>NW_024881510.1:1152500-1665000 GCF_019059575.1 Amphibalanus amphitrite | reverse complement strand
GGGGAAGAGGGGTTTAGAATGGTATATAGAATGGTAATTGAATATATAGAATGGGTTAGATTGCAGATATAGGCAGATTGCCTATATCTGCAATCTGCCTGACACTAGTCCGAAGTCTCTGTCATGCAGTGCCGATGGGGATACCGCCGAGTCGCACAGCAAATGTGAATTAGTGTCTAGGAGCTCTGTTCACGTGTCTCCTGCTACTAAATCGATCTTTGTGGACTGATCGATGATCATCAATAATCAATGGCTGCGACACGGTGATGGCTGGCGCATTCAGGGAGTTCAGGGAATCTAGAACATAATGAAGTTTTATGATCCGCTCCCCATAAAACTAGGCCTGACCCTGAGCAGTTTTGTGCTCACTGCTCTGCTAACACATTTCTGTTCTGGGTGCTTTCGAAAGAAATAGAAAATAGCTGTTCAGTGCTGAGCTCATACTCGTCAGTCGTCATTCTTCTTTTCTTTCAGTGCCAAAACATCCAGTTGTGGCAAAAATGCTGCGAAACTTTTGACGCAGAACGCCGTTTAACTTTTGCCCAGTCTGATAAACACACATTCTGAGCTACATACATGCCTTTTTTGTAGTAAAAAAGGCATATGGGCATCAGAGTATCTTCATACCTTAATGCTTCAAACCTATAGATTTCCACATTTTGCCAAGATTTGCAACCTACAAATTCCAGATCTCCCGGGCTCTTCCGTTTCATGGAAAGTTCTGTTCTGTTGGCATTCCATTCACTCATTGTCTGCTCGGTCTTTGTCCATTCCGCCGGAGATACCGGCGACGTGAAATGTTGTTTGCTTCCTTACTGCTCAAACCGTAACTTTCTTCTTCTGGGGTAGGGAGAGGAGAGGAGTCATAAAACAGGTGTGTACTGCGTATGCGTGTATTGCTGAACTCAGAGCTTTTGTTGGGTGGAATGTCCCATATCTAGTTAATAACTCGTGCTTCGGGCGCCGACTGAGAGCTTGTCAGGGGCTGGAATTCAGTTAGGTGAGGTGACCTAAGAGCTTAGTGAGAACAGCAGCCACCAAACCTTGGTCGGGGCAATAGGAACCAGAGAGCCCTGAGTCCGGGTATACACTGCGGACCATGAACGGAGTGGTGAGAGCATCATATCCTGTGCGAGGCGATGAGCACGCCACGCGTTGGATCAAGTGAGAGCACCAAACGCCGTGCCTCCCGAGACCGGTGTTTGGTGAGCACACCAGGCGCTGGTCAGAATGGTTAGCTCCCTGGGTCGGGGTGGTGCGTGCTCTGGTACGGTCTCTGGGCGCGGGCCGCCTCCTCCCTCCCCCGCCGCGCCGGCCGGCCGGCCGCGCTGACCTTGGCCGGCCGGGGCGGGTCCGCACCTGGCGTGGCCGTGTCGTCTCTACCGCCGCCGGGCCGGGCCGGCTCGGTCGGCCGGCCGGCCGACCGAGCCGGGGTCTGTTATTGGCCGCGCCGGTAATGTTTGCGACCGATAACGAGCGCTGCGCGCCGCTGGGAGTGGGGCGGTGCGGCGCGCTGCTGCTTGGCCCGGCCGTCGGCTCGCCGCCGCCGCGGCCGCGGGGATTACGTCCGGCGCACGGCAGCCCGTCTGCCCACCGCCGCCGCCGCTCTGTCAAGGTCACCACCGACAGACGGCAGCACCGTCCAGAGGAGACCACATCGGGTGCTATTCGGCGCCGACCGGCCGGCTGTTATTAAAAAATGGCGTGCCCGCCTGGTAACAGGCCCGCCGGGCCGGCCATCGGCGCCGCTGCGCCGCTGGGAGCCGCTCCCCTCGGCCGCCGCCGCGTCAGGCAGGGGTGGCTGATGGGATCGGCTCGCGGCACGGCCCGACAGGAAATTGGGCTTATTCGCGTGGCGGCGGCTCGGCGACTGCTTTGTTCGCTCGGCGCCGGGAGGGAGGGAGGGAGGGAGCGGGACCGCCATCGCTCCGTCGGCTGGCGCGCTGCACCCTCCCGCTCTGTCTAGCACGGCGTGCGCTCAGCGGAGCCGCCGCGCCTCATAGCTCGTTATTACGAGCGCGTCGTTGGATAGTCGCTGACCCGACCGACCAACATACCCGGCCGCCGGACCGTGTGCGGATGCCAGCGGGACGCGGCGCTCTCCACAGCGGCTGTCCCGAGTAGGCAGTGGTCGGTCCGCCGGCTCGGCCCTGCGCGCCGCCGTAGGCACCGGCCGCCGCCGCCGGTCCGCCGCGCCGGCCGGCTCTGGCGTGGCATCCCGTCATTACGGCCGCGTGTCGACCGTCTGCACGGCGCCGATAAGGGCGAGTTTCCCGTCGCTGAGCGCGGTCGGAGCGGCCTTACTGCGTGTGCCGTCAGAGGCGCGTTTCCCACGCCGGCTGGGGGAGAAGGCCCGCTGAGCGGCGCGCTGCAGGGAGAGATGTTTATCGAGGGAGTGTACAGAGGCGGTCCCAGCCGCCGCCGGACGGGGTGCTCGGGTATGGGGCAGAGGCGCGCCCAGGCGGCGGTCGGGGAGGTCAGACGTGCTCGGTGAACTCCCGGCACGGCTCGGAGCGGCACGCGACTGCGGGCACCGACTAGTGGGCCAGAGGCGCGTCCAGGCTCCGCCGCCGGGAGGCACGGACGTGACTGGCGTGCTCGGTCGGTCGGCGGCGGCTGGCGACCGCGCGCCTCGCGGGTCCGGAGTCCGGCGCGCCGCCCGGACCGGCCGTCCTGCCAGTCCGGGGTCCGGGCCGACACATGGACGGCGACCGGCCGACCAGCCTCCTGGGGTCCGGGTCCGGGCTCAGGACCTCGACCCCTGGCACACGGACCACGCCGCACGCGGCGGTACCGGGAATAGACCAACAATAGCCGAGTTTTTGCACGCTGGTGGGAGACAGTGAGGTGGGGTTAAATATACTACCTCAGCACCTACCCTGCGATGAAGCTGTCTAATAAGTTACATCGCACGTGAAGCTACATCTTCATTATGGCGCCTTGTGAGGCGGAATTTAATGGTGCACGTTTGGACGCTATAAAATCGTACCTTTACCCTGTAGCTCCTTCCTTTTCACAAATTACATTCAATCAACACCGGAGGCTCTCTTTAAATGGTCACTATTACCGACATGGACGATTTGTTATCATGAGCACATTTTCATTCGCACATGCCTCGTCCTATTTTGGTGTGCCATGTGACGTAATACCTCCGACTGACTCCGACAGTTTCCCGAAATGGTCGGCACTGAAAGGCGGGCTGGAGCAAAATTACTTTGGCTGGATGGCCAGGCCATCCAGGCGGGAGGTGGACTTGATAGGGATAATGACAGGACTCGTACGAATGTCCCATGCACACAATATTTTGCTGGAGCGATAAGTATGAATAGCGAAAAGACAAGCCTCAGCGTCAGTTACGGGTCGGGCACGTTCACTGTTGGACTGGTCAGTGGTCGCTGACTGTCCGTTTCCTTCTGTTACAGCTGATCCAGCAGGGAGTGGCGACCTCGATGGCTTCAATGCCTGCCCAGGTGAGTGCAGACCGCCCACACGGTCCCTTTGACTGGCCAGTTGAGTCCGTGGCCTGCTGGTGGGGAGAGGGGGGGGAGTCGGATATGGCTGCCTCGGCGCTCGGCTGCCGGCTGGCTGCGCCACTGCAATGCCGTACTCAGTGTGCAGTGCGTCCGAGAAAATGGCGCGAGTGGGCTGGGTGCCGAGTGCTCGCTGGTCACTCGTGACGGAGACGGAGGGCGGGCCGCGCCAGCCACTGGCTACCGCCGCCGCCACCGCCGGTACCGGCACCGGGCGGCCGGCCCGCCAGCTGCCGTTCTGGGACTGGGTAACCATGGAATAACAGCCCATGGGCACAGTGGCATAACATTATGAACTTTGGTAAACTGGTTAATGGGTTTACCGAAAAGTGAAGTAGACCCTGGCACCTGCGATAATGCATTTTGGCCGATTGGCTGGCCTACAGTTCAAATCGATGCTCAGGACAGTAGCATAATGCCCAAAAAATTCATCGAATGTACCAATATCGCGCTGACAGGCCTTTGCGAGTACTATGAAGCTGTCTAATGAGTCCCAGCTCACCCGGTGTCACACAGACGGTGGCCGTACCATGTGGGCGGTGCCCCTGGTATTCATTGGGTGACCCATGGTGCCATCGCTGGTATAACTGGGACCAGCCACTGTTGGCAGTCCTCCCGTAGTGTCGTCGGTCCGTTCCTAGCGTCGGAGAGACCCGCTGCCGGTCCCCAGTTTATATAGACACTCTGAGTGGGCGAAGAGTGTGTCCTCTCCGGTACTCTCGGCCTCGTGGCTGTGTTCCTTCCTGTTCCCTCGTGGCTGTCCCCTTCAGCCCCCGTCGGCCCCCTCGTGGCTGCGTCCCCGTTCATCCCTGAACGGCTGGTGGTCTGTTGTCTAGTAATGCTGCTGCTCACGGTGGCTGGCTGATCTGCAGACTACGGCGACTGGTTAGAACGGTTCGCGACTAGTTAGAACGGTTCGTGAATGGTTGGAGCGGTTCGCGACTGGTTAGAACGGCTCTAGACGTGATAACTTAGGGTGGTGGAAACCAGTAATGTCAACCAGAACTCAGACTTATGTGGTCGTTGTTTAGGATTCAACCTGGTTTTATTACAATGAAAACTTTTTTTGTTTGTTTCGGGAACCGTACGGTTTCTTGTAGTTTTCTTGCGGCTCCTTATGGTTTGCCTGGCGAGCCGCTGCCTGATTGAATCAGGCCGACACTATGAGCTGGCTAACGAACCTGGGCTAACGAACATGGTGCTCGGTGTGAAATATATAGGCGATGCCCGGTGAGCTATGTGACGGTGCCCGACGTGCTGATGTCGGTCTGTCGCACACCCTGCCCGCTGTCGCTGCCGCTGCCTGCCCGCTGCCGCTGCCCGCCGGCCGCCCGCTGCCCCGCTGATCAATACGGCCGCGCGCCGCGCCGCGGGGTGGTTCGGGGAGCGGAGTCGGACGGAAGGAAGGCCCAGCCGCCGCCCAGCCGGCGACCCGCCCTGTCCCCGGCTCCGTCACTGGGTTCAACCGTAGCTCTGCTATACACCTGACCCACCTCTGACGTTCTGACACCTTATAAACACTACATTATTTGTTTAGACTGTCAATATACCTATATGTTTACGTGCAAATTCGAGTCGATTTGTCATTTTCTTTATACCCAGTCCATACCTATTACCTAACACCGTGCTTGATCATTACTTAAGTCCCACTTCTGAAAATTTTAAAGACTTCTTATGCACGGCTGTTAAGTGTAAAGCCATGACCGGTTTATGGGGTCTGCGAGATATCGTGCTCATGTTTTCGCAGTAAGTACTGTCGATGTCACGAGATGTTTCGTGCAAGTGTCAAAATGATAAGATATTTTTACTAAAAAATTAAGTCAGCCATCGAGCTGCTCCCTTAAGGCCGCCCCACACTGGACCTCGCATGCGGGTTGCGAGTTTTGGGATTTTTGGGCTTCTTCCAAATCAAATAATACAATCTAAGCTGAGTGACCCACATTACTATCTAACAGGCGAGTCTGCATGTTTCTAGCTTGCGAGCCACCTTGCATTGTGTTCCAAAAATTGATTTTGAGTCAACTTTCGATATTCCTCGCTGCGAGGTCTGCGAGTTCTGCGAGGCTTGCGGGTTTTTCGTTGGAATCGAATTTTGGTTCGCTGCGCTGGTATTGCAACTATATGTAATTTTCTAAAGGCGTATCGGCTTCACTGCATTTATGAAGTTACCATAAGGGAACGGTCTAATCACTCTATGAATTAGTATTATGTCCGCAAACTCAGAACCCGCAAACTCGCAACCCGCATGCGAGTTCCAGTGTGGGGCAGCCTTTAATGAGTTATTCCTCGCTTGTTTACACTTTGCCCGCTGCCACCTTTTTTACTGGTGATCCATATTTATGAACCATTTCCGAGACTCTGTATTCTGTAATGCTTTTGACAGACTCTATCGGAAAACATTTTCTGAAATTATTTGAGTGGGCACATTTGGTAACATATGACTCCTGGCTCCAACTAAGTGATCTGCTGACCACCCTCTACGACTTAAATAAGCAAAAAGTCGTTTATGATGGCCGAACTACTTTGCTTCTTCCATTGCAGTTTCTACCGGTAGGGCATTACCCCTTGCGCACCGCTGCTCTCCTGGAATGCCACTCCCCGCTGGGAGTGGGGCACTCCCGCTGGAAGTGGGAGTGTATGCGTGAACGCCTTCCCCGTCTAACTTAGCTTCCGAGACAGTAGACACGCGGTAAGCCACTTAAAAAAGCATACACAAATCATCAAAAATCACTGACGTCATTCCTTACTTCAGGTCATAGGTTAGGTCACCAGAGGTCAAAGTTCCACGATTCCCACATTTTTAAACAAAGCGGCGCATAATTGGTGAACGAATAGAGCCACGGTGCATCGGAAAAGCGTTTTGAAAGCTCATCTGAAGGTCTTTTGCCACTGCGTCCTCAGATTTGGCCTTCAGATAACTCCTTTTAGCCTCCTGACTCTGAGCACAAAAACCGTCAAATTTGACGTTTTTGTGTATGATATTCTGTTTTGCAATAACTTGGCATAAAGTTTACATGACATTCATTTTAGCTGCATCGTATTACATTCGTCGAGATGTGTCAAATGAAATCAGTGACGTACCCAAGGGGGGGGGGCACGGGGGCCAAGGCCCCCCCCCCTGAGCGCCCAAGGCGCTCAGGGGGCCCCTCAGGCCCCAGGATATTTTTTAAACACTGGATAAAACGTCTTTACTCGAAGAAAAATTGATATTACAGTCTCATTTATGTGCCCTGGGTACCCGAGGGGCCCCTGCAGTCATCCAAGGGCCCCCAGTTTCTTGGGCCCCTGGTCGCCTAGGGGGCCTCTGGTAGCCGGGGGCCTGGTCTCATGGGGGCCCCTGATAGCCTGTGGCCCCTAGTCGCCTAGGGGGCCCTGGTCGCATGGGGGGCCTCTGGTCGCATGAGGCCCCTGATCGACTGGGGGCCCCTAGTTGCCTAGGGGGCCCTGATAGCCGGGGGCCTGGTCGTGTGGGCCCCTGATAGTCTGTGGCCCCTAGTCGCCTAGGGGGCCCCTGATCGCCTGGGGGTACCTAGTCGCCCAGGGGGCCCCTGGTAGCCGGGGGGCCTGGTTGCCTGGGGCCCCCGGTCGCCCCTAGTCGCCTGGGGGACCCTGGTCGCCTTGGGCCCCTGGTAGCCTGGGATCCCCTGGTCGCCTGAGGGCCGCTGGTCGCCTGGGGGCCCCTGGTAGCCGGGGGCCTGGTCGCCTGGGGGCCCCTGGTCGCCTGGGGGCCCCTGATCGCTTTGGGGACCTGATCGCATTGGCCCTTGGTCGCCTGGAGGGCCCTGGTCGCCTGGGGCAGTGGGGCCCCTAGTCATCTGGAGGACCTGGTCGCGTGGGAACCCCTGGTCGACTGGGGGCCCCTGGTCGTCTGAAAGTACGCTTATCACCTGATTGATCCCAAATCATCTGAGTGGCTACTGGCTACTGGATATAAGTAGTGACTGGAGTAGGCACTCATCTGAAGGAGCCAATATCTTTCACGGTGCCGGAGATATCACAGAAAAACAAAAAGGCTAAACTGAATACCCCCCAACCTTGGCCCCAAAGGCGTCATTGGCTAACACAGGGATGTGGGTCGATTTGCAATCGCATTTCCTCCTAAGTCCTATTCCTCCAATTAATACAGAGTGTCCCAGAATTACCCTAACATTTATTTTCTGGCTAAAAGTACAATTGCGCTCGATTCCTAGTGAAACATATAATAGCCTCGTTTACATAGGGCTAGTTGCCAGATAGTGGAATTCCGATAACGAGACATTTATTCCCTGCACTATTGTATTATATACCTACATATCCGGAATTGGAGGATGTTCAGTAATTGAGGCGCTCGCTCATAAAATGCCGTGCGTTTCATGCACACTCCTCAAGCAAAAATATTTTTATTTTTCAATTTTCTCAAGGCTTAGACCGTTACAGAGACCGTTTTAATTGACTTTGATGAAGTTGAACGCGAGAAATCACAACCAAATGCTACATTAGGTTGTAAAGAACTGAATTGCGTTTTCCCACACACGTGGCGTTTTCTCACCTACGTCTGCAGGAGAGACCGGACCCACTATGCCCCCCCCCCCCACCATCGAAAGGTTCTTCATGACTCCCGGGGGCCCCGGGGAACCTGGGGGGCCCTATACACTGTGGGGGGCCCCTTCGAAAGCAGGTGGCCCCCTCCTGGGCGAAATCCTGGGTACGTGCCTGAATGAAATATATCTAATGGTAAACTTAAAGATTTGAAGGGAGATCAAGGTTCCCGGCCGGAAACGTCCATGTCGCATCTATAGCGATTCGTTTAATTGGGCTAAGCATTCAAGTTGCTTTCATCGCTGTAGTATGTCTCTATCCGAAGTTATCGTCAAACAATTGCTGGTGAGTGTGGTGAGTGGTGACCTTTCATGGCCTTAGATTACTACAGGAGTCACGGGAGCAACATCCGCTTCACGACCGATTACTTACCAGTGGAGCGGAGAGGACACAAAATTGGCGTGAGTTCATGGAGGTCGTATTCTGAGGTAAACGTTTTATATCTACTGTCACCCTTATCAATGCAATGACTGAAAGTCTCAGATAAATCGTTCAGTTGGTGTAGCTATGGAGATACTTTAAATGCTTTATGAGGCTCGACGTCAGGTCACTTGGCGTGACCTGTTGACCTGGCGTTGGATGATCTGCGTCTGAAAATTTCTCAAAACGTGCAGAAGAGGTCTATCATAGAATTAGCAAGAACGGCAGCGCGATGCGCCGCTGTTTTCTAAATCTTCTCGGAAACCCGTATAAGAGGGACAGTTTTAACATTTCAGTGGGACACGGTTAAACTTTCGCAATAAACCTTACATAAGCTGGAATTAACAGTATTTCTTGAGCTAAATGTCATCTTAAAAAATTCAACAACTACGAATAGCGTAATCACTGTACGTAATTAAGGCATCGTTCAAGAAGAAAAAATCCTGAGACCTCTTCGTGTCCTAATCTGGTGTGTATACTCAGTACTCACATATGCTACCTGGCAGCCAATGGCCTAGCTTCTGCATAGAATAGATAGAGGTGAAATTAGCGATGGCGTCGTCAATGCCGTCACAGTGAGTTTCCAGCATGATCACTGCAAGTCTTTGTGTACCCAATTAACACCAAGCTTTTAAAGAGCGCTAATTTTTCTATTCTTGAACAATGGGAAAAGGAAAAGGAAGATGGAAAATATATTTTCACCGCAAGACATGCTGGGCTAGAAAAACCCAAAACACACACACCACCTTTTCTTGTGACATTTTCACCGCAAGAAATATCATACTGGGCCCGAAAAACCCAAAGCAAATACACCAACTTCTCGAGTGGAAGTGTAAAAATGAACACCAGCGAAACCGGAAAGTGCCGGCTTAGGAATGGCTTCTGCTTCCCCGCGTGGAGCATGAGAAGCACGCGAGCTTCCCCGTGAGGAAAAGGAGAGTTGAATTGCAGACTGCCTCTCTGTGAACTATAAGAGAGTAGTTGACTGTCTCCCCGCGGGCTATGGCAGGGCTGTTTGCCTCACTGTGAGCTAGCTATGAGCTCTTATCCTATCCTGTGAGCCATGGGAGAGCCAGCTACCTTTTTAGAGCTTTGGGAGAACCGAATACCTCCCTGGAGCTATGGGAAAGCCGGCTGCCTCTATGTGAGCTATGGGAGGGCCGGCTTCCGCCTCCCGCGAGCTCTGGTAGAGCCGACTGCCTCCCCGTGAGCTATGGGAGAGCCGATGGCCTCTCCGTGAGCTATGGGAGAGCCGATGGCCTCCTCCCCGTGAGCATATGGGAGAGCCGATGGCCTCCCCGTGTGCTATGGGAGAGCTGGCTGCCTCCCCGCGTGCTTTGGAAGAGTCTGCTGGGGTCGCGTGAGGTCCGGAGATTCCACTGGTTCCCGTGAGTTATCGTTCTCTGGAGAACATTTCGCGGTTCGGAGTGTCTACTGCTTCCCTGTTAGAAGCTGAGGAGAGCTAACCGACTTCGGCACCATATTATGCTCACCCCTCGCACATAGCAGAAGGGTTGGTGCACAGGCGGTGTGCATGTCCTTTTGCCATTGTTTTACGCCCGACTGATGGCGATGCACAGACCCTCAATTTGCCGAGGGAGCGGCACGGCGTCTGTATTGACGTCTCCACCTGACCCCTCAGCAAACAGGCGCCATAGGGGCGCCATGGGCTCCGGTGGCCACGCGGCTGGCGCTGTGCCGCCGCCTCCCTCCCCTGCCGGCCAGGTGGTAGGCAGATCGGCGGCGGTCGATAACCGTCCCGGCGCGGCCGGCCATTCATCGCCCGCACCCCTCCCCACCGCGGCGGACGCCCGCCGCGCCGCCGTACACCGGGTGCGCCGTGCCCGGGCCCGGCCGGCCGGCGGCCCGCCGCCCTGGTTGGCCGGCCCGCCGGAGGCCCCGGCCAATGAGCGGCGCCGACACAGTACTGCGGCGGCGGGTCCGCCGGTGACGGCGCCTGCGCGGACGATGGCGGCTCCGGCGCTCTCTCTCCGTCCCCGCCGCTCTCTCCGCCGTCCGCCATCGGGCGCGTCCGCCATGGAGGGGAGCGGCGCGGCGCGGCGCCGGGCGATGGACGCCGACCGGCCGGCCGGCCGGCCATGGCCGGCGCCGCCGACAGCTACTGCACGCGCCGGCCAGGTGCCGCAGAATGGGTGGGCTGCCTCGCGTCCATCGCGGCGGCTGGCTCCGCCTCCGCGCCGGCCGATCGACTTCCATGACGCACTATCTGACGGCTCATGGGAGATGTCCGCGGCAGTATGATTCCGGATTGTACGGCGACAACTCATGATGGTCATGATTAATGCGCTACCTCACGGCACACTGCGGCCCGCAACTAGCGCGCTTCGTGTGCTGACGTCACTTATGATGTCCTCGTGTGCATGATGTCATGCACGGGCGTCACTTTGTTTTTGTGTATAGTATGCCTACCTGTGTAGGTGTAGGTATGTCGAATGCATCGTTCGTCAGTTCAACAGACGTGAAGTTACATTCATAAGTGACGCATCACGTCAATATCACTCGCTTGTGCTTCTACCACCAAGTTCCCTGCTGCTTTTGGATGACGTCGGCCAATATTAGAGCGTGCCTGTTGTTGCTAATTCCGTGGAAGCCTCCATGGTTTCTTTTAGCTGCTAGCAGCCGCTATTAGCGTGCCAGTGAACAGGGTCATGCTCGAATACATAGGTAGGTTTCAGACAGTCAGCCATCAAGCCAATTATCCAGTTCGGTGTCGTCGCCCGTCGGTTCTTCAACTGGGATCTGTTGCATTCCTGCCAACGCCCAAAATTTTGTGTTTTACCCCGTACGAAGTCGCTTGATACCCAACCATTATTAGCAATGTAGGTATCATTCACCATTGTCGATATAATTCGGCAGTTTCACGTTTTGCATACCTTCTTCCACGTGGGAAGATGAGAGTTGGGCCTGGAGAACTGAACGCTGAAGTGGGACATCTGGAGCTTCTGGGCGACTGATAAAAAATAGATCCCGATTTTGCACACTTTCTCCTGAAATTAGTCGGGACACTTCACAGCAAGCGCTTTCCTTTTTTTAGTCGCTTGTTGCACAGACATCGATCTAGGGTCATTTTTAAGCGTTTTACTCTAGTTAATTCAATTTACCGTTTATTCAGCGAACTGAACTCAGACAACAGACCCACTTGAGTGCGGAAAAAGGCAATTGAAGTGATTTTTGGTGCCAATCTTTACTTCCTGTTTGGTCGCCATTCGCCATTTTTTAATACGCATTTTTGTCGTAACCGTTGGTTTGAAATAGACAAACACTATTCGTTAGAATTGTGTTTTTTCTATTGAAATACTTCTTTAGCAGGCCCAAAATCCTCCCCAGAATCTTGGTTCTCCCCACATTTGGCCCGATCTCCTGAATGTGTCCCAGTTCACCCCATATTTAACTCACCTTTTCTAGCATTGAAACTGGAAAAATAACTTTCAAATAAATAATTGTAAAAATAGCCAAGAATGTAACAATCGTTTACTAGAAAATGCTGGCGATCTAGCCGTGCGAACCTTTATGCTTAAACCCCTTTTTTGTACGAGTTTTCGAGGTAAGCGTAGGTAGGAATAATGGCCCGGTTCTGTCCAGTTGAGTCTTCCCTGAATAACTTTAGGATAACTTAGATAGAATAACTTATAGTGAATTGATCATCTTCTACCCTCGTTGCAATACAAATAAAAGTGTGGCTGCATTTGCAAAAAGGTAGGCATCGTTGATCAAGTATGAGGTACCTATTATTTAAGGCTTTTGATTGATCTAAATTCACGTTTGCTTCTACTGATTTTAAACTAATATATTTATTGTTATCCTAAGCCACATCTCGGAGTCGATCGATCGTTGTGTATTCGTTTCTAAAAGTTTAAATGTTCTACAAATATTATTGCAAATATTGAGTGTACGAGTATAGTGACAAATATTAGATATATTATAAAAAATATAGAAGCATTTCTACAAATATTTATTATTGTTGTAAAACTGATCTAATGATTCGTCTTATATTTGCGTGCATATCCCTCGATTAAATGCTCTCATTCGAAGGAAGGATAGACGTAAACATAAAAATGCGATTTCTCCAAATCCTAAATACCTATCTGTGCCAAACACCCAGTTGTCATGCCTAATCGGTGCCTAAAGGAAGCGAGTTTATTCATATATGAATGAAATCCGTGCTTATCAGAGAAGGTGCGTCTTCCTCCGGTCTACATTTGAACACCGTTTGAGCTGAGCTCTGCGATCTGTTGGCCAGATATGGCGGTAAGGGCAATGTCATTTGTATTCAGACAGGGTAACTAGGCGGCCGGCGCGGCCCTGTGACGTGCCACGTGCTGGCCTGTTCGTCTCTTCCGCTCGGCTGAATCAATATCAAATTCGCATGTAACATTTAAAATGACGTGAGAAGAATCATTGTTAAAATGGGATTTTTTTAATGCGGCGTTATTATTTTGTCTTGGTGAATGGTGAATGTGCTATTAGATTTCATAATGCGATTAGGTATTGGATAATGGATATACGTGTAAGTTAAGATTGCGAGGTTAGAAGAAGACTGACTGAATGGTGGCTATTAGCTAACTCATAATTTGAAAAGAATATCTTAGATATTTCATTAAAAATAAATAGGTAGGTAGGTATGATTCTATAAAATGGAAACTGGAAGATGTGAGCTTCCTCAACAACTTATAAACATAGAAACTTAGAAACTTACAAACTAAGCCATGAATATGGCTTAAGCACTATCATAATATGTTTATCGTTGAGACCTTTTATAGACCCTGCCAGGTCACATTCGGACTACATCTACGGTCACGTTATTGTTCCACCCGATGGGTCGTGTTGCATATTTCAAACATATGGTGTTCTCATGCACATTGCACTGTTATCAGTTCAAAATAGGCGTTTATCTTTAGGAACGTCATAGGACTTGTGTTGCGCTTTCTCAAATTATTGCACAATTATATGAATGTCACGGCTAAGATTGTAACATGTAATGAGCGGCTTGAAAAATGGCGCATCTCGTGCCAAAGATGAAACTTGGGGTGTGGTGTGTCAATGTACGTATTGTATGTGAATAACACCCAATAGCTCGTGGCATGCTAAAAGGCCTCTCTGTCGCTTTGGCCATTGCTAGATTCCAAGCATTGCATAATATTTTCATGGTTTTCTAAATTATCTTCGTTTTGGTAAAAGATCGGCCTATAATCGGGAACCGGGACCCCACTGGCGCGCGGCCGCCGGAGGTATGGGGTTAATGGGCCGATTTCTAACAACGCAACTTTGTTTATGCCAGTGCATGGAAGAAATGGACCATACGGTCGCCAATTTGGACGGTTGCAGCCTGTTCCTATCATTGACCCGCTGGAGCGCCACTCGCCTGATGGTTTTGTGTGAGGAACGGGAGGTGGTCACCTCGCCGGGTTCTGACACCGCTCCCTGCTCTGTTCTCAGGTGCAGGTGATTCAGCCACCCATCAACCCGGCCTACCTGCAGCAGCTGTACCAGCACCAGGGCCAGGTGCTCATGGGCAACGTCATGCACCAGCAGGGTCTCGGCGGACCCATCCAGGTACGATGGTGGCGACATCTATAATCTCAAAGAGCCTGGGTAGGCTGCCACCTAGCAGCGAGATTCGGGGCGGGTTCGGTAGAGTATTCTGTGCCAAAGTTGCATTATTTGGTTCTTACGAGAGTGAAAACAATAATCAGTTGGTATTGTTAGAGTTTGTGATTCGTCTCGGTTTATAGCGATTATTAATGAAAGCGGATATAAGACAGTCAATGCTTAATTTGTAAAAAGACTGCCGGTAATGGGACCGACGTCCGAGGTCCCATCGAGTCCGAAAGCGAAAGAACCTTATTATACGTAAGGTCAGCTTTTAAACCACCTTTCTTTATGAATCTTCGGTAATTTCCAATATCAGCGCCCTGAAAGACCTAGCCGTACTTTCTTGGCACCTCAATGACGGGACGGCTTTTAAAATCTAGTGTTTGGTAAGGATCGCTATGGCTCCCTGCGAACTGTAATTCGACAGCGTGGGTACAGGGTAGGTAAACGTTGCAATGTGCAGGTTAACTATTCATCTCTCACCTCTGATACATTTGACCCTATTAGTCTTTTTGTGGCAGGCTATCCTAGTAACGCTCTCTTGTTGCCTCTGTAGAAACTAGAATTTGAACCGGTTGTGTTTGGACAAATTTTAGTGTAGTGTATAGGACGGAATGCTTTACGGAGCTTTCCCTTGTGTGGAATGTGGATGTCAGCAGAGCTGGCTCAATAAGATTTCGCCACGTTTAGAGCGTTGTGACTTGTGAGGCTTCCGAGCACCTCTCACGAGATATTGCGGGGGATGGGCCGGCTGCAAGTTTGACCGACCTTGAATCGCGTGAAGGGGAGCTAACAGCTGATGTGGCTTTCCCATTTTCCCTTTGCCCCTCTGGGGACTGTCCCGCTCCTTATCTCAAGCTCTCTCACCTCGTGTGGTCGCCTCTGACAGGCGGCGGACCGGAGAGCGCTCCCGGTGACGCGCTGTCACGCTGCGCTATACCATTTTGAGCGCTCGTGACGTGGCACCGGGCGGCCGCCGCTCATGGCCTCCTGGCATTGTGCCAGCGATTGCCGGGCGCCGGTTCCGGCCAGCTGGCGGCTGTCGGAGCGACCGGCGCGCGCGCGCGCGGCTGGTTTGGTTTGAGCGGCTCCGGCGCGACGGTGCGGTGGGGTGGTGTGGTGACCTGACCTGACCTGACCTGACCTGCCGTGACCGGTGACTGGTGGTGTGACTGAAACGTGTGCTGGTGCGTTACGGCTTATACAGTGGTGGTGCTGTCTGACTCATTGGCAGTTTGAAAATGGTTGTACCTTATCAGGAATGACATCAGAATCCATAGTGATCGATACGTTTGAAAGATGATTTGACACGTGCGTTTGCTTCGTGTGTCGTTTTATTGTCATATGTTAGTTTACCGCTAGGCTGGAGATTCACCATAACATAGGTTGCTGGTTAAGCCAATTTTAATGTCCTCACCCGACGTACATGACCTAATACCAAGGTGACCCTGGCCCGTGTACTGTCGAATCGTCTGACCTCTGTCGACGTTTGCAGGTGATTGCCGCTGGGAAGCCGCTGACGCAGTCTCAGATTCCGCACATGCTCACTTCGGCAGGTGAGAACTGATAAAGCGGCCTTGAGAGGGGGTGGGGCGGTGCGTCGGGACAGTTCTCTTACTCCTGTGTCCATCTTCTGCTGCCCTTTAAAAAACGCGAGCTTCAAGTCTAGTCTTGCTTTCAATGCTTCCCGCTTTCTATGGACGCATGAGAGGCGAATACGAATACGGACTCTGCAAGGGGAGCGATGATAAAAACACGATGCAGAAAGCTGCAGCGCGCAGGTGTGACCCTCCCGTGTGCCGAGCCTCCCATGTGTGACCTCTGACCTGAGCTGACCTCTGTTTGCCATCAGGCGGGTTTCCGACGGCCGGCTACACCACGATTCCGACGTCGAACGGCGGCACCCTGGTCATGCTCTCGTCGCAGGCCAACATCCTGCCGAGCAACACGAAACCCACCAACGACCTGAGCAAGGTAGAAGCGGCGCCCGCCGGCGGTCACTGCCACTGTGCTGTGTCTGCATGTGCCTGCTCGTATCCACTGTGGCGCTATCCCGGCCCATGGGTGGGGTAGGGGCATTTCCGTGATGGATAGGATATTCAGAAACATCAAAAGGTCAACCTGCCCAGTTATTTTTGGGCCTTCGATTGTCAATGTCTTTACTTTAGTTATTACGTGTCCGTTTGAAGTGTTGCATGCATTTGCCTTCATATCAGCATGCGAATATTGCGAGCGCTTTGCCGACAGTGCGCTTGGTTGAACTGAACGACTTACGTGGTAGACACCCTAACGTTTTTTTTTTTCTGAGAGCAATTGAGGTAGCACTGGAAGTAACGTTGTAGCGTTGGCGCTTTGCATAGATGCCTGGGCCACCGAAGGAGCGGTAACTCGACCTATAGTCACTCATATCTCGGTGTTTTTGCATCGCCGTTTCGCATTGATGTGCCGATTAAAGCTCCCACCCATACGTGCCTGACTGGCTGATTGTTGTCCCACTCACAGTCTGCATTTGCCCGCTGCAGACTGCTCGTTGTGTCGTGTCGTCCCGTGTAGTGTCGTCCCGTGACCCGTCTGTGTCAGCCACGCCCTGAATGTCTGTCTGCGCATGCGCACCAGGTGGCGCTGGGCGGCCGGGTGCCGCTGCACGCTGCCGGCTCGCCGGGCCCCAAGCAGCTGGTATCGGCGGCGGCCGGCGGCACGGGCGTGCACCAGCAGCACCAGGTGGTGACCTCGCAGGCCGGCAGCCACCACATGCCCATGATCGCCAACTCGTCGCCCATCTTCAACCAGCTGCAGGTCAGGCGGGCGCGGCGGCAGGGCGCGGCAGGGCGCCGACGGACGCGGAGAGGCGCCTCACATTGTGTCTGAAATTGCTTCTTCTAGTTAGGTTTTTCACCAAGCTTTCTACGAGCATTCGGATTATTTATCTCATTTCTGTGGTAATTTGTGTTTCTTCAAAAGTCTAGGGATGAATCTGTGCCCTGTCAAACCCTTTATGTACTTAGTTGTGTAGCTCGAAGGTTGGAGTGTCCAGACTATCGGTCCGGTTCGTTTTGGCGGTGGTCGTCACTCGGCTGTGCTCTCTGTGCCCGCAGGCGTTCGGTCAGATGCAGCAGTTTGGCCAGATGCCACAGACGCTGTTCCCCAACCAGATCTACATCCGTCCGTCGGTGGCTCAGAGCTCTGGCGCCGGCCAGTCGCCGCAGGAGGGCGGCATGTTCATCCAGAGCCCGCCGGCGCAGCAGGCCGTCCAGCAGCAGCAGGTGAGGACGGCAGACTCGGGCTCGGAGTCAGACTTGGAGGCAGACTTTGACTCGGACTTGAACCGGGCTCGGGCTGCAGGACCAACACTGATGACACGCTGTGCCCGGTCCCCACTCACACGATCGACCATTGCCGGGCTGAGTATGTGCTCTTTACCTCTCTCCTTCCCTCCCTCCCTCTCTCTTTCCTATCTCTCTTTGATGCTAGTAGTTTTTGACGTTTCCCGTTGTTCAATTGTTTCTTTTTTATTAATATTTTTTTTTTGTTCGGTTACACTGCATGCCATTTTTTTGTAATCACACCGGTCAAATAACCATCGTTCTTATTTTGGCTGTTGACCCACATTCAATAACTAAAACATTACGTTGGAAAAAGGAGTTTTCTCCAGACTGACATCTAACAAGTATCCGGCTGCTTGATACCTTGAATGCCGATCTTGGAGACAAATCTAAACACGCTGAAAGCGGAATAACAATGAAAAGAGAAATCTGAACAGGTTCCGTAATGTATCCGAAGCACACCACTCCCCATTAGAATGTGCAGAATGTGCCCGCTTGTTGACATGCTTATTCTCTGTTAAAATCTAGTCTTTCTTTACTTGTTTTGGTGCTGAATGAGTTGCCGCTTGTTGTCACTTTTCAGTTAACTCTTTTGTTTCTGTAGATAATCAGTAGCTGCTGTGCAATATTAGCAGCGGAGCTCTGTGTTGGCTGTGGCCCGTCGCTGGCGCCGGTGCCCGGTTAGTGTGTAGTGCATGCCGCGGAGCCCGGCTCGGTATGGGGGCGGCTCGGGTAGCTGAACGGCCCCGTCCCGGTGTGCGCCACAGTCGTCGGACGGCCCGCGGCCGGCGGCTGACCTGCTGGCCCTGTTCGGCGTGCCCGCCACATCGCCCGACATGCTGGCTCTGTTCGGCGGTCCTCCGACGTCCGCCGCCTCCTCCTCGGGCCCGGTCAGTGACCATTCTGACCCCCCGGTCAGTGACCCCCTCGGACTCGGTCAGTGACCTCTCTGGTTCGGTCAGGGACCATTCCGGCCCCTCTGGTCAGTGAACCCTGCGGCCCCCCGGTCAGTCACCCATCCGGCCCGGTCAGTGAACGTTCGAGTCGGGTCTGACCCCCCGCTGTCCTCCACCCGATTCCAGTGACCCCTCCAGTCTGGGCAGTGACCACCTGTCCAGTGTCCAGCCCTCCTCCGGCCCGTTAGTGACCCTTTGAATCGAATCAGTGACCTATCCGACCCGGTCAGGAAACCCCTGCTCCCCTCGGGCCTGGACACGGATCCAGCTAGCTCGGCCAATGGCCCCTCCTGGCATCCAGCTCCGTCACTGGCCTCAACCATCGAGACTAACTGGTTTACCTCTTTGCCCCGCACCCTGCCTTGCAACTATTGTTTTTTTCCTCTGGCTCTTGGTGGAAGATTTTGACGGTTACCAATCGATTGCATTGCTATGGCTGCTTTCACCGCTTTTTCTTTGCTGCTCTGACACGGACAATATTTCGGAATTTCTGACATATGAGCTGCACCTCAGCTACCTTCTTTTCTGTAACGTTGCCTGTTAACTATTGCCGCCGCGCTGTTGTGCCGGAGCCGGAAGTGACGCCGTCTTCTGACCTTCGACAGGTGACGGCTGACCCGAACCAGCTGCGGTTCTCTGGTGCCATGGCCACGGCGACAACCATGACAACCATGCCTCAGACGGTACCCGCTCAGCTGCCGCCGGCGCAGCAGCAGCAACAGCAACAACAGCAGCAACAGCAACAGCAGGCCACGCAGCAGCAGCAGCAGCAGCACGCGGCGGCGGCGGCGGTGGCGGCCGCCAAGCCGCGCTATGCGGAGCCGCCTACCATCCAGCCGCGCCTGGCCGGACAGCGTCCGCTGATCCTGCCGAACGTGCAGTCGGCGCAGCTGCGGCCCGTGGCCGGCGGCGGCGTGCAGACGGTGCCCGGAGGACTGGCCGCCGCGCGGCCGCAGCACAAGGCGCGCGTCAAGGCGGCCGGCCGCGGCCAGATGCTGATGCAGCCGCGCGCGCCCGGAGCGATGGCGGCCGCTGGTGCTGCCCGGCCGCCGCCGCTGGCCACCGGCGAGCAGACGGCCGCCGTGCCGGGAGCCGCTCAGGTGCGGCCCGTGGCGCCGCCGCAGCAGCACAAACCGCGCTCGCCGGCCAAGCCCAAGAGTCCGAAGGTGGCGGGCGGCGCTCAGCCGGCTCCGGCTCCGGCTCCGGCCCCGGCTCCGGCTCCGGCCCCGGCTCCGGGTCGGCTGCCGGAGGCGGCAGCGGCCGGTCAGCCGGCCACCACCTCCGGGCCGGCGCCGGTCCCGGCCGCCGTGCCCGTCTCCACCGTGGCTCCGACAGCCGCCCGGCCCACAGCGGCCCCCGCGGGCCCGGCGCCGCCCGCGCCCGCGCCCACCGCCCCCGCCAGCAGCGCGTCGGACACCCCCGCGTCCACCAGTGTCACCACTGCCACCACCACTGCGGCCAGCGCCGCCGCCACGGCTACCGTCACCGCCACCGCCACCGTCGCGGCAACCGTCCCGGCGACGACCACGGCACCGACTCCCCACAGCAACGCCCCCGCAGCCGATAACGCCGCCAAAAAGGAACGGCCGCCGCCCGCCGCCGAGAGGAAAGGTGAGGTCGTGGGGAGGATGGCCGAGTGCTAGACTTTGGGATCCGTCTGTCCAGGCATGCATTACATATATAAAATATACCGTCTACCGTCTCTGTCTGTCTATTTTCTGTAATCCTGCTTGTCTGTGCGACGGCTGCCCGACTAACGCCCCTGCTCCAATCTGGTTTTCATCGACAGGTGGCACCCAGAGCACAGCCGAGACCAAGGAGAAGGCGCCCCTGCCCAAGGCCATGGTGAAGCCCCACGTGCTGACCCATGTTATCGACGGCTTCATCATCCAGGAAGGTAGGCAGACGGGACGGGCCCTGCGCTGGGCTGGACTCTTCGGGGAGCTGCTGTGCTCTAAGATACGGTGTTTGTGAGAGACCGACAGGGTGTTCATGCTGGGAGCTGGAGTGTCAAGCCGGACAGTATTAGTGGCAGACCGACACGGTGATTAAGCACTATGCAGGGAGTTGCTGTGCTAGGCGACATGTTTTTTTTTTACGACAAGCCGACGGTGTTTGTGTGGGAAGCTGTTGTGGATGGCTGACACGGTGCTTGTGACAGGCCGATATAATGTTTGTGACAGGGCACGACACGGTATTTTTGGCTGTTTGCCCATCCACCGGTCTCCATCGAGCTGACTCATCCTTACCCCGCTCCCCGCAGCATCGGAGCCGTTCACCATGGGGAAGCACTCCAGCGACAAGGAGAACCACCCGGTGGTCACCAACGAATCACAGGGTAAGTACCGACTGGAATCCGCAGCCAACGCCGTAGTCGGCCATTCAGTACCTACTTTGTGTTGCTGGACATAACCTTACGCATGCGCTTAGCTCAGTAACCTTTGTCGTACCAAAATAGAGTTTTAGATTGTAAGTGTCTTATGACTTTCTTTACATACAATCATGCGTTTTTGCACATGTTCGCGCAAAAGTTTTGGCAATGAGGAGCGCGGCCTTTGGGTGTGATAACATGGTGAGACACAACATACAGCTTTTGTTGCGATAACTCCAGACACCACGAGCGCTGACGCACTGCCTTGCTCCCTCAGGGAAGCGCGCCGCCGACCCGGCCGCCGTCGGTGCCGAGGGCAAGGCCAAGGTCAAACGCTCCAAGTCCCAATCGTCGCCGTTGCCGGGCGGACCGAAGAAGCCCGGTAGGAAGCCGTCCGCCTCCGACCAGCCGAGCTCCAAGAAGGCGCGCCTCGAGGACAGGGTGAGTGTCGCCGAGTGGGGACGGGAGCGAGTTAAAGTTACACTGTACCATGAAGTAAGATTAACCTTTTCATGAGACATTAATTCACGAGGTCATCTAAAGTAGTTTCTTATCCACGCTATTGCTCGTATTTGCCATTATTACGGAGCGAGCGAAGCGAGCGTAGTCTTTACGGAGCGAGCGAAGCGAGCGGAGTCTTTCCTTAGATTAACGGAAATTTCTGAGTATGAGCGGCCGGCCGGCCGGCCGGCCGTGGTCACGCTTTTGCGAGGCTTATATCTCAGCAACCACTTGACCGATTTACACGCGGTAATTTTTGTAGGGTAGCTTCATTCCTTCTACCAAGTATTGGACTATTCCCGATGCATGTGGGTGACCCCTTATGCACGTGCCACGTGCAAAACGAAGAGGTGTCACTTTTGTAATTGTTGCAATATCTCGGTAACTACTTGGCCGATTGCGCTGAAAGTTGGCATGTAGGTAGGCACCCACTAGGCACTGCATATACATGTGCCAGAGTTGGGGTGCTGCTGCACGTGCACACGTGCAGGGGTCGTTTCCAGATCTCGAGAACGGCTGGACCGATTGCGCTCAAATTTGGTACACGGTTAGGGACCGGTTAGTAGGGTGCCGTGCACAAGTCAGTTGGGACCCATTTTGCACGTGCGCACGTGCAGGGTGCCGCTTCCAGATCTCGAGAACGGCTGGGCCGATTGTGCCCAAATTTGGCACATCGCTAGAGACCAGTTAGTAGGGTGCCGTGCACAAGTCAGTTGGAGGTACCCCCTCGCAATTTCGCACGTGCAAGGCCCACCCTCTCGCTCGCTCCGTTGGTCGCCCCAAAAGGCGTTATACTGGTTCCTTAGATTAACGGAAATTTCTGAGTATGAGCGGCCGGCCGGCCGGCCGGCCGGCCGTGGTCACGCTTTTGGGAGGCTTATATCTCAGCAACCACTTGACCGATTTACACGCGGTAATTTTTGTAGGGTAGCTTCATTCCTTCTACCAAGTATTGGACTATTCCTGATGCATGTGGGTGACCCCTTATGCACGTGCCACGTGCAAAACGAAGAGGTGTCCGTTTTGTAATTGTTGCAATATCTCGGTAACTACTTGGCCGATTGCGCTGAAAGTTGGCATGTAGGTAGGCACCCACTAGGCACTGCATATCCATGTGCCACAGTTGGGGTGCTGCTGCACGTGCGCACGTGCAGGGGTCGTTTCCAGATCTCGAGAACGGCTCGACCGATTGCGCTCAAATTTGGTACACAGTTAGGGACCAGTTAGTAGGGTGCCGTGCACAAGTCAGTTGGGACCCATTTTGCACGTGCGCACGTGCAGGGTGCCGCTTCCAGATCTCGAGAACGGCTGGGCCAATTGTGCCCAAATTTGGCACATCGCTAGAGACCGGTTAGTAGGGTGCCGTGCACAAGTCAGTTGGAGGTACCCCCTCGCAATTTCGCACGTGCAAGGCCCACCCTCTCGCTCGCTCCGTTAATCGCCCCAAAAGGCGTTATACTGGTTGTTGGTCTCTGAATAATATTGACGGAACAGTACTAATGTAGCCCGTAAAATAATGCTACGGCTTTGCGTGTCCGTTGTTTGACAAATTTCTACCTCTGGCAGGAGTCGAACCCGGGTCCCTCGGATTCTGAGAGTGCCAGCGAGTCATCCAGCGGCCTCGGACAGTCGCCGGCTGCTCCAGTGGACAAGGAGTCGATGCCCATCAACCCCAACAAGCCCAACCCGCTAACGTGGAAGGTGAGTGATGACTGTCGGCCGCTATCTAATTGGAAGGGGTGGGGATTTATAAAGTGGAGTACAAAACGAAAGTGGTGTCTGAAATTACCCCATTCGCACTTAACCTAGCCGACGCCGCCCAGTGTGGGTTGTGTGTCACACCCTGTTGAGTGCAAAAATTAAATCCTCCTTGGTCAGGTCAAGTTTGAAACCTCGTCTCATGAAAGAAATTACAAAATAAACGAACTGTCAGGCGCTATGTGGGCCAGATGCTTGCATTGTTGCTTTTAGTAGGTTGTAATTTCAGTAATCCTTATCAATCAATACCTGCATGCCCGTCTTCGAGTGCAGGGCATACATAGCGTATTTTCGCCCCTGTCGCCGTGTTGTGCCTTTCTCTATCCCCTTTCACGCGCTGTAGCGGCTCGTCTGACCGTCTGTGACCGGCAGGTGGAGGACGTGGTCGACTTTATCCGTAACCTGCCCGGCTGCTCCGACTACGCAGAGGACTTTGCGCTGCAGGAGATCGACGGCCAGGCGCTGATGCTGCTGCGCGCCGACCACCTCATGCAGGCCATGTCCATCCGGCTCGGACCGGCGCTGAAAATCTGCGCCAAAATCGACAGCATGCGCGCCGCCCAGGCGGCCTCCAGCCAGCCGCAGCCGTGACCGCGCCGCCGCCCGTCCCCCACTGCCAGCGGCGCCGCCGCCAACCCCCCGTGCAATGCGTTCCGCGCCGCCCGCCCGGAGTCAGATTTTATACTGCGTGCGCTGAGTGTGGAGTCCAGCCCAGCCCAGCGCTCCTGAGACAGGACAGAAGCCGGGCCGCCCGGTGTTATTTATTTGTGAGCGTCTCGGTTGGTGTTGAGTTAGGATGATCTCTAGGTGTTGAACGTGTGGCCACCCTTTGCGTGTGTGAAGATGTATTGTATAAATGTCTGGGGCGTGTGTTGGGAGCGCGGGCGCCGTCCGCCGTGCCCGCGGTGCGATGGCACGCACCCGCCGAGCGGGCACAGCAGCACCGGAGCGGGCCGCCGCCGCCGCCCCCACCGCGACTGAGGCCTTTCCTGTGACTTTGTGTGACTGTGTGCAACCGGAGGAAGCCACCTGCGACCTCGGCCGCAGTGGGTGGCGAGAGACGCTTGCAACAGCTCATTAACACAACGCTGCCGCCAGTACAATTATTTGTATGTTCTGTTGATGCCGTGTGTTTGTATTTGCACCCATTAATCCTGACCTGACAGACTGAATATACCCATCGATTTTACAAGGATATGTGTGGTTGAAGCACAGCGAGAATAGATTCGGATATATCGTCAGGTTCTAACATCCTATCTGTCGAATTTCTCAAACATCGCCTTCTGTAGAAAACTGCATACCACGCATAGTTGAGGCAATCAATCTTTTGTAATTTGAAATCCGACCCAGATCCGGACAGACTAGCTTTCCAGATATTTGATGCCTTTGCAAGTAGCAATTATCCTGAACATCAGTTAGGAACCAGCGATAAAACGTACAACACACAAAGCACGTGTTTATTCACGGCTAGGACAGATGAGACATGATGCCAATGACGCTTGGTTGGCTCGGAAGAACCAGCCGACATGGCGCCGCATACCCCAAAATCGAATATCCCAGGTTCAATGCGAGCCGTTAGACCCGACACACGGCGATTCGTACCAGTCCTTCGGTGCCCGAGATCAGCGTACGTACTGCGCAGTGCACACACCCATAGAGACGTGCCCAAAACCTATCCGTATACACCGTCATCGATGACTTTTCACACAAACATTGCGCCCATGGCACAGGACGTGTCGAAACAATACGCTCTGTCATTTTGGGCGATAATCGCAGACATTTGACACTAAGTGCTCATAGACTCCGAACGGTAGGTAGGCTGTTCCGATGGATGCGACAGGCAGACAACTCAAAGAGCTCAAACTCGAACTCGTCCTGTACGAAAAAGGTCCAAAGATGTGTGATGACAGCTGGGGTGAGCGGGATCACGTTTTGATGAAGAGCTCCAGCGCCGGGTTGAGGGCGTCCGGTTGGAGCCAGCGGGAGGTATCCAGAGCGTCCCAGAACTCCTCGCTGCGCCGCACGTACTCCCGGTTCTGGCCCTCCAGGTCGGCGGGAACATCGTGCTCTGGCGGAGACACAGGGACACGGGTCAGCACGGAGACACGGATAAACCAGTGCAGAGACAGGTCAGGCACACTGGAGACAAGGGACAAATACAGCATGGGGACACGGGCGGAGACAAGCAATGTACAGAAACACTGTGCGGGGAGCACGGAGACAGACAGGCGACAGCTGCGCGCCGGAGGCCGGACAGCGGTCAGCTGGCGCTAACACGGGAGTTGAGCGGACCCTGAACTGTTGCTTCTGTATGTGCTCAAGTTCGGCCCGCAGGTTGTCACACCCTTTTCGTTGAGCTGCAGCACGTTAACAAATGGTATCGCTATGGAGAGACTTGTAACACAAGAAGTTTCAGAGAAATAGTATTATATTAAAAGTCGTAAAGGTCTGAATATGTTAATTTAGCCCCATAGATACCAGTTCATCAGTCCCACAAGGGACCCTATGCTTTTCGTACAGTCACGCAGCGCTCTTTGTCTACAGCTGCCCAAGCAAACTGACCCTGTCGTATGGGACGTGCCTGTACCGTGCCCCTCGTATGGGACGTGCCTGTACCGTTCGTACCCCTCGTTTGGGACGTGTCTGTACCGTACCCCTGTTCAGGACGTGTCTGTAGCACACCCCCTCGTTTGTGACGCACCCGTAGCGTACCCCATCGTTTGTAAACTCACCTACCACCTGATCGTCGTCCTCCTGAGCGTCGCCCACTTCTGGCTGCGCTGCGGTGGCGCTGGTGTCTGCCGGAGCCGCCGCGGGGACCGCCGCCGGAGCCACAGTTGGAGCCACAGCGGTAGGAGCGGCGGCCGCCGCCTGCGCCGCGGGGTCGTACCCCTGGTACGCCTGGGGCTGGTACCCTGAAGCTGACACAACACCATACCGTGATGGAATCCACAGTGGTGAGTCGGAGCGCAGTGATACGATTGCGGTAGGCTATCGAGACTACGCCCACTACCAACTGTCACGGCCACTGCTACGGAAATACTCTCAACACTCCCAATAAAACGCACAGCCTAGTGCGTTTGTCAATATGCAAGGGTCTTTGTCAAAAGCTAGAAATTTGGTACACCACACCACTAGACGAGTGGGACAATAATGAAGCCGGTACGGCATACTGTTCCAGCTATAATTCATCACTGAATCAGTGTTTCTCCATAGTCACATTGTTATTTACCAGGTTCACCAACATGTCTTTACATCCACGAGACCTGAGAGCCCCTCAGGTCTCATAAGTGAAAACAGTGACAACTCAGCAGTGACGAAAGTCCCTGTTGGACTTTCCAAACGTTCACTTCACATGCTGCCTGCCAATATGCTCTCTGATGCGTTTATGTGTTGAGTTCCGCCGTTGACATCGTCGTGATGTCTAAAAAAAATACGTCATGGGAAAGCTAAGTAAGTGATTACTCACCGGCGGAGGCATCATAGGGCGCGTAGTTTTGCTGCCAGGCCTGGTAGTTGTACCAGTACTGGTTGTAGTAGGCGTTGTAGTCGCTGCCGTCGCCAGCGTTTGGGCCGCCCGCCGGCGGAGGTCCCTGCATGGGAGCCGAGCCGTCCTGGCTGCGGCGCGAACAACAGGAGACTTAGCACAGAAAAACACATTGTGAGTAGTACTTATTTGTTTGTTGGGGCTATAGGGCACGCCGACAATAAGGTCATTTTGCGCCCATTTTGGGTAGTACATTTGACGAAAAGTAAATTAAATTCGACAGCCCTATTCATGGTCTGGCGCTGTGTGGGAGCGTCACCTACCCGGCGTTGGGTTTGCGCGGCACCGCCAGGCTCACACGGATTGGCTTGTTGGCCAGCCCGTTGAAGCCGTTCATGTGAACCAGAGCATCCTTGTGGTCGTCCTCGTTGCTGAATCGGACGAAGGCGTAGCCGCGGCTGACGCCCGTCACCCGGTCCATGACCACTGCGGAGCGAGGGTGGGGGTCAGCAGGAGCCGCGCTGGCGTGAAGAGATGACAGGCAGCGGCAACAGCCGGGGTGAGGCTCATACCGCGAACTGCACTGGACTACGGTGCACAATGTGAGCTGCGGTATTGTGCGCACTGACAGCTATGGTATCGTGCGCCGCATTTTCGAAACACCTAATCTCGCATCATATCTGCCAAAAAACAAGGGCATGTTTAAAAAATTTCGTATTTCAGCGGTTCGTAACAATATACTGTACCGTTGCGATGTTAGCGGAAATATCTGACCCACTCCACCTCGGCCAGACAACCGTTACGCCAGCGACTGACGTTACCCACCTCTCGCCGCGCTCACGCTGCTGTAGCGGGAGGCGAACGCCAGGTACAGCTGCGAGTCGTCTACGCTCTTGTCCAGGTCGCCCACCCAGATGGAGTACTCGCGCTCGTGTCCGGTCCGCCCGGCATTCGAGTTATTCAGCATAAACCGCGTCGGCTGCCAGAATCACATTGTGTGTAAGAACAACACCGACCTTGTGGCACACATGCAGCGATAGTCGCCCACAGTAGATGAAACAATGATACATAATAGACGCTACATTACACTATGCTATAATACACTATGCCACTTTCAGACCGACACTCAGAGATGGCACTGACTGAGACGATGGTTGAAGAGAAGTACAGAAAGTATTACTTTTCATATCCCTGTGGAGTGTGGAGCTCTTGACAGACACCTTGGTCACAGCTCTTGACAGACACCTTGGTCAAGAGCTCTTGACAGACACCTTGGTGAGAGCCATAATTAGGTACATCAGTGTGTACCTACATGTGAATCTCAAAGATGGGAAAGTTGGTAAAAAAAGGGTCTGGAAAATCAAAGAGAGAAGAAGACTAATCCAATCAAACTGAACACAGAAGGTGAACAGAAGGTGCTAAACCATCATAAATGTACAAAGTAGAGTACATCAATTCCTGTTTTAAGACATAGATCAAAAAAGATTGTGAGCCATTACTTACCGGTTGAGAGTTGGGTATCATTTTGCCATTGAGTTTGTGCATGATTCTGGTGGCAGTCTGCTTATCCTTGAAATGCACAAAACAGTATCCTGCATTGGAGCCATTATACTTGTTCTTGATGTGCCTGACTGAGCTGACTGCCTCATCCATTGCAGCAAATGCTGCTGTGATAAAATTTGCATCCATGTAGTCAGCAATCTGTCAGAATAGGCATTGATCAATCAAATGCATTCATCAAATGTGCCACATAGAATGTCACTATGTTGTGGCCTGTCATTGATATCAGTTCAGCTTGTTCAGCATAATCACTTGAACTGTAAAAGCCTGACATGTGGTCTGCAATCACAGAGTGATACTCATCACTGTTGACCAGCATGCAACACTGAACTTATTATTAAAGTCATATCTCAATCTACTTACATCTCCCATCCACAAGGACCCTTCATTTTGTCCTATGTATGCAGCCATTGTTGCACTGCTTTCAATTGATGTTCTGTGGAAAAGGGAAGAGCCACTTTCAGACCAAAGACAGCTCAAGCTGAGTGGCTTATCCTGTGGAAATCAAAATACTGTGCTTGAAATCTGTAATATCAGTCGGGGAAACTATGGTAAAATCTGCTATTTTTAGCAGTCTGCTATTTTTAGCAGAAATCTGCTAAAAATGGGTACGCATGTGACGTCATCGTACCCAAATATAGCAGATTTGGGTACGGCCCCATACAAAAGCAGATCTGCACCCTAATTGAAGCAAATGCGCATCAAATGCCTGGCAGATTCATGATGAGAATAGTGCTGAGAGTGATCTCTGCTATTTTTGTTCAGATCAGACTATTTTTAAATTCATTATTTGAAAATAGTCGGATCTGAACAAAAATATCAGAGGACATCCTCAGCACTATTCTAATCATGAATCTGCCAGGCATTTGATGCGCATTTGCTTCAATTAGGGTGCAGATCTGCTTTTGTATGGGGCCGTACCCAAATCTGCTATATTTGGGTACGATGACGTCACATGCGTACCCATTTTTAGCAGATTTCTGCTAAAAATAGCAGACTGCTAAAAATAGCAGATTTTACCATAGTTTCCCCGACTGATATGGCACGCAGGGATGGCAGAAAGCAGACTGGTGCTCCCAACACGCACAACATCTACGAACGTAACATACAATCAAATCCATTAAAAAACCTATACTCTATAATGTAACAACCATGGCCAATCATGCATAATCTGCATTTATAGCTTCAACTTTGCAAAATAGTCGGTGCTGACCAACAATTCAAGCTGACCTTATGAAGTATTATCGACTCAACCATGTAGATATACATATTTCTATGGACTCAACCATAAATCAAGATAAAAATGATCTGTTACCTACGTTTAATAACAAGCTTAATCCTCTTATACGGCCTTGGCTTAACCAATGCACACAGCTCAACAACTCAGCACACGCGATCACGTTGGCCATCGCCGGAAAACAATCCATGCGACGTTACGGCTGTTCGGTCTCTAATCTCTCATTGGTCAACAGCAGAACTCACATGCGTATGGTGGTAGCGTTGGCACGTAAGCTGTGCTTTCCACTAATCAAAGAGCGACAAATTCCGTAAAATAGATAACGAACAGTGTAAGGAATTCTAGTGCGCCATTTATCGTCAACGATATTTCATTGCTGTCGAGAGGAACTTATTTGTTATTCAAAGATGACGTAATCTGACAAATTATGGTTATATTTGAGCTATTTTTTCCAATTTTTATATAAATGATTTTATTTTGTGGACAAATAAAACAAATAAAGTGTTTTATTTGCCAACATTGTATATATTGGAAGTCTTTTTTTATTTACGTTATTTCTGAAAATCGACTCCAATATATTGACTTTTATAATACATTTACCTTGATTGTTCCTATTCCACTCTGAGAGAAATATTTACGAGGTTGGTCGGGATAAACGAAATTAACAAATTTAATGATAATTAGACGTCTTTATCGGTTTGTTTTCCATTTTTGTGCGAAAAGCTGATCATTCACTGATTTCCTTATTTTATTTTACACCCTCGTGCAGCGTGCTGACGATCATCCCCGCTAGATTGAGATAAGAATCGGCACCAGCGATACTTAACCTTTGTCACAGGTGTGCAGCTCGATTTCTTGTATGATGAATGTCCTGTTGACGTTTTTGCATAAGTCCTTGGTTTAAAGGGACCCTCCCACATTCAAAAAAGTAAATGAATTGGCATTAAAGGGACCCTCCCACCTTCAAAAAAGTTTATAAATTTGCACAAAAGTTTTATCGCTCGGTTCACAAAGAGCGAAAACGAAAATCTACCAAATTTCACTGAAAAATATTCACCAGTTTTCAAGATATTAGACTTTTGCTTTCATTTACTTTTTGGATCTCTCCTGTTTCTAGGGACTTTATTTTGATGCAATAATTGATGGTTTTAGTCTATGATTTAAAAATCGTTAGATCTCCTAGCCTGTCCCGTAGCTCAGTTGGTAGAGCATTGGACTCCCAGTAGTGAGAGCCCGGGTTCGAGACGCTCCGGCGCTCGATATTTGAGACTCCTGACGGGGATGGTCTGCTGTTGGTGGGAGCAGCCGCAGCCAGTTGAAGTCAGTTGAGTGGGACAGGCCGTGTCCGGCTTTGAAGGGCACGTTAAACTTTGGCATCTAAATTCTCCCGTTACTCGGAATTGCGCGATCGGACGGTAGGGGTCGGGGTCTACGCAACAAGCTCTGCTTAGCGTGGGCTCCGGCTCTGTCAATCCGTCCATTCAAACATTCGAGCTAAATTTATTTTAAAAAAAATCTCCGCTGACGTCACAAATTCTAAGGGGGCATTCCAATACATTAGCCCCTTAGAATCCAAAAACTGCAGGTTTGAATTTCCATATCTCTGAATTAAAGCATTTTTCGATGTTGTGAGTGCCCAAACCGGTATTTGCAGGCCATGGCCACCAATTTGGCTATCTCAACTCAAAACTAATGTTAAGGTGGGATGGTCACTTTAAAGTGATGTCCCATGGTTCAGAGGCATCAAACATGAATATCAACCAAATTTCACCAAACAAATTTTACTGCTCTTCATGACCATATTTAGGCATCAATGCAGACCATTTCTATGCTTCTGATTATTAGAAAAGAAGGTGGTGGGCTATGACTACCTTAAATACCCTCTAAAAGCTGGAGAAATTCACAAAATATACCTAACATGAAACATGAAAGGAAAGAAGGTATCCCTCTAAGTTTGAAAAGTGACATTGCACATCATTATACTTCTGTGCAAAACATCATAAGTTAGTTAAAAGTTACAGTTATAACTTACAAGTGTTAAAAAGAAGAATGAGCTCAGTAGAGAAATGTTGAGACTGTATGCCTAACATAGTGCTGTTGCTTTAATCATATCAATTTGATTTATAAAGGATAGTAAAAGGTAATTAAAGATTGATTTGCTGGGAACAGAGAATCGAAAGATTGATTCATTACTATGGTTGCTTAGCTAGGTATCGTTTTTTCCCACAAGGAAGGTGAATGAGGGATGTGATCATGGTTTGCAAGAATAAGTGTGTAAACTTGTTCTCATCCTCGTTCAGTGCTATCCTCAGCACCACAAAGACTCCTATAGCCTTTTTGTACATTACCTTGATTATATTTGATCACAATTCACAATGTAAAAATGTTGAGATACAAAAACAGTTGCAGTGTTTGAGATTTGTTACCTTAAATACCTGATAATGCGATATATGTATCAATGCTAAAATGATTTCATTCTGACGTCTTAGATAATTATTATTCATAAGTATGTGATTGATGATACCAGAATAATATACAGCACAACTTTTCAAAATAAGTTTTAGGTGATGGATGGAGAGTCCCTCTGTTTGTCCTTCACAAAGCCAATACAGCTTATATTGATTTTGGAAGCCATTGGATTTCATGTTGACAACATTTTTGCGCTTCATTATGAAAATATGGCCTATATGAGTCTTCTTACCCCTATACCAGTCGTTTGAAAGCAAGATCGTACCGAAATGAATGAAGAAATTGGTTATTTACCCATATGTGGTCATAAATCCACCCACAATAAACAAATAATTGATGCCTGCATTTTTTTTTATTTCAGAAGCCTAGTTTATTCGGCAGACTTGGTTGCCTCCCTGAGCTGTGACCCGTGTGTCGGGCAGCAGATCCGGCGAGCTTGCGGCCGGGTCCGATGGCGCTGGTACAGACGCTGAGCTCGGCTGGTCCCATGTCGCCTGGCGGAGGCGGTGGCGGCGGCCCGTCCGGTCTCGTCGAGCCGCCGCTGGTCGCTGCGTCCGCGCCGGCGGCGCCGGCGCAGCCGGAGCCCGAGGAGCCTGTCATCGACATCGTCATCAACAACGTGGTGTCCAGTTTCAGCGTCAGCTGCCACCTGGACCTGAAGCACATCGCGCAGAACGGCCACAACGTCGAGTACCGGCGGGAGAACGGGGTACGCGGGCGGGGAACTGTTTTGTCCCCGGGGGACGGGGACCTGGTCTGTCCCGGGGGAGGGGGGGACCTGTTCGGTCCCCGGGGGACGGGGATTTTTCTGTCCCCGGGGGGACGGGGACCTGTTCTGTCCCCGGGGGACGGGGAGCTGTTCTGTCCCCGGGGGACGGGGAGCTGTTCTGTCCCCGGGGGACGGGGAGCTGTTCTGTCCCCGGGGGACGGGGAGCTGTTCTGTCCCCGGGGGACGGGGACCCGGGGGACGGGGAGCTGTTCTGTCCCCGGGGGACGGGGAGCTGTTCTGTCCCCGGGGGACGGGGACCTGTTCTGTCCCCGGGGGACGGGGAGCTGTTCTATCCCCGGGGGACGGGGAGCTGTTCTGTCCCCGGGGGACGGGGAGCTGTTCTGTCCCCGGGGGACGGGGACCCGGGGGACGGGGAGCTGTTCTGTCCCCGGGGGACGGGGAGCTGTTCTGTCCCCGGGGGACGGGGAGCTGTTCTGTCCCCGGGGGACGGGGAGCCGTTCTGTCCCCGGGGGATGGGGAGCTGCTCTGTCCCCGGGGGACGGGGACCTGTTCGGTCCCCGGGCACTGGACCAAGGGGGTGGGGGATACTCACCGACAAAATATTTTTATGCCATATCCAACGAGTTACTGTAGCATACTATGTTTTCTATTCTTTGAAATATTTCACCTGTCTGTGTATCGAGTGTAGACCACGCGTTCAACTAAGTGTCATAAAGTCCCATTTGTGGATTGCCTCAGATAGTTCGTGTACACAACACGTTAAACGGCATGCCCGGAAACGACCGTGATTGTGCCGGCGGCCGGCGATTCCCCCTTTGCCACTCCTCCACAGCCGCTAGTAGATGTAACTTCCTCTCCACTGACGGTAGATGGTGACTCTTCCTCCATTGCCAGCAGATGATATCTCTCCCTCCATTACCAACAGATGACACTTCCCCTCTACCGTCGGTAGATGGTGACTCCTCAGTCCTCCCCCCATAACCGGTGGACTCTTGGTCCATTGCCGGCAAGTGATAACCTCCACTACCGTTATATGGGTGGTGTCTTCTCCACTGCCGGTAGGGTTACTCTTTCCTCCATTTTCGGTAGATGATAACTCCTCCCTCCCCTGTCGACAGACAACTGGGTAGTGACTCTACTCCCCTCCATCACCGGTAGGTGGTCAGTGACTCTATTCCTCTCCACTGCCGTCAGATGGTGACGATGAAGATGCGGCGGCCGTACACCACGGCTTCTATGTGGTCCTCCGGTAAGATCACGTGCACGGGCTCCACATCAGAGGCCGAGGCGCGCGTGGCCGCCCGCCGCGTGGCGCGCTATCTGCAGAAGGAGCTCAGCTACCCGGCGCGATTCCGAAACTTCCGCGTGGTCAACGTGCTCGGCACGTGCACGATGCCGTTCAGCATCAAGATCGCCGACTTCTCGCAAAAGTACCCTCGCATCGCCTGGTGAGTGAACCTGTCAGTAATGTTGAGCCTGAGTGACCTCGAGTGATCGATCCAGTGCGGGCAGTGTCACGGCTTCTGAAAGGGGATTTCCCAGCCAGATGGGTTGATAGCGATGTGAAGAGATATTGTGTCTAGTTGGCGGAGATTCACTCAAGTGTGATGGATTTTAGCGTAATTCACATTAATCTCCAGGGCTCATAATTTTCTGGTTTTAGTTCGTTATCAACGTCATGCTAGCCAGTAATCGTGCTATCTGTCTCTCCTCGTGCCACTTTAGTGTGCACCTGGAGTATCAGCGGTTGCTAGATGATGACGCCAACGCAACCACTTGACCTGTTTTGACCTCTATTTTCATGTCTGAAATCTCAATGCCAATGAATGTAACTTGGTGGAGTCTGGAGTATGTTCAATGATACATTTTTACTCATAATCGTGTTCTGCGCCAATCAGTCAACTATCCGGTCTGCCTGCCCAGTTATCCACCCTATGTAAGCCTGTTCTGATACCGCTGCGTGTGTTTACGTTGCGTTTGTTTCGCCAGTTACGAGCCGGAGCTTCATCCGGGCGTCACGTACCGCATTAACCACCTCAAGGCCACTCTGAAGGTGTTCTCCACGGGCAGCATCACAGTCACAGGTAGGGACGACTAGCACAGTCACAGTCTCAGTCCACTAACCACGGGTAGCATCACAGTCACAGGTAGAAGCGACCCACAGCGGCCCCACAGTCCACGGGCAGCATCACAGTCACAGGCAGGAGAAAAGCACTCAGCGTGACAGTCACAGGTAGGAGAGAACGACTCACAGCCTAGTCTACGGGCAGCACCACAGTCTTCGGTAGGAGTGGCACGCTGCCGACAGGTCGCAGTTCACTTTTGCAGGAGTATGTTTCGGTAGCAGTATGATTTCAAACCATTATGAACATGTTACATGGTCATGGATAGTATCCTCAGAGATGTTCTCAGACCGTACTGCCGTCTGAATGTGTGACCGTACTGGGTATGTGTCGTCCTACGTGTGTGTGACCGTGCACCGTCTGTGTCGCCCTCCGAGTGTGATATAGCCCCGTCTTTGCTCCGTGTGTGACATTGTCCTGGCCGTGCCGCCAGCGCCGTCTGTGAGCGCCGTCCAGCAGGCCATCGAGCACATCTTCCCGCTGGTGTACGAGTTCCGCAAGGACAAGTCGCCGGAGGAGGCGGCCGCGGCGGCGGCGGCGCGCGCGCGGCAGCTGGCCGATTCGGACCTCGAGCTGGACGACAGCTCGGACGGCTCGGACGACTGACGGCCGCCGACCGGCCCCTCGCCACATAGCTCTTTCGCCCCGAGCCAAAGAGGCGGCCGCGGCGGCGCTAGTCAGAGGCGGCCGACCGCCGCCCCCGCCGCTGCAGCTCGACATTAGGGCGGCCGTCGGCGCCACCAACCAGTGTCTTCACGGTGCCGCGCGCGCGCTCAGTTGTTCTTTTTTTTTTACTTTGTGATACGGGCAGTGTGGGCGCGCGTGCCGCCGGACGCTGTGGCCTCAGGGTGAGCCCGCCGAACTGGAAGGCCGACAAACGGGCACAGAGGCATTCTCAGACGACGTGTTTGTTATTGGACGTGTGAGTGCGATGTGTTGTGCGCCCGGAGACAGCGCCACTATCTCAGTGCCGGCGCAGCGCGGGTGCGGCGCCGTCCGAAGCCCGGCACACCGTTCCAGGGGTCGGCCGGCTGCCGGCACCGCTCGCCCGGCCCAGAGCTTCCGCCGTCCGCCGGCCGGCGTGAGACCAACGCGTGCCAGTGTGTACGTGCGCGTGCGTATTGTGTGCGTATGAAGCCGCCTGGCGACCACGTACTATAGTGCATGTCTGTCGGCTGTCTCTCGGCTGTTGTTTGCATTCACGACGCTGTTGTGCTGTCCTATCTTTAAGTTACTTTTCGTTTTGTTTGATGTAATATCGCTTGCTTGTTCACTGAGACCGACGAGTTTACCAAGGGCCGCCTCAGCCGAGACCTGCCCTACTCCAAGCCAGTCCAAAGTCCATATTCTCGACTAGGTCCTTGTCCTCCACGTAGCCAGTCTGAGTGTCACCTCAGTCATGGGACCTGCTCCTTTCTCTAGCCAGTCTAGCCGAGTTGCCGTTTGATCCATTCGCGTTCGTTTGCGCACCGAACGCTTAGTCGAATCCTACAAAGAAGTGGCTGATTTTCGTACATCGTTCACCGGTGCTTTGTGAGGCACGCGTAATATTGTTGGCAATACACTGTGTCACCAGTTCAAGCGGCGTCTGTGAGTTAGTTTCCCGTGGTGTGAAACTAAAGAAGCTAGCCATTAGCAGCTAACAATCCGCTGAATTCGTTTGACAGTTGTATTTTCACAGCGTGGACAGTCCGACATGGCGCTGAGGCCACCGGGCGACTACTGACTACCGGCCACGACCTCGAGACCCACCGCGGCCCCCTCCGCGACCCCGAGACCCTCCCCGCGCCCCACCGCGGCCCCCACCGCGTCCCCGCGACCCATCACGACCCCCACCGCGAGCACCACCTCGAGCGCCACCGCGAGCCCCATCACGGCCCCCACCCCGTCCCCGAGACCCATCACGGCCCCCACCCCGTCCCCGAGACCCGTCACGGCCCCCACCGCGCGCACCACCGCGCGATTTTCCTCTTGAGCCGCGACTGGACTCTTCCCGGTTCTTCTCACGGATAGCTTCAGTGGCCCTGAGAAGCACGCATAAACAAACGTCAGAGCAGTATTGAATCGTGAGGCGACAAGTGTAAAGGTAAAATTGGTGAAACGGTAAACTCGACGTAATGAGCGTTAAAACAGTCAATTACATCCACAATCACATCGGATATCGGCATCGCTGCCTCGTTCGCAAAACGTGTACGGTCCTAAAAAGCAGACAAGCAGACAATTCTGGAATTCGTTCTTAAACTGAACGACCAAAATAAAATACCAAAGTATTGCAGCAATGGTATCAATCGCATGCATAATTATATCAAACAAAACAATGTTCGGCTGATGCAAAATTGCAAAGCCGAGCCCGCTGTTTCCTGCGTCCCGGCATACCTGTATCGGAAACCTTTGACGGCCTTGTGGCTAACATCAGTCAGCTCCGACGTCAGATTCAATCCCTTCTTCTTGCCCTTCGGCCCCTTCTTTTTCACTGTAACAAACGGAAGCGAACAGTAAGAAATGGGAAGCTACGACAAGGAGCACTATTTAAGAAATCAAAACGTTGAACATTCTGCAAAATCAAAATACGAGTGCAGCGGCGTGCCAAAATAATGCCATCACCAAAACGAATGGTTGACCACATTTAGATTTGTGCAAAGCCTTTCGTGTGAACACTTCAACCCATACACAGTGAAAGAATCTTCAAAACGCGGAGACTGGTATATCACGGTAGACAAACGAACTTCCAGGAAGCGAACTGCACTAGCCGGCTGCTTCGGCCGGGTTCAGTGCGGCATAGATATCGGGGGGGGGGGGGGGGCATCTCACCGGGCACTGGCGCGGCGCCACCGGCGCGCCGGCTGGCCCGTTTCGCCGCCTTGGCCTGCAGCAGGTAGCGCTTCTGGAGCTCCTTCTCCACCCGCTCCTCAGCTGTCACCTTCTTCTTCTTCTTCTTGCCGGCCTTGGTGGTGTCGCCGCCACTCGTCTCCAGCTTGGCCGCCTCTGCGGATGAGTGGTGCGTCAGAAGGGATTCCGAATGCCGCTATACGCACTCATCCGTTGAAATATCGAGACGTGCGGTGTGTTACCATGAAGGGTAACATATGTATTGGGCAGCATATTAGCAGCTGAAACTGTCGGTTATGCAAAGTCCTCCTTTAATTGAATATATAAGTTACGATAAATACGGCTTCTCAGTGTTTGAAGCTTGGAGCGTCACAAAAGAAAAAAAGCAGAGATATGTTCAACACGAGCCTTTCCCATTAATGCGTACAGCTCGTGATTTACCTGCGTATGTCTGAGCGTGCTATATGTATATCTGATCCTGTGTGCGTGGGCTAGGGTACCTTTGGCCTTGGCGCGCTGCTGCTGCGTCTGGAACCAGGTGCGCGGCCGCTGCTCGGGCGCCTCCAGCACCTTCTGCGCCCGGCTCAGCTGCGCCTCGCTGTTGCGCAACTCGCGCTCCTCCCGCTCCAGGCGGAACACGGCGTCCACCTGCGACTCGAGCCGCTCGATCTTCTGCCGGTACCGGTCCACCACGGCTGGAAACGGGCGACGGCGGGTCGGTTAGTGGGCTACACAACAGACAAACACAGCAGAACAGGCAGCGGCTGTGAAGGGCGAGAACGGGTCAGTCAATGGACAAAACAACGGACAAATAACACAGAAGGACAGGCAGTAAGACAGGCAGCGGATATTCAGCGGATATCACACTGGCGGAAACAGACACAGAGGGGCACACACACACCTCAGGCCTCGTGTGTTGGTGTGAAACTGTATCTCGATCAGACTAAATTTGATGACCACCTGAAAAAAAGATGTTATTGCTTATCATTGTGACTTTTTGGTCACTAGTGAAAGCTGCGCGGCGGGAGTCCCGTTATGCCCTAATTGTTGTAATCTGTATAACATCGGACAGCCGTGCACCGCTATGTTCTGCTGTGTCCGCTGTATGTACATCTGCTGCCTGTCCCCCGTGTGTCCCGCCGGCGCGCCCCGCTCTGTCCCACTGGATGTCTGCTGCATGTGCTGCTGTGTCCTGACGTGTGTTCCCCTCTGTGCCTGTTTCCGCCAGTGTGCCGCTGTATATCTGTTGCCTGTCTTGCTGTGCCCTCACGTGTGTCCCCACTCCCCCTGTGTGTCCCACCGGCTGACCCGCTGCATATTGAGTGGAGCTGTAGAAACAGTAGGCATTCAGCTGGCTATGTGAAATCAAATATATTCAAGGAAAGCTACCATAGATACATGTATGCTGTGATTTCATGACCGTAATTAATTAGTACGGTTACAAAGTGCAGCTGTCTAAAAAAAGGCAACCAGGAAAATGCGGACTTCGTATCCAATGGCCCTAACAGCTAAACCAGAACACCCCGTCCCGATCTGCTGCTGACTGGCCGGCACGGCTGTTGTTTCCGGAGCTGCTGACTGGCTCTGCGGGGGACCGACTGAGTGTTATCGGAGCCGTGACTGGTCCGCCTCGGCACGTTCCCTGTGGCTCCCGCTCGGACCGGGCAGAGGCGGACACGGCTCGAATATCCCTGTGCCGGACACGGTCGTGGCACGTGGAACAGTCGGCCCATACACAGCACTCTGCACCCGGGTACACATCCGGCCGCCGCGCCCGGCTAGGCAGGGCTGAACTGAGCACGAGCGGCCCCGCAACCGAGACTGCTCAAGTGCTCAGTGTGTGCCAGTGTCATCCAGTCGAGCCGGCTCACTTCATTATACCGTACTGTCATGGCTCGGATAAACGCTCAGCCAGATCCAAGGCCCGTTGATGGAAACGAATCTGTGCCTCTTTCAATTATTATTATTTTTTAGTTCTAAAAATAAGAGAAGTTTTATGGGAAGAAAAGGGAAGAGCTTGTTAAACAGGGCTCAGTGTATTCATTGTATGCGCTTTGACATGACTGTACCTTTATGAAACAGACGCTGACGCACACCTTTCAAACACGAGGACTATTTGTATCAGATGTGTAGAAATATTTGTCGACAAACGACGCTAGAGCACTAAACTTCCCATCCTTACAAAGGCAAAATGCGGCTTATTGAAAATATCTCACAACAATGTCAGGACACACGAGACAGACTAAAATAAAAGAGCGTCAAAGATAAATGTGCTTGTGTGACCCACGGGGACATGAGAACAGTTTCACGGAAACCATCGCGATCAGTCAAGCAATAAATCCAGTGATGAGTGAAGTGAAGTTCACCTAGCCCGTGATGTGATAGGTCCACTGAAGGCCCTCCTCCTCATTGCAGACAATTGTTCACACAGTGTGAGGTTGTTCGGTACGAACCAGTTACACTGTGTGGGATTTTTCAGTGCGGAGAGTTCACACCGTGAAGACCCAGCCCGACCACACTGCGTTCAAACGTTGCTGAATCAGTCCTCTGTTATCTGCCCGCCGGTCTCGGTGTTCTGTCTGCTCAGGGGCGGGAGGAGGGGGCCCGGCCCGCCCGTCTCGGACGGCGTCTGTCCGGCCCCCGACGGGACGCCCGTCAGCCGCCGCCACGCTGAGCGCAGCGAGTCGAGCGACGCCCGCGAGCTGTCCCTGCGCGGCAGGTGCTGCTCCACGGCCGGCGGCGGTCGGCGGCACTCCTGTTCGTCCATGAGGGCGGCGTTCAGCGCCGCCCAGTACCACACGGCGCGACTGAGCGTCCCCTGCATCACGCTGCTCGGGTCGCCGGCCGACTCGCCGCAGTCAATGTCCGCGGCGGCGCTGCGTCTGTCCCCCGCGCCGAACGGTGAGGGTCGGCTCCTGAACAGGGCCAGAACGGCGGCGTACCAGTACCAGCAGAGCGGCAGCACGCCCACTGCCAGCAGCGCGGCGGCAGCGCTGAGCGCCAGCCGGCCGCGCGCCCACTGCGCCAGCCCGGCCAGCACGGCGGCCGAGCCGGCGGCGAACAGCACCGCGTACCACGCCAGCCAGGGAAGCAGCAGCAGCCGGCGGCGGCGCGGCCGGCGGCCCGGCGCCGCGGCGCATACCAGCAGCACGTTCACCGGCAGGCTGACGCTGACGGCGGCGGCGGCCAGCGCCAGCAGCGGCCGCCGGTGGCGCCGGTATAGCAGCTGCAGCTCGCCGCCGGCCACCGGCGGGACCGGCGCGCCCTCCGGCTGCAGCCAGTCCTCCACCACCGGCAGCAGCAGCACCAGGTTCACCACCACGAACAGCACGCCCAGGCCGCGCACACCCGCCGACAGCTCAAAGAACTGGAAACAGCACCGCTCCATGGCCCACGGCCGGGACGGGCGGCCAGGCAGAGCTCCTTATCCACCGGCCGAATACCGTCGCCCACTCAGTTCAGTGCTGCCGGTCGCTCGACGAGTTAGGTGCCGCCCGTCGCTTGCCGGTACTACCAGTCGCTCTGCCAGTTCAGTGCCGCCGCTCGCTGGGTCAGTTCAGTGGTGTCGGTCGCTCCGTCACTTCATAAGTTCAGTGCCGCAGCTCGCTGTCGGTTCAGTGCCACCGGTCGCTCTGTCAGCTCAGGTGCCGCCGGTCGCTCTGCCCGTCCAGTCCCGCTGGTCACTCGGTGAGTTCAGGTGCACGAGGCGGCGCTGGGGTGAATCAGAATACCTCACCACTGTCGCCAATGCCACCGATGTTGTCACTCCCACGCTCTGCTGAGACGGACGACCCAGCACGCGAAGCTCCCGGGGCCAGCGGGCACGACAGTCCCTCACGCAATGTAAACACTCCCACTGCCGGTCGGCCGATCACTGGTCTACATACGCCGCGCTGGTATGTCTTACAGCACTGAGCGACACGTGGTCGGCGCGAGACAGCGAGATATCTGCATCCGGAGCCGTAGACCGCTACATGCCACGGTATAGAGGCTTGTGCTGGAGCCCACTGCGACGCAGCACGTCGGCGATGAGTTCCTGAGTCGGCGATAACTCAGGTTCAGTACAATTGGCAGCCATTCACACGTGACACGGAAAACAGTGTCGATGGTCAGGCGTCCCAGCGCGCTAACTACATGGCGGCCGTACGGCGCCGCCCAACACAAACAGACGGGCGCGCCTCTGAGACGGAGTTCCTGTCACTGACTGTGACCCACGAGCGGGCGGGACGGCGGCCCGGAGCAGACTGACTCGGCCGCTCGGCGCGCGGCGGCCCACACCCTCTCTGCGGCGCAGTCGCGCAGCCGTTTCTTACGTGGCCACTTAGGCTTGGCTGGCTTGAGATGCAAAATGGTATACATAACTGCTCGTAACTCTATGTTCAAAGTTCGTGCACATAGGAAATCTAACGGTACCGTTTTTTGAATCGATACTTTTTTCCCAATTTATTAACGGCACGAACATTAATTGACATTCTTAACATTGTTAACAGGCTTACAAACTGATGTTATACCCCAAAGTATCAATTACATGGCGCTCCGAGCCTTCCAACACGCCAGACCAGCGGCAAAGGCGCTGTCGGCTGGCCCTAACCAGACCCCTCGGCGCTACGTCCACCCACGCACCCGTCACCCCCTCCCCATCCCGGCACCCACCCACCGGACAGAATCGATACTTTTTATTGTGCGTTAAATAGCGAAAATTTGAATATAATCTGGACAAGTATTGTATTGAGAGTACCTTATGAGATTCACGATACAAATATAAAAAGTTACATGAATGGCGTACCGGTTCCGTCTCTACGGCTTCATCAGCGCCGTTACATCGAAAACTGAATCAGTCCTTACATCCGCCGTTACAATCCGCCGTCACATCGAAAGCTTTTTATATCTGTATCGTAAATTTCATAAGGTACTCTCAATAAAATAGCAAAAAAACAAACAAATAAATAAATAACCTTCTAGTGACCTCAAGTAAGTACCGAAAATACATTTTTTTCCAGGGCGATTCACGTTTGTGATGACGGACATACGGATCGGCAAAATATTTACCCGTTTACCTTCATTATTACCCTTCGACATGCAATGTAAAACATGCATTGCATCAACTTACCCAGCGACCTGGAGTCGCTGGGTTGCGGAAGTAGCACAGTTGCTGACTGGTGGCAGGGTGTCCCCGTTCCCAGCCAGTCCGCTGACCGGTGGCGTTGCACGCCCCAGTCCTCAGTCCGCTGACCGGTGTCGGTATATGCCCCAGTCCGCTGACCGGTGTCGGTATATGCCCCAGTCCGCTGACCTGTGTCGGTATATGCCCCAGTCCGCTGACCTGTGTCGGTATATGCCCCAGTCCGCTGACCTGTGTCGGTATATGCCCCAGTCCGCTGACCTGTGGCGGTATATGCCCAGTCCGCTGACCGGTGTCGGTGTATCAGTCCGCTGACATGTGACAGTGTATCTCCAGTCCGCTAACCAGTGGCGCCTGGCGGTCTATCCCCAAGTCTCCAGTCCGCTGACCAGTGGCGGTGTACCCCCTGCCCCTAATCCGGTGTCGGTCGGGATGTTCCTCAGTCCACGGACTGCGACCGATGTTCCCATGGTCCGCTCACCTGTGTCAGTGTACCCCCTCCCCCGTCCCCAGTCCGATGACCTGTGGCGGTGTATCCCCAGTCCGCTGACCGGTGACCAGTGGCGGTGTATCCCCAGTCCGCTGACGGTGTATCCCCAGTCCGCTGACGGTGTATCAGTCCGCTGACGGTGTATCCCCCAGTCCGCTGACCGGTTGCGGTGCATCCCCAGTCCGCCGACCCGTGGCGGTGTATCCTCCAGTCCGCTGACTGGTGGCGCTGTATACCCAGCCCGCTGACCGGTGCATCAGTCCGCTGACTGTGTATCCCCCAGTCTCCAGTCCGCTGACGGTGCATCCCCCAGTCCACGGTGGCGGTGTATCAGTCCGCTGGCCGGTATCGGTGTATCCCCACTCCCCAGTATCCAGTCCACTGACAGGTGACGGTGTATCCTCAATCCGATGACCTGTGACGGTGTATCCCCTAATCCCCAGTTCGCTGACAAGACGATCAGTTTACTGACCGGTGTACGCGCCCCTGCAGCCGGGGAACTGACCTTGTGGCACGGTGCGGATCTCGACCGGCCGCAGACTGCGCCTGCTGATCTCCCTGATCATGGCGCGCTCCGTCTCCCCGGCCATGGATACGGAGCGTCCTGCGCGACCGGCCCGGGCCGTCCGGCCCACCCGGTGCACGTACTGCTGCATGGTGGCCGGCATCGTGAAGTTGATCACCTGAGCGGCGGAACGGGGAACGGCGTCATACAAGTGGACTCAACGACTTACACTGAGGCAGGGAGCACTGCGGCACAGGGGTGATACCAGTGCCAGCATCATGAAGATGATTACCTCAAACGAAAAACGCAGCACAGCGAGAAACGGGGGGAGCTGTTGATGTACATAAAATGGGCATTCAGCTTCGGAACACGGAAACAATGACAGATCATCTGATCGGAAAGCTCGATAAAGGACGGCGACATAATGCATTCACCTGTTTTGACCATTTAACTCTCTGGAACACATAATGAAAATTAGCTCGTGAACAAGGCCCTGTGATTGGCCAGCAACCGGCGCCGGTTAGCGGCAGTGAAGCTCCCCGTTGGACACCGCCCATTCGGCCGTCCGCAGCTCACCGTTTTCACGTCGGGGATGTCGAGACCACGGGCGGCTACGTCGGTGGCCAGCAGGACGTCGATCTCCTGCTCGCGGAACTTCCGCAGAGATTCGAGCCGCTGAGCCTGGCTGAGGTCCCCGTGCAGCTCCCCGACCTGGCGAGTCGAGAGAACAGACACGTTTATTATGCGACGAGACATGTGAGACATGCGACGCTTGGTGGCATGAATGCAACATGTTTATTAGATGACTGTTGACTTATCAAACCCAACAAACAAGCAATACCGACTGCTTCATTCATCTTTATGACAGGCCAAAACAATGCCTTGCGGAATAACGTCCTTATTTATTTTAAGCTGGTTTGTTTATCTCATGACTGGAGGATAGCGTGCGACTGAGGTCGTCACACAGCGCATATGACGGCTGGCGATGGCCCTTTCACCTCATGGAGCACCGCGTACCCGTATTCCGAGCAGTCCCAGCACTATGTGTAGCCGGTGCGTCTGCCGCTTGGTCTGCACGAAAGCCATGACACGCTCCTTGAACGATCGCAGCAGCAGGCTGGCGAGCAGCGCCTCCCGGTCTCCCTGCCGGCCCGGTCGGATCCTGGCGACATCGGACAGGAAAGCGACACGTCAGTTAGCTGCTGTATGAAGGGAGGCTGCTGAAAGTTCTGGGGATTAACTAGATAAAAAGAAATCGAACCATTATCGTCTGAACACGTCCCACGAATCGGCGAATTATTAGTAAAAATGAAGGTTTCACTACGTGGACGCCCTGAGAGCTAGGGCTTGGACAGAGACAAAGTCAAGCAATGCGCAAGGGCCTTCTTCTAAGTAGAACGCGAACAACGCACCTGAACAAGCAGGTCAGGCATCGCAGTAAAGCACAAATAAATTAAAAAAAAAACGGAAGGACCTCAAATTATTTCGCATCAGGTGCGAGGTATCACCGGTCACCCACCTGACGAATTCCTGTTTGAGGTTGGCGGCTACGTCGGTGTTTTCGTTGACGAACACCTTGACGGGGTCTTTGAGCGATACCGCCGCCAGCTGTTTGACGTCGTCCGTCATTGTGGCGGAGAAGAGCATCGTCTGCCGCGTGGCCGAGCACTGTTTGATGATCTCACCCATCTGCTCGGCGAAATACTCGTCCAACATCCTGCCGAAAGACACATGTGTCAGGGCTCGACGCTGGTAATGGATTTGACATCCCTTTCAACGCTCTTCCTCCCTACCACAAATTCTCCGCATTACACACAGCATGCTCTTATCTATGATCTAGCCGTCAAAAGTAGCCTTCAGCTATTGGTTTTTTATATTACAGAATTTTGTCCTGAAAATGTATCCCGTCCAGAGGCCTGCAGAGTGTCTTGGCCACCACGTCAGCGGAATGGTTCTAAGCTCTGCTACCCCACAGAGTTTCTCCCATCCTTCGTAGCCTGCGGAGTGCCGTCTGGCCTCCCGAGCAGTGGAGTGTCTCCCGTCTTACGGCTCACGGGTCGTCTCCCATTCACCATATCCAGCAGAGTGCCGCACACACCCGGTTGGCGCTCGCCCGCGCCCGCTTACCTGTCAGCCTCATCAAGCACCAGCACCTCGACCGTGTCCAGTGAGAAGCTGAGCGTGTTCCCACCTGACCAGCGTAGCGCCTCCCATCCCCGCAGTGACTCAGCCAACAAACCAGCAGTCAGCGCCCGCTCACCTGTCAGCCTCATCAAGCACCAGCACCTCGACCGTGTCCAGTGAGAAGCTGGGCGTGTTTTGCAGGTGGTCGATCAGCCGTCCGGGCGTGGCGATCACGATGTCCGGGTGCTGGCGCAGCTGGGCCTCCTGGAATCACACAGAGACACACAGCGTCACACAGTGTCCATGGTCGCGTCGCTGATACAAATTTGCTTTGTTGAGCAGGAGCCGCATTTATGTTCGTGACATTTCTCAGTCAATGATGTATTTTGTAAAGCCTTTCTGCTGTATCGAGTTTTTGTCACCCGTATGTGAACAAAAATAAGGGCTAGTCTGCTACGAGCTGCATCAAGAAAAATAATTGTTTCCCGACGACACAAGCACCTCTGCATGACCAGAATGCTTACGGACACATCGGAAAAGTAAACTTAAAACACTTCTGACATTTCTCTGACAATGACTCGTTTGTAGTACCAGGAGCACTGACCTGCACTTTGATGTCCATACCGCCGGCGGCCAGCGCCACCTGCAGGTCGGGTAAAAACTGGCAGAGCTGCCGCGTGACCTGGTACACCTGTACTCCGAGCTCGCGGGTCGGTACCAGGACCAGCACACGCGTCACAGGAATCTGAGGAGGGTGGGAGCAGAAGACGCGTCAGGTCATTAGCGCCAACGTGCAGTCCTTACGGAGAACAAAAGTAACGATATAATTTCAACAGGCGAGACATACATATCCTGAGGACGTTTTCAATATCTTCATCTCGGAGAACTCGCATCTGGTTTGTAGTCCACGTCACTGACACACTCAGGCATGCGTCCCATCTAACCTGTTTGGGCCGGAACACGAGCCGCTCCAGGATGGGCAGCATGAAGGCGGCCGTTTTGCCGGTGCCCGTGGCGGCGCAGCCACAGATGTCCCGGCCGAGCAGCGCCACCGGTACCGTGGCCGACTGGATGGGCGTCGGGTGGACGTACTCCATGGCGGTCACCGCCTGTGAGACAGGGGGGGGGGGGCGTTAGTTACAGGGCAGGGTGGGTACTCGTGGGTCCGAGCGGAGACTGGCCATGATGCCGCGAACGATTCCACTTCGACGTATTTTACTTTACAGGGGGATTGATAAAGAACTGAGAAAGTTTGTCGCACCTACAGCACGTGAACCAACGCCGCAATAAACAAGCATGATATCATCTAGTTTTCCACTTATTTTTCACACATAAAAAAGGGTCAATACAAACTGTAGTTTGTAGGGTTCGATATTGAAAAAAAAACGACAACGATGGGTTGATACCCAGCAGAGTTGGCAGCAAACGGACTAACGCTTCCGTAAGCAGCCGATTATATCAGCACAGACTGTGGACGCAGCTCGAACAGTCTACCAGCGCGGCACCGGCGGTCTGTCCGCTCCACCCACCTTGAGCAGCGGCCGCGACAGGTTCATCTCGTGGAACGTCTTGACGGCGCCGATGGCGTCGCCGGTGGCCTCGCTGAAGAAGGCGGCGGCCTCGGCGGCCTCCTCCTCCAGCTGCGCGCGCCGGCGGCCCAGCTTCTTCTCCTTCCGTCGGCGCTCGGCCTCCTTGACATGGATGTTGTCCGCTGTCGGACACGCAGCAGGCGGACTGAGTTTGCATTCCAGTCAAAATTAAATGTGTTAGGCCAACCAAGGAATTACAGAAAAAAACGAGCTGTGCATCATGCATCGATGATACGCAAAGCAAATTTTTTGCCTGCAGTACGAACGGCCGAAACTCGTAATATTGTGTTTTAATAATTTTTTATAGCCATAAATATATAATATACGAATATAATACATGATATATATTGTATATAATGTACGAAATCAGATAATATACCTAATTTAACCAGAGACTGCCCACTTTGTCGATCCAACCTACCTCCGAGCTGCTCCATTTGGTCGTCCTCGGCCCCCTCGTCGTCACTGGCGCTGTCCTCCTCCATGTCTTCTGGCTCGACCTCCGATGGCCCCTCGCCGTTCTCTGACGCCTGAGAGAAAACATCAGCGCATAATCCACAGGTAAGGGATGTACGATCAGAATAAAAGAGGTGAGTGTGATATGTAAGTAAAGTAAATATCTTGCTGCAAATACCGTCGTCGGATACAAACGTGTTACCAAAATTTTGTCTATCTTATCCTTGTCTATCTTATATATCTTAGGATCTGTGCCGAGTCACGCAACTTTGTTTTCCAAACGGATCTTTCTACCAAGAAAGGTTGTGTGCACATCATTAACGACCAGTAGTTGCTTCTTCAAAGTGCACTGAAGAATTTAGACGTCAAACAATACGTGTAATGGGATGATACTACGATGAAACTTGCATGCGGAACTATCACAAAGAGCGACGGCACCGACGGGAACCGGCACCGTTTGAAAACTCCGACTTCCGGCACAATGTCGAAACGGTTCCGGCTCCAGACAAAATGCGTCGGTTCCAGCTCCGGCTTCTCATACCTCAAAGGTCATAGATCACTACAGATCGTAATTGAATACGTGAACAACCCGATGGCCGAACAATACGACTGTCGCGAACAGAAACGGATTCCCGCAAACCGACTCTCGGCTCGTGTCATAAGAGATTAGAGACCGAGGTTACTGGGTGGGAGGGTGACTCGGAAAAACAACAACCGCAATCATCCAAACAATGCAACAAATATTGTATTCTTGTGAGTTGTGATGTTTACATGCATTACTCTAGACCTCGGCAAATCAAAAACCCATCTTCTTAAAAAAACACAACTAATTAATCAGTGTTATTATTTTGGGTCATAAAAACTAATAATAACAGTTGGAATCAAAATGTCCCTAATGCTCACCTCTCCTTTGTGCTCATCGCGGACTTGAGCAATCTTCTGATCTGTGCAGGATAGCTTCTTCTTCTTCAGATATTTGTTTACATCTTCCCAGGGATCGACATGGTATTCTTCAAATGTTTCTCCAAAGTCAAAATCATCTGAGAAGTAGTGTCTTTTGCTTCTTTCCTAAAATGGAGAGGGTATAAGCTGAAATGGCAACAGATAATACAAAGGAAAAAAGACTAGGACACAGATGGAGAGTGAGTGGGTGGAGAGTGAGAGAGTATAGAGGAGAGAGTATAGAGGAGAGAATATAGAGGTGAAAGAAGGGAGGAGAGAGAAGAGGAAAGAGGGAGAAGGTAGACAGTGAGGGAGTGAAAGAGAGGAGATGGAAAAAGGGATAGGAAGATAGAAAAAAGAGATGATAGAGAATAAGGAAGAGGGGAAGAGAAAAGGAGAGGAAGTTAAGAAGGGAGAGGGATAGGCAGAGAAGGGAAAGGGAGTTTATCTGACAAGCCACATTCTAGGGGTGGGAGCCCCTCCAATCCAGCATGCTACACATTCTATTTGCATCTATGAATGCCCCTTTAAAATTATATTGCTTACCAAAGCTAGCAATATTCCAAGAACCTTGCTGTAGCAGGCAAATTAGGTATGAGGTTTAGCAGGGCTGTACTATTACTCTCATGTGTTGGTGTCCCTGAATCAGTGTTAAACTCACCTTATCCTCATCTGAGCTAGAGACTGAGAGATTGTCCACTTCATCATCTGATTCTATTGTTCTCACAAGATCCATGGCATAAACAGATGAATGTACACAATATGAGAATTCACAATAAGTCTGGCTCAAAATTGTTTAAATTATATTGCTAAATGATTTGCTTTGAACAGCAATAAGATAAAATCATCTGCTCATGGTGCCTGCATAGCCAGTGACAAGAAACTCTCTGAAAAAATATCATAGGGTAAGGTCAAGACCACCAAAATATCAAAGTAAAAAACAATGTGACAATTAGGTCATGACATTGGGGGACATGAAGCATCAAGTCAGGGAAAAATTGTTGGTTGGTTGGTTTGGGTTAAGCACCACATCCAGTGCACCAAGGCGCCACCCGGAACTCTCACTCTGTTTCAAGCGGTCAGGTAGTGGCAATGCCATGTGCATTGCCGGGGAATCGAACCCAGATCGAAAAATTGTTACATTGGTTGGTATTAAAATAATCACCAAGACAGAGCTTATAGCTGAAAGAATCGGAACTTGTGCATACAAATCCAGGGCCCTCGTCAAGTGAACCTTAAACTCTCACATCTCAATCTCCTCCAAGCATTATACAGTACGGTATAAGCGATACACATATAAAGCATGGTATGTAGAGAACTTAAAAAAAGGAAATCCACAACAATAGGGCAAATAAAACCAATAAAACCACCAACCACTGATAGTTGCTCTGCTACCGCTGCTACCTGCACGTGCACGTGCAAACAATGCTGCATATTGGAAGTGCTGTTCTTTATTGCCGAAAAATAGCAGAATTGTTATGACATCAGCAGAGTACTCAGCGATGTTTTACTTTAAAAATTAATATTTTACAATAACTTAGTGTCTATGTCCTATTTTTCATCTAAAGGTAATTTTGTAGCCAGTATATTCTGAAAATAGAAAATCACTCGGGAATATTTTAATTTGGAAGCCAGGTTACCATGGAAACATAGTAACAGTTTGGTACCAGCAAACATTGTAAACGCAAAGTAGAACAGGGACCCTTAAAAATGTCATTTACGGCGCACACAGACGCAAATATTGCCGGAGAGGGAATGCTGAATGCTGTGTGGACAGTGGATTTAGGAGGATTTATCAAGAAATAAACGGCCAAATGAGTGAAAACTGATAAAATTTAAGGAGTCGTCGAGTGCGAAATGACAAGCCACTACAATGTTCCTGGCTGGTAATGCATTTTTGCAATGCTTTGTTCCTTTATGAAATGAATGGTTTCATTTGATACCTATGCCTACCTTCCCATTTTCAGTGTGTCTTGTTTTATTATTTTGGCATTTTTCAAATGTTTTGTTTTAATTAATCCCTTGATACTAGCTTCAGTAAGCTTGTCATACACTTAACATTTTTGTTTTAGGTGTACATGTTCCTCATGTTTTTCCCCTGCCTCGTATAAGACTTGTTACCTACCCACCTACTTGCCCAATATATCCCCTTGCACAGTTTGTAATCTTTTGAGTAGGCATTGCAAAATTCATTTGGATGATTTGCTGTTCTTGAATAGCTGCATAAATGCATGAAATTTACTTGCTTTGGTTTTTGGGAAATTTATCCGTCAATGAAGTGTGCCTAACTCATAACTGTAAACCATGCTGTTCATGCTGTTTATGTTAATATTTCAAGGACTTGCTATTTTTAGTGCCCTGAGTTTCAAAGGTTATTTTGCATCATTTAATGTGAAATTAACTAGGCTTTTACATTGAGAATTGATTAAAGGAAGCAAGTTCACACTCATTCTTAAGGATTTCTTAGCTGCCAAAACAAATTAACCCTGTTGTGTGGCATGTATTCTGTATGCTGATTGCTGTATTCGCTGTATTTTTTCATGCAGAACAAATAATGGAATAAATTAGCAATGGAAGGGGAGGCAAAAGCTAGGAGAGGGTAGGAAAGGATAGAAAATAAAATAAATATAGATTTGCTTTCAACTAGGTACCTCAGCAGAGAAGAGTTGTATAGGAAAGTTGGATTGGCATTTACTAAAGCAGGGGCCATTGCAATTATCATTCATCAGTTTTGCTTCCAGTGACATTGGTTCCTGTTCTCTTTTTCAGGGCAGGGAAGGCTCCTGTTGGCCTTCATCTGGATGTGCTCAAAGGAGAGAAACTTACTCAGAAGCTGATGGTGGATGAAAAGCGCTGTTACCTGTTTGGACGAAATCCTCAGCTAAATGACTTCTGCATAGATCATGCCAGCTGCTCTCGAGTTCATGCTGCCCTGGTGTGGCACAAACACCTTGATCGAGCCTTTTTGGTTGATCTTGGCAGCAGTGAGTAATGACTATTCCTATTATCAAGCAATGTGTTTTATGTACATAATATATGTTCTGCAAAGATAAATGCTTTTGGTTAGATGTGTTGAAATAATTAATAATAGGGAGCCAACTTTTGATAGCCAGTTTGAGGTACAGATCAACGACAGTTCTTTTACTTTGTGTCTATATCAGCTCTGGTTTTGGAATGATAGCAAAGCTCACCTTGTTTTCGTTCGCAGCACATGGTACGTTCATCGGCTCGATGCGAATTGACGCCAACAAGCCGACCCAGCTGCCGATCGACTCGGCGTTCCACTTTGGCGCCTCGACGCGCGTGTACATGCTGCGCGAGCGTCCGCAGCAGGCCAGCAAGCCGGTCATGGAGGAGCTGGAGCTGGCCGGCGAGGAGACGCACGGAGAGCTGCTCGGACTGCCCGAGACGGAGACAGAGCTCGATGTTAGTGGCGCGGGACGGACAGGGACGGAGCGGGACGGGACATTAGGAACGGACGGGACGGGAGGCGAGCGGGACTAGAAGGGACGGCAGGGACGAACAAGACCGGACATGGTAGACGGGACCGAAGGGATACACGGGAATGGAGACACATAAGACCGTCTGGAAAGAACGGGAGGGACACAGGGGACCGGAAGGACGGGGTGGGAATAGAAGGGACAAAAGGGACTGAAGGGACATACGGGACCGGATGGTGGAACGGACGAAACAAATCATAGACACGGGGTAAGCGGGACTGGGCTGGACAGACGGTGAGTGCTTCTGGCAGGGATGGACAGGGCGGAATGTGGAGATGGGATACATGGGACGGGTTAGAGTGTGCGAGACAGGCACAACCGGGCTTGTTTAAAACATTCGGGCAAAGTTTAACTTTACGGGGGAGGTGAATGAGAAATCTAAGTGTGATGTGTAGTGTTGGTACTTGGCAGCTTACAGCTGTGACATTCATTTGCAGTTTACAAATGATATATCCGGCTAGCACTAGCAGATGGTTCGTGTGTGCCTGTCGCCCACGGAGTCTGACATTGGATGCGCTGACGCCGCAGAACCTGACCGAGTTCAACACGGCCCACAACCGGCGAGTGACGATGCTGGGTATTGCCGAGGACGACTTCAAGCCGGTGGGCAGGCGGCGCAGCCAGAAGCGCAGCGTCACCTTCAACGAGGAGGAGGAGGTCATCAACCCGGAGGACGTGGACCCGTCGGTGGGCCGCTTCCGCAACCTGGTCTCCACCACCGTCATACCGATGAAGGTGAGAGTGGCCGCCGCCATGCTGTGAAGTTTGTGCGGATGTCCAGGTAGGACTTAAGGACAGATTTAATATCCGCACCCAGCATTGCTGGACGGAGTGCGTACACTATGTTGTTTTGTTTTGGCTTTTACCGATGAGCTATCGTCGGCGGTTGCAGAGGGCGCGCGTGGAGCCGGCCTCCTCGGCGTCGGCTCCGGCGCCAGCGCGCCACCAGCGGCGGCTCTCGGACACCGGTGCCGGCTCTCTGTACGGAGACCTGCCGCCGGCCGACGGCGCCGCCTCGCCGCCGGCCGCCGGACACAGCACGTTCGCCTTCAGCCTGACCAGCAAACTGGGCATCGGCGTCAACCCGGCGCCGGAGGTGGAGGAGCGCGTTCCGGAGCCAGAGGTGGGTCCCACCGACCGACCGTCGGGGCTGGTCGGTTCGGTGACGCTGTCTCAGAATTTTAAATGTTAATTTTTGTACACCTTCGCGTACAGTATCTGCAGGACCAGGAGGGTCGGTTTGCTGATTCTTTGTTCTTCCATTTGTGAATTATTGATTAGCACGAGCGTCGTGTTACTATCAAGTACAAAAGGGTTTTCTAAGTATTTTTTATTGTGATAATGAACTTTTATTTTGTTGCTATATCGTAATCATGGGGTCTAGAGGGAGGCTCATGAGCAGTTTTATTCTATGGCTATTCCATCATAAGCACGGGGTCTCGAGGGGGGCTCAGTGCATGTGTTGTCAGTGTCCAGGGCCCTTGTCTCATCAATGGCGGGTGACTGACGCGGTTTCCGATCGACTGTCGATTGCCTTATGCGATTTCTGACCGACTGTCCGTGAGAACTGACGCTGTTTCCGCGCGCCCCCGCAGGTGCCGGCGGTACCGGCCGGCGCCGCCGCGCTGGTCGGACCCGTCGATAACCCCGCCGCCCACGAGCCACGCAAGAAGAAGTACGCCAAGGAGATGTGGCCGGGCAAAAAGTCGGCACCCGCCCTCCTCGTCTGAAGAGTGCGAGGTGTGGTGGTATCCTTTTGCCGAGTCTGTGAGGTGTGTGTGGCGGTGCCTGGCAGTCGGTTGTGGACGAGCTCGCCAGGTTGGGATAGGGTGGCCGCTGGACCTCGTGACAGTGTGTATGGACGCCGCTAAACTCGGTCGTGCGGTGCCGCGCCATCAGTCAAGACTCCTGTGCCACTCCGTTTCGGCAACTACGTATCTGCCCCGATGGAGTAACACACTGTCTTGCAGGCTGTCTTGCCCGACCTTAGTCTTCGTATTTTGGTTATATAGGGTATTGTACAGAAGAGGGGCTTCATATCCACCAGGCAGACCGTCTTACGTCCTCGTGGCACAGCTGCCATCTCATCTCATGTATGTTTCGTGATTGCACCTCTGCTATCAGTTAAGGTGTGTTTCCGAAATCGTTCTTTCCCTACATTGTTTTTCTTCTGTGTGAATGTAGTGGCGACACGCTGTCTCGATGTGTTGGTCTGTGGGTCTGAAAGGTGGCCCCATCCCGCCGCTACTCAGGTTTGTGCTGTGTGGAGGCGGACGCTGTGGTGTTCGGGGTGTTTTTATTGTCACTGCCGTTGTTTGTTACGTTCTGCGCGCCGGGCCGGGCGGCTCGACTCCTCTGCTCGCGTCTATAGAGCTGCTGACTGACTGCGTGCTGTACCCCGAACATCTCGGACGGTGCTCCACTATCGAATACACAGTGAGCTGAGCTTAGCGTTACTATTTGACTGGTCGTTTCGGAGAGGTGTTGACTGACACCAATGGGCACTAGGTCGGCCGGTTTTTGCAGCAGCTGCGTACCGGTCACCACTGGTCAGAAATTGTTCCTCCTTAGCTCGGCTCACCGTGGCTGCCGCCTGGCGCCTTGGACGGCTGCTACCGCCAGAGGCAAAACGCCGAAATGGCGGCCCGCAAGGGATGGTGAAAATATCCGGGATGAGCAATATGGAGGCGTAAGATAAAAATAAAACTAACGACGCTATTTGGACTTGTCGCCCCCCAGAGATCTTTTTGCTACAGCTCTTGGTTATGAGAGACATGAATGAAATTATGCAGATGTTTCAATGAAGTTTTCGTGTGCCGGATTCAAGGTTCCAACACCACACTCAGAAATTACATGGCGAGGTGTAGTATGTTATACCAATACCACGTCCTTGGACAGCGTGAAGCCTAACCTGAATTTACATCAATTTCCAGGCAAGTTTCAACCGTGATCGCAGCCACTGATGGTCTTTGAACTATAGAAGAGGAGAGAGAGTAAGAAGAATGAGCGAGAGTAAGAGGTGGAGTGAGAGACTGAGAGCGGGAGAGAGGAGAATGAGAAACGGAGAACGAGAGTGAGAGAGATGGAGTTAGAGATGAAGAGCAGGAGTAAGAGAATAATAGTGAGGGAAGGAGAGCTAGAGTGAAAGACAGAGAGCGTGAGTAAGCGATGAGCGAGAGCGAGTGAAGAAGAGAGCGAGAGTATGAGAGCGAGGATGAGAAACGGAGAGCGAGAGTAAGAGGGGAGCGAGGGTAAGGGATGAGCGAGAGAAAAAGAGGGAGGAGATGGCTCGTCTCCCAGGGATCGCCTTCCTCCCCGCTCCAGCCGCCGGCGCCCGGCTCCAGCCGTCGGCACCCGGCTCCGGCCGGTCGCCGGTCGCCGCCGGCGGCGTGACCTTGTCTGGTCGTGACTCGCTCGCCGAGTCGACTGACCGACGGTGACGCTCTACGCTCTACTCACGGTCGGCGGGCGGTGTCAGTGGTGAGACGGGCGCCGCGCCGGTCACTGTGCTGCGGCGGGTCAAACAGCTCGGCACGGCTCCACACCGGCCGGACGACTAAACGGTTAGTAGGGTGCACTTGGGGGGGGGGGGGGGGCTGAAACACTGGCGTTGCAATAAGGTAACAGGAACCTACAGGAAGCTAGTCGTTGCGTGTTTTTTTGTGCAAACTTACACCTCTTTCATATCTATAAAATGACTGCCGTCTAAGGTCAGCGCAGGGTTATAGACCGTCGATGGCTTCGTTTTTGCATGGTTAGGATAGTTTTGGAGCTGATAACAGATCTCCAACTATGGATAGCCGGCGAGATGCCTGATGGTTGATGTGATTTGAGCGTATCCGTTACGCACAAATTTCATTCTAGAAGAAAACAAATGCTAAATTCGTAAGCGAAACCCAAACTTATCTTTGAAGGGATCAGCCTCCCTTCAAGAACTTCCAGCAGACCTCCATTTTCTTGGGCTTTGGGTCACTGGCCTGACCCGGGGTCAATGAAAGACCCAGGACGTTAAAATTAATTACTATCGTCTTCCTCTCGCCACGGGTAACACGCTCGTTTTATTCGTGAAGCTCTGAGTCAATGTGTGCGGGGAGGGGTTCGGTCGAGTGTCGACCCTCCCATTAGGTAGGCGCTAGTCCGTGCTAAAACGCCAATACGGGCGAGGGCTAAATCTATCATCAGTGTATCTGATTGTAACATTTACAAATGCTTTAGTCTTACCACCGTATGAGCTCCATTACCTGTTTTACATACTTGAACTTGACTGTAATTTTTCAGACGGGCGGTCATCTGCAGCGGTGGTATAGGAAAAGGCCGAGCCCGTGGGACGGGCGTCCTCTTCGGGCTCCTCCGACCGAGTGGCCCTCCACCTCACACCACTGGATCAGGACGCGGCTCTCCACCTCATACCACTCACTCAGGACGGCCGACATGAACTTCAGGCTGGTCAGTTGCCCATAACATTCCCTGGTGTATGTATTGTGTTTTATTCCTCTGCATGCGAGAATGCTCTACCGTTCGGTCTCCGTTTTTAATCGTTTTCATCATTAGCCAAGCCCCAGCCCATCCCTCCCACGGATCGGCGCCCCGGCCCAGCCGCGCCTCCCCCCTCCCCCCCACTCCGCCCCCGTCGTGAGGCGTAGCCTTGACTGACCTTTCGCTATCGGTAATGGCTGGACCGCAGTGTGCTCCGTGCTCTGAGGCGCCGGTGACGAGAGCACCGCGTGACCGTGCGGGGAGCACCGCGTCGGCTGCTCGAGTCCGCCGCACGCTGCGGGGTCGGGCCTACCGGACGGACGGACGGAGTCCGCCCCAAGAGGGACGCATGCCCCCGGCTCCAGTGACCCCAAGGCCATATAACCAGTGACCCTTCCCGCTGCATATAGTGACTGTTGCCCGAGGATGCGGCATATACACCATTTTCGAACCAAGTTAAGACAAATGAAGCCCAATTTAAAACTGTTGATTTCTGAATTAAAACAATCGAAAAGTGGGTTAAAACACGTGACATTCAGCTTAAAACAACTGACACGCGAAATCACGTGTTGGTCGTTTTAAGCTGAATGTCACGTGTTTTAACACACTTTTCGATTGTTTTAATTCAAAAATCAACAGTTTTAAATTGGGCTTCATTTGTCTTAACTTGGTTCGAAAATGGTGTAGTCCATGACATTGCCCCAAAGAGCACCCCCTTTCAGAGGTTGTCAGTTTTAGCGGCCTGAACTATAAGGGCTGATGCTTCACTTTTACATTGTTGACCTTGCATTGCATCACGTCATACAGGGTGGCGCCGGTAAATAACCACAAATGTCAAACCTGTGTTACGAGGAAACTATTTTATGCAGAGCGATAATTTTTTGCATCCATGTTCCAAGCTTTATGCTAACTGTTGTCCATAGCAAAAGGGAGCGTTGCAGCTGAAGATGATTGCGGAAGATCTGAAAAGGCACGCGGTCATTGTGGCGCTTCACGCCGGCAGCGAGGCACCCGAGATCGCCGACTTCCTCAAGGTCGACAGAAGCCTTGATTATAAAGTCGAGCGGAGCTTGGATGAGTCTGGGGGCAACGTCCCGTCTGTGGCAAAGCGGAAGAAACATCCCCGACGATCTGATGCCGTCAGAGACGACGATTTCATTGCCAAAGTCGAGAACATCGTCGACGATGACCCGTCGTCGACGTCACCATCGATGACGGTGACGTCGTGAAGCCCTGGATCGACCGAGTGGCTGAGGAAGGCCCTATGTGTTCCAGCGGGACTCTGCACCCGCCCACAAGGCCAGGGTGACGCAGGAGTGGATGAGCGCCAACCTGCACAGCCACATCACGCCCGAGTTCTGGCCGCCAAACTCCCCGGACCTGTACCCGCTCGACTATTACGTGTGGGGCGTAGTCGAGAGGGACACTAACAAACACCCACACAACAATATTGACTCTCTGAAGTCAGCCATCAAGCAGATGATGGTCAAGATGGACAAGACCATGCTGACCAAGGCCTTCGCCCGGTTCAGGCAGCGCATCGAGACCGTCATCGACGCGGAGGGGATTCATCGAGTGAAGTGTGCTCGACAGGTCGCAATCAGTCACCCTACTTCCAAGCTTTCATCCAAAGTACTGACTTCTGCCAAAAAAATAATGTTTTGTGTGGAGCACATATTGTCTTCATTTATCGGCGCCACCCTGTATATGACGTCTCTAAGGTCATCTGAGCTTTTCATCAATGCTCCCCCCGTCAATTGAGCTGGCGAGTCTCGAAGACAATCAATGGAATCCGGACGACCTCCCAATGGGATGACGTGAAAAAGACCTGAAAGAAATTTCATTGAGGGGCTGTGACCCGAGCTTGACTTGAAGTCAACGCCCTTAGTTGACTTTTCCCTTACAAAAAGTGAATCATTAGACGCGCCTGACCATGGCAAACAAGATGGTGCCAAAATCGCATCTCGGCAACTATTTGTGGCGATGTTGTTTCACAACCACCTGAACGGCGAACCCGTGCCGTCGAGCACTTCACCTGACCTCAGAGGTCACCGGTTGACCCGCGGGTTCTAGTCGCTGTGTTCTGCAGCGGTGCACACGACCTGTTTCAGCGAGACTATAGCCTAATTAAGAGGCGAAACAAAATGGCGAGGAGGGTTCCATCAAGATCGGTCACCTCGACCGAGGTAATGTCCGGCAGGGGTTAAATGCCGTTTATTGCGTGCACACTAACGCTCCACGAAGACTGTGTCGATATGTGGACTCAGCCTGGACTCAGCCCACCCCGGTCAGCGTAGTCAATTATGTGGTCTGTAAGGCGATTACGGTTGTCATGACATAGACCAATAATTGACGTACCTATTTGAACGAGATCCATTTGCTGGTTGGGGCAAATAACGAGCTGAAATTATATCTTTTTTTTTTTGTCAATTTCCGAAGACCGTCAGATCCAGTTAAAACTTACATCAGCTACATGCCACTGAAGGTAAATGTTAATTAGGATATGGGCGCGTCAAGTTTCGAGTTAGGTACCGAATCAGCGCGGCACACTGGCGTAGAGCACAGAGCCGGGTAGCATTGCGCCCCCGCGGAGGCTGATACGCCGAGATCATACCCAGCACGCAGCGGCCACTTCGTGTATCTGAACTTTGCATCACTGGTTACGACAGGGCTATCTCGGCGGTGGCCACAGCGCCGCGCCGGCCTTTCACTTCGTGCGGCACGCCCGGGGCGTGAGGTGTGCACGGTTACCGGCGCCGTGCCGCCGCCACGCGCCGCCGCCGCCGCCGGAGGGAATGACGCGTGTCGAAAGACACTTTGTCCGCAAGGTTACCGCAGACAGCTGGACCCTGCAGATGTCGCGACGACGAGGGGAAGCGGGTCAGGGTCAAGGATACGTCCTACTGAATCCATGCATTGGAAGGAGCCGCTGGAATTTCAATAGCCATGCAGGATGTCGAGGTTCCTTCCGCAGTGCAGCACGTGCAGGACACCTGTCAGGGTGTCCTGTCAGGGGACACCCTTAGAGTGTCCTGTCAGGGGACACCCTCAGGGTGTCAGGGACACCTGTCATTCCTGCAGGTGAAGCCGGGTCACAATACGTTCAAAAGGTGTCACGGTATCTTCGGACGGCGATGGACGAGTCAGCTTTGAAAGGTCACAATTCGAAAATACAGCACATGCCTTGTGGGATGAATTGCGTCGGATGCTAGTTTTAACTCTTCCAGGCCGAGGAAAGGAGTTTGGTATCCCTGAATTCAAATTATAATCCCCCTTAATTGGGTTAACAAAAATTAAGTCCAATCTAATAATTAGTTCAACGGCCGCCATAGCCACAAACGTAAACAGTCATTAACCATTTTAAAATTGTCGGATCTGCCATGTAACGCTATCGGTGACCCGGAGGTCAACAGAAAGAGGCTTAAATCGACGAATAAATCGAATATCAATATAAGTTGGAATCTTGACAGCCAGACCAGCATTTTCGGAGATAAATCAGTCATTGTACATATAGAAATGTACAATGACTATGTATAGAAAATGCTCCAGCGAGGCACCGCAGGGTTGTGCTTGACTCATGAGTCGAGTCAAAAATTTGACTCAACTCTGACTCAAATGAGTCAGATTTGAGTCGAGTCAGATAAAATGTTGAGCTGTTGAGTTGAGTCAGAGTTGAGTCGGACAAAAGTATTAAGGCGTTGAGTTGAGTCAGAGTTGAGTCAGTAAAATAACTTTTGACATTGAGTTGAGTCAAACATTTAGGAACATGAGTCAGCTGACTCAACTTTCTAGAAACAAGCTTTTCATCCCCTTCCCCCGCTTAACAACTTCGCCCTGGCCCTGCTGCCGGATTTTTTTTTCACCCCCGCCCCCGCTCAACAACTTTTTTATCTGAGTCAATTTTGAGTCAACTCACTTGACTCAACAAAAAATTTGAGTCAAGTTTGAGTCGACTCATATTTTCATTGAGCCGCTTGAGTCATGAGTCGAGTCAAGGGAAAAAAATCAGCTCCTTGTTTGAGTCAGAGTTGAGTCAGGGCTTTCTGAAGTTGAATGATGAGTCGAGTCGGCAAATTTTTTTGAGTCGAGCACAACCCTGCCTGAGGCACGGGTTAAAAACAGGCACGGATCCACAAGAGTTTGTCCCTGGAGCGGACCGTAGCGGCAGCTGTTTTTTTATGTGATGCAACGGACGGCGTTTACGAACTGGGTCTGCCTTGCCTCACACCTCCTCGGCGCCGTTAGCTCACGAAGGGCCGACTCTGAGCTGACACGGCGGGCGCTGGAGCGTGCCACCCGGGACTGCCCGCTGTGCTGAGACCATCCGACGGCCGTCGCTGCCATGTGGCAACCCGTGAGCGCAGACAGCCAGCATGACTCGCACAACTGTGCACAGTCAGGTGCGCTGGGTGGCTGAGACGGGCGCCCCCCGGACTGTATGTGTGTATGTACGGCATTAGTGTTCACACATCGAACCTACGATCGTGGAAAACTCGCATCAACAAGAGTCTTGGCAAACAGCCCTCTATGTCGGCGATCTTTAGCCCAAAATAATGCAGCTGCTGAAACACTCAGCTGTTTGACGGGACCTATAAAGGTCAACTCAACTAAAGTCGCTTGATCAACGTTTGACACTTCTTTGTGGGCCATCCAGTTAACTTGTAGACATGCAACCTAAAAACTGGACGACCGACTCGCTCGGATCTTGCGCTGCTTTTTGTTAGCAGTTCACATCTCAATTCTCAAGGTTACGCGACGACGAAGGGTAAGGTCATTTACTTGTCACACAAAAAGCATGACTGCGATCACATAGTGCGATAACTCACAATCCGTAGTTACTTTCTCCACGAACCGTTGATAGCTATGTGATCTACGTTGACCCACACCGGATGACCTGCAGGGACGCCGTGTCGGGGGTCTGGTCTGATCGTCTGCCCCGCCCGCCAGGTGCTGTGCTGTATCGCTTCTCTGCTCGCGCTGGCCGCGGCTCAGTTCGGCAAACACCTCGGCAGTCCGCCCGACCCGTCCAAGCCGCTCAGTCTGAAGACAGTGGTGGGCTCCAAGTTCTTGTACAAGCCGCGCCAGTACCGTCTGGCGCCCGATCAGCCGTACCGCGACCAGGCGCGCTTCATCGGTCAGCACGGCTACCACTCCGAGTACCTGCTGGAGGCGCTGGGCGACGGCCGCTACCACCACTACCACCACTGAGCGGCCACTGTCGGCGTGGGTGTGCTGATGGGACGCCGGGGGTGGGGCGCAGCGGCGGCCCGGCGCCAGCGGAGTGTGGGGGTGGGCCCGGCGCCGAGCACTATTTTATAGGAGTGGGTGGGCGCCGGGCAGTTTACTTGGTCTGCCATTTGAAATGGATCAACCTTTGTGGTTTTACACCGATACAACAGCATAATGCACCAATCACAGCCATTGCGCTGAGCTTATGGAAGTAAACGCCTACCACAAAAGCGAGTGCCCCGCATCAAGAAACCACATACAAACTTGTTCTCTGATGGATTACGGCCATATGCTGGACAAATAGCCATTGCAGGTGGCTGTACCACTGCCGGACGATTCATGTTTTTGTGTTGACCAGAATTATGCTTGTTGTTAGTGTTAAGGAAATAAATGTGTGACACTTGCAGATTAGTATCAAAGGTCACTGACAACAGCTACATAGCCCGGGGGCGCGCTGAGGTTCAACTCCTTGCGTGCACACTAGAGCACTTCATGGGCCGGATAAATCCGTTATCCACGGATAAATCCGCGGACCGGATAGGATTGGATTCTAAATTTGTTAAAAAAGAACGGATATGGGCGGGCCGGATTTGGGAATTGAAGGTTGAACCCGGATCAAAACGGATCAAAATTTTAACATTCAACATTGAAGTTAAAAATTAACCTAATGTGTTAAGCGGCAGCAGAGGTTTGATTAAAGTAATAGGCATCATTTTATGACACTCACTTGTCACAAGACTTGTCTTCAAGTGGATAATGTATGCAATGTATGCATGGTTTTTGGAACCATGATGGTCTATGAGATGTATGGCTGTCTGGTCCCTTAGATTGAATTTGTTAGTCCAGTTTTGGGTGAAACCAGTTATTGGTGAAACGGATTATTACGGATATTTTTTGGAAGTTTGGCTGCAATACGGGCCATGGGTGGGCCGGATTCTGATATTCAAAGAAAGGCGGATAATGGGCGGATCTGGATATGACTTGCCGGATATGGGCCGGGCCGGATCCTAAAAAGCCTATCCGTGAAGTGCTCTAGTGCACACCGACAACACGGGGGAGAGATATCGGACATAGAGAGACCGAAGTGTGGGTCAGCTACTCTCACTGGCCAGGCACAGTCGCTCCTCAGTCACTCGCCAGCAAAGTCAGTCATGCCTACGAGTCAAATTTAAGAAGACGATTCTGATTTCTTATGCTCACAGCTCAGTTCAATGTTGGTTGGTTTGAACGGAAAGCGCCACACCTATGTAAAAACAATGTTCTGTCCACATCTCTGCTGAGGTACCTGCCTAAAAAATCACTCCCAATTTCTCCGAAGTCGGTGTATATGTCAAGCATTCATACATGAAGTCGTGTTCAAGTTCACAAGCCTTTGCCAAATAACGAACCTAACTGCAGTTCACCTTCTTGGGTTATCTTAACAAGGAAAAATCAAGTTCACGTCTTCTAAGAAGCAACTTCAAATGACAGTGAAGAAAACGGGCCCCGAAGTAATAAGCTCGAAAACGAAGCTCATGAAAACCATACCGTTACATGCAAAAATAATGTATTTGTCAATATTGCACAAATCAAGTCAAACAAAACAGCAATCACATCCCATAAACAAGAAGTAATTTGTGGAGAACCATTTCACCATTAACCCGCGCCCAGATGGGGTCTGCCGAGCAACGCGGTCTGATGGGGGGGGGGGGGGCCATTTTGGCCCCCCCCTCAGATCTCGAGAACCACGCAACATAGCGACAAGCGGTAAACGGTGTTGGATAGCCCCAACAGGGAACTACCTTGTGACCCAATTTCATTGACCTCGGTCAAACCGATGACGTCACAGGTCAGGTCAAAGGTCGAATTTTCACCGTTTACAGGCATTTCAAGAAATGCGTTGTAAAATCGTGTAAAATGCATTTCATTGAAAATCATCGATGGGGAAATGTTCTTCAAACACATATTTTGCTATTTGAGGTCACTGATACCAGGTCAGGTCACAGAGGTCAGGTCACTGGGGGGTCACAATATGAAAGTGTCGTGTGATGCATGTTTTATGGTCCATTTTACATGACAAATGCGATTATGTGGGTCAGACAGACTTTAGGGCCAGCTTAGGTCACGTTTTGGTCAAGGTCAGGTCAAGGTCAGGTCAAGGTCAGGTCAAGGTCAGGTCAAATTAGGTCAAATTTCAAAGTTGATATTTTTGCATAAAAAGGGTATCGATTCGATGCAGCTCGTCACGGGGAGTTCAATGGTGGTCTCCGTTTTGCGCTACGATGTCTAGAATTGCTAAAAATTGAGTTCAAAAATTTGACGTCATCAATTTTTAACAGTTTTTTCGCTATAACTTGGCCAAAAAAAGAGCTATCGATCTTAAATTTGGTATGTATATCGAAGAGCGCAGGGACTATCACATATATTCCGGTTTTTTTTCAAAATTCGAAAAAAATTTGGAATTTTTTTGAGTTTTTCTAAAAAAATCAATTTTTTTGATTTTTGGGGGTCAAAATCCAAAAATTTCAAAAATCCGAGATGGCAGTTTTGTAGCACCGTCTTTTCTCTACACAACCACATAAAGAACTTTAAAATTGCTTGTGAACTGTAGAATTAGTGAGCGTTTCAAGATGTCATGTTTTTTGCTCATTTTTACTCGAACATGACCTCAGTTTGACCTCAATAACTCCTGACCTGAGGTGACCTGTGACTTGAAATTTTTTGTGAAGGTGTCAAATTGATGTCCGGTAAGGTACCCAAAATTTGGCGGCGCTGCGCGCCGCCGTTTTTTCGCTATTTAAGAAAAACCACAGGGGGGGGGGGCCAAAATGGCCCCCCCCCCCATCAGGGCGCGGGTTAACAATCACCAGAGCGACAGAAAACCAGGATGCGTCAAACTGACCTATAAACCAATCAGCAATATCTTTCATGCCACCGACATAATTAACGCCCAATGTCTAACTAGCCCTAACGATCAGAGCCGATGACTAGGTGATCCATCTATCGGGCTTTAATTCACCATCGGCAATTAACAATCATGGTAACATGGCAGCATCACCAACAACGATACCGGTTCGATATGTCGGCACGGAATACCGCTAAATAATCACTCAACAGCTAGCTATCGCACATTTGGCTCACTAACCATTAACAAGCATCGATGAAAGCCACCACACGGCCACCACCCACAACGTTTGTGGCATCTACCAATTCGCTACCTGCACAGCGCGTAGGATCAACAAACCTGGGACCAGTCTTAGCATGTGTGTGGGTATGTCCCCTGCAAACGCAAGCTCTTCACTTCGACATTCTATCTGGCGCACTCAGTCCCGCCCTGGTTGGCAGTAGTGCCGAAGCCGAGAGTGCCGAGCTTTGTAGCGCTCTAGAGCGCCGTGCGAGGCGGTGGCTCGCACGCGAGCCATCATCAAACGGCCACCCGGCGGCTAACGCACATCACAGGGTACAGCAACCGCGGCAAAACTGGCCGTGCGGCCAACACAAGTCAGATGAGCCCAACGTTGGTCGCCAGCACCTATCTCCCACCGTGACATGTGCCCCACAACCACAGCTTGTGCAAATGAAGAGCCGACACCAACCATAAAATAACACACAATAGATACCAGAGACGAGTTTGCAGTAGTGCTTATATCACAAAGCGGGACTAATGGAAAACAAAACTATAAAAATTCGTCATAATCGCTATGATCAAGAGCTTGAGGCGTTGTTTAACGATCGATTACACCGGGGGAATACATCACTTTTCCCACAGAGGGCAACAAAACAAAGATAATGAAAACTCGAGGAATGTACATAAATGCATATTTACTAGGACTATGATAACAAGTCATGCAAACCTTTGGCTAAGCTTGTTCGCTATGGCTGCGAAACAGGTAGAGTCGTAGACTCATGAACTGATGCATCAATCTTACTTTTCATCGAGATCATGAACTCTTCGCGGACCGAATCAGTGAAAACGGCATTACATTTTAATGCTGTTCGATTTAAAAAACGCACAAACTAAACTTAGGTACCCTTACAGCGTAAATGACGGCAGCTAAAAAAATTAAAGCCATATAGATGTAGGAAGGATGCGGTAGTCTAACCAAAATCAGCCGTCTTACGTAGAGTGTGCCAAAGGAAATACTGAACGCATTTTAAAGAAAGTTATTAGCATAGTAAGCCGAGTGCAAATAAATGCTCTTCGGTACCAGTACCAGCACCAGTCCATGATCATATGTCACTACGATAACAAGGAACGTTAATGGACTTTAAATCATGTTCCCTGAAGCCAGTTGGTACCATTGGCGATGTAATTCGATACCAACTGATGGTTATAAGCTTGGCTAAGAATAAATACCTGGCGATGGTTTCAATACCCAAAATAATGGACACAACACTGCATGAAGTTAAATATATAAATAAAAGCGTCACCCGCTAACAAATGGACCAGCGGCAGCAAACCACACTGCCACAACACGCACGGGAAAGGGATATGTGAGAGCGATCGGTACAGCCGGCCGGTCTGTCCGTGTGGCGCCCTCTGACAGGCTGGTGAGGTCAGAGTGACGTCCCGGACAGGCTGATGTCTACGGTGTCCCTTGGCGGGCTGGCACGGCGCACCCTCTGACGGACTCGTCAGACCCGTACGGCGCACCCTGACGGACTGATCAGACCCGTGCGGCGCACCCTCTGAAGGACTAGTCAGACCCGTGCGGCGCCCTCTGACGGACTAGTCAGACCCGTATGGCGCCCCTGATGGGCTGATCAGACCCGTACGGCGCCCTCTGACGGACTCGTCAGACCCGTACGGCGCCCCTGACGGTCTGATCAGGCCCGTACGGCGCCCTCTGACGGACGACGGACTGATCAGACCCGTACGGCGACCCCTGACGGACTAGTCAGACCCGCACGGCGCCCTCTGACGGGCTCGTCAGATCCGTACGGCGCTCCCTGACGGTCTGATCGAGCCGGGTGGGGCACTCTGGGAAGCTTGTCTCGCCCGTACAGCGCCCTCTGACGGTCTGATCAGACCCGTACGGCGCCCCCTGACGAGCTGATCGAGCCGGGTGGGGCACCCTGGGAAGCTCGTCAAGCCCGTACAGCGCCCTCTGACGGGACCGTACGACCGGCGACCAGCAGCTCCCCGCTCCACCTAGCCGCAGCCGCTACTCGGAGGGCCCACCGGGGGACCGGGAGACCCGGGCACTGTGCGCCTCCCCGGCGTCTGTTCCACGTCCCGTCACCCTCCCCGGCCCGCTGTGTCCCCCTGGCCCGGCACCTAGCTCCGCTGACGAGTCGCCATCACGTGCTGGTCCGGATGAATTCCTCCTCCTCGTCATCCTCGTCATCGGAGGCCGATATTAGCGAGGTCGACTGCTCGGCCGTCGCCGGGTCCGACCTGGACAGACGGGACACGGTTCACGTCAAATAAGCACAGCTGCAGTCCAAACAGCGGCCCTGGTACGCAAAGGCACATATTCTGGCGTTAGCCGGGCACCAAAGCTGTAATGACATTGCATTTCACTTCATCACCTGAGCGTCAAACCAGTGTCTTTATTACCTAAAAAATGTCAACAAATCTAGCCAATCCACGAAGGTCTTTACCAGATTGTCTGCCCCAAAACAGCTGCTAAAACATGATGTTGGTGTATATTTTTGCGACTATCAATTTAACCCGCGCACCGACGGGGGTCTGCGCCAACTTCGCACCGACGGGGGGGGGGGCGGATGACCGCCCCCCCCCCCCTGAGATCTCGAGAACGAAGCAAGATAGCGACAAGCGGTAAACGGCATCGGATACGCACGGCCAAGATCTACAATTTTTACTAAGGTCATTTTCAGGTCAGGTCAAAGATGACGTCACAGGGGTAGAAAAAGTCAAAATGGCGGCGCTAGATATGGAGAGTTTTTCTCGAATAACTTTCGAATTAGTCAAGCTAGGAACAAACTAAGGGCATCATCGTGATCCTCTCGTCAATCCGCATCGAATGATATATATGTTGACCTCGAAAGGTTAAGGTCAAAGGTTGACCTCAGGTCACGTGACCTCGAGGTCATCATGTATATCATTCGATGCGTCTTGACGAGCTGAACACAATGAGACCATCCACGCGTCTGTATCTTGTTCCTGTACGGAGTTATTGGCCAAAAACCTTTGGTGACCTTTGATGACGTCACATGACCTCACAGCTGCCCAACAGCAAAACAGACCTCAAGGTAGTGAAGGTTGATCGTATATGAAGTCATGTATGGTATATGGGCCATTCCGACCCGTTTTAGTGGTAAAAACAGGGAGTTGATTTTCTCCCCATTGACTTATAATGGGGAGGTCGCGAAATTGACCTGACCTTAAGTCACCGATATCAAAATTCCGAGATATACAAATTGTAGCTACTAATGACCTAATAATATCCTGCGACTTTCAAAGGCCTCCGACATCTACTGTAGCTCTGGCACGGTGACAAAGTTGCAAAAAAGTGACTTGAGGTTGGGTCATTCAAAGTGACCTGGTGACCTGACCTTAAAAGGTAGGAGGTTCAAACTTGCACACCATGTGTAAAATTGATGAGGTTATAGTCATACCAAATTTCGCGGCGCTACGCGCCGCGGTTTTCCCGCTATTCGCGAAAAACCTCAGGGAGGGGGGGCGGATATCCGCCCCCCCCCCGTCGGTGCGCGGGTTAAGAAAGGTGGTGAAACGTGAAAAAGCTGAACGTGAAAGCTTAACGTGAAAAAGCTGAACGCATATATTCAGGTTCCGAAAGAAGAACACTGAAAAGAACTTACGCCTTTTCTTCACCTATCACGTCTAGTTTCTCAGTAAAATAACTAGATACGAAGAGACCGTGGCAGTTCCTCCTCTTTCCGCTTATGTCGGGGTGGGTGGGAGATGTGGCTCCACTCACCGCACCGCAGTGGTACGGGCCGCAGTGCGACCCTGGGGTCGAGGGGGGGGGGAGTTAGGAAGTGTGGCTCAGCTCACCGCAGTGGTACGGGCCGCCGGCGGCAGCGGCAGCAGCAGCCGGCCGCCAGCCGGAGTCCCTCCAGCGCCGGGTCCCAGTTGTCCCAGTGCGCCAGCAGCGTCACCGCCACCGAGGCGGCGAAGATGGGCACGCTACCCAGGTAGAACGAGGCCGGGTAGTGGACGGAGCGCAGCACCACGTCGGCGGCCATCGTCAGCGGAATGGTGGCAGACAGCGAGAGCGTGGCGATCAGCGTCGACGTCAGCAAACAGCCCCTGGGGGAGGGGCGAGGGTCAGCAGACAGCCCCTGAGGGCAATTAAAGTCAGGAGTGGGAGGCCTAGAAAGACAACGGAAACGTTATTACTGCAGCACAATACCATTACAATAAAAATAAATAATCGCACAACAAACGATTCACACCGTCTCACGTAACGTCACGATATACTGTATCTACACGTCTAAAATCGCCGACACGCCACTCAGAGCACTACGACTTATTCACCATTCGGTGCACACCACTTCATGCAACAGCACTGAGCCCTCATGCCATCCACTCACCACATCCAGAAAAGCTCTGAGAGCGCGGTGCCTAATCAGACTGACCCGCGCTCAGACACTAAGTGACAGGATAACTGACCCGGGCGTTAACTAGGTGACCGACCCGCGCTCATTGCTCACCACATCCAGAGGAGCTCGGAGAGCACGGTGCCGATCAGACCGTTGGCCACCAGGAACATCCACTGCTGGCGGGACGGCAGCTGGAACGGCTCGTAGCCGCTGTAGTGGCCCGCCAGGAAACCCGGCCAGAACAGCAGCGCAGTGAACGCGCCCACAAAACCTGCCGCACATACACAGAGCTGTGATACTAGGGGGCCTCTTGCATAAGGTGAGAACCGAGCAGCATCTTCACAGCATCTTTCATATTAAGTCACTGGTCGATAGCTGCTAGGGGACTAAGGCTAGAATACAGACTTAGTACTCTAGCAGCCAGATCAGTCTGTAATTTCAGTCTGCTTGAGCTTAGATGCACAGCAGGTGATAAATTCATCCCGTAGCATTACTCGAAAACGATAAGCGAATCCCACACAATCTGTATGATGCAAAAGTGGGACAGCTGCTATTCAGCGGGTGCGATGAGCGGCCGGTTTGGCCAGGACGCCCGTTCGAACCACAGTGCCGGCGACTGTGACACCCCCGCGTCTCACCGAAGAACATGATGAGGTCCAGTTTGTCCTCGTGGTCGACGCGGGCGCGCAGCAGGACCACGTACGAGGCGTAGAGGAATGCGCCGGCCAGTGCCCACAGTGCGCCCAGCGGCAGCTCAAAGTGGCCCTGCAGGCCCGACAGACTGACGGCCACCTGACGGCATAGGGAGCGGGGTCAACGCAGTGTTCCAGGTCACAGAGCTGGTCACTGGAGCAGCGCAGCCCATATGTCAGCCCCCCTCCCCCCCCCCCACCAGACAGTGATAATAAAAAGTCATCTCGATCCGTGTGAGGTGACATTTCTAGGTTGTGGGTGCCATGCACGGGCAGCCGGCCGGCGGGGAAGTCGTTGCTCACCACTCCTCCGATGTTAACGGTGATGGCCAGCAGTTTGGACAGCGTGAACCGGTCCCCGGGCGTGGACGGGAACACGGCGGCCAGCACCAGGGCGAACAAACCCGACGACGAGCTCAGGATGTTGACGTAGGCGGCCTCCGAGAGACTCAGCGCCAGCTGGTAGCAGTACTGGCCCAGCACGAACTGGCGGAGAGAGACAGGGCGTCAGACGTGAGCTGACCCGACTGACCTCAGCCACCGCTCCATGCAGCCCACACAGGTGCAAGGGTGACCCTCACAGATTACTCCACACAGACATAACACTTGCATGGTAGTCAGACTACCAAATCTGCATTAATTACCGCTATCGCATAAAACAGCCGTCTGACAATTCACGCCTAAATATTACCTTGATGATAAGAGAAAGCTAGGCAGTAGGCAGTAAGGACGATAGGCCACAGAGGTCAATAAAGCAATAAAATGGCACAGCGAGCCGATACGTTGTACGGACTCTTTATCAGGTGTGACCTATCTACTATTAGTGTATGTCACCGGCAGCAGGGGCCCCGAGAGTTCACCAACGTGTGCCACAGGCAGTCGTAAGGGGAAGGGTGCACTGGGGGCGGCCAGGACAGTTATAAACTACAGCACCAGCTGGGCGGCTTAGGTGGTGTATGTGTGTGTGTGGGGGGGCGGGGGTAGTCAGGGGAGGACGGCAGAGGGAGGGAATGGCCGTGCGGAGGGGGGAGGGGCTAAGAGCGGCAGTCGGAGTGGAGGGGGTCGGTACTCACGGGGACGGTGAACTGCAGCGCCAGCCGGGCCACCTGTCCCGGCGGCAGGCGGGCGGCACGCAGCAGTGCCTGGCGCCGCAGCTGCACGCTGGCGCGGTACGAGAGGCGCGCAAACAGCGCCTGGCCGGCGTCCCGCTCACACAGCTGGCGCACCTCCTTGACGCGGCTGAAGCGGACGGCCCTGCGGCGTCGTCCGCCGGCCGCGGCCGCCTGGTCCTCGCTGTCGGTGCCCGACGAGCGTTCCTCGTCAAACATGACTGGCACAAACTCCGGCTCACTCTGTCCGCACAGAAGGGGCGAGGTCAAATTATGATAACGAATGCACTCAAACGGGTTATAGATACACACTCACTCTGGCTAACGGGAGACGGACACACTCGCGCTGTCTGCAAGGAAGAGCCCATGCATAGCACGTACGTACTTTCTCCGCTCCCTCCAGAGACGTCAGAGTTCACGGATTCTGACAGTGCCGTAAACACACGAATATCGATGCGAATGTCATACATCGATGGTGACTAATACAGGCGAGCCGTGGACCGAGTGGTGTATCGGGTACTGCCGGTTGTGGAAGGAGGAAGGCTGCCCGTTTAGGAGGGCATGGGCTACAGAGGGGGAGGTGGGCGGCAAGGAGAGCCCCGAGGTACTGACCAGCGCTCGCCGGAAACCCGGCGTGGGACTGTTTGGTGCCGGACTGCCGGCAGAGCTGGCGCCGTCCTCCGACATCGTCTCCATCGGCTGAAACAAAAGAAAACACACAGCGCCAAGTAAGCCAACAAACACGAAGCAGTCCTCAGACATCGTCTCCATCGGCTAAAACACAGCGAGAATAAATCAACAATCACAAATCGGAGCACCACCCAACGTTCGTCAGGTCGTAAAAAGGAGCCATGTCATCTAATATGACGCAAAATTGCTTTCATTGTAACTCGACGGACATTTCTAGGTTTCTTTTCGCACACATGTCTTATCAAACAATGCCAAAAAAAAAAATACAAAATATTATTTCTGTTACGTTTACTATTAAAGCTGTGATTACTATCTAAGTAGGTAATATTATTCAGTTAATATTCAAGTAAGCAAAGTACTCAATTCATGATCTCTATATTTGTATTCTGACCAATCTATCCCCACATCGCCCAATAATACACACTTAGATTTTCTTATGTCGCGTGCTCTGTACGCAATGGGACCATCACTTCATATATGACACATCCTCCCTTTTCTGAACATGCTCAGTTGACTCTCCTCCTGCTTCTGAGTAGGTATGGAGATCGAGTCACTTGCGCCTGTTCTCTGTGTTGAGCCTGTTGTGGCGTAGCAGCCACTTGTCTTGGTACACTGGGGACGGGTATATACATATACTCATCATCAGATGACTGGCGTGTCGCTGCACCCCTTCCCGGTCTGTCCGGTGCCGGTCGAGCCCTTTCGAAGGTCGGTCGTGACCCGGCCTCTTGATACGGAGGCTTGTCCTGACCCGGGTCACGGCGGAGGTGACGTCTATTCCGGCGATACACGCCGCCGTCATCGTCAGTCTTCACGAGATATGATCTGTTCCCCAGATACTTACTGACGGTAGCCGCCCTCCAATGGTTACGTCCTGGTGCAGGGGCCATGTAGACATGCTCCCCTTCGCTGAGCATCGGAAGATCCTTTGCACCTCTGTTGTAATAGACGGCCTGCTTCTGCTGGCGATCAGCTAATCGGCTGGGGACGTCGCGCACTGTCTTGGGTTTGAGAAGTGACTTTGTAGTTGGGAGCAGTGTGCGTGTGCGGCGACCGAACAATCTTTGTGCCGGTGAGCTACCGATGCTTTCGGTCGGTGTGTTGCGCCAGTCGAGCAGCGCCAAGTAGGCATCTCGGCCGTCCGCTTCTGCCTTTATCATGAGATTCTTGAGGATCTTCACAGCACTTTCCGCCTTGCCATTTGACTGGGGATATCCTGGCGAGCTCGTCTGATGTCTGAAGTCGAACTTCTCAGCGAATTGTCTGAACTCAGCTGAATTGAAGGGCGGCCCGTTGTCCGTCATCATTTTTTCGGGCAATCCGTGTCTTGCCATCTGGGACTTTAAGATCCTTATCACTTCACTTCCTCTCTTGTCACTAAGCCTATCACATTCAATGAAATCCGAGAATGTATCAACTGTCACCAGATACGAGTGGTTCTTGAACTCCATCATGTCGCAAGCTATGTACTGCCATGGTCGCTGTGGTATATCTTGCGAGCTCAGTGTCTCCCGTTGTTGTTTTCTACCGTACTCCAGACATACACTGCACCTGGTGACCAGCTCCTTCAGTTCCTCCGTCATACCTGGCCAGTATATCGCCTCACGAGCTCTTCTGAGGCATCCCTGCAGTCCGATATGTGCCGAATGCACTCGCTCTTTCAAGATGTGGCGGATGGACCTTGGGATCACGATCTGCTCGCCTCTCAGGACAAACCCATCCCTAGTGGAAAGCTCTTCTTTGACGTTGTAGTACGGTCTCAGCTGGTCAGATATCTGCTTCTTGCTGCCGGGCCAACCGTTCTTGATCATTCTGATCATTTCTTGCATCTCTTGATCTTCTTCTGTAGCTTGCAGAATGAGCTTTGTCGTTCTGTCTGACACCGGACTGTGTTCTAAGGCATTCATGTTTCTTATTTCCACTTCGTCTGACGAAATTTCTTCTAGGAGGCATACATGACCCTTGAGTTTGTCGTCTGTAGCCTCGGCCTCATGTGCTCGGCTGAGAGCATCCGCTATGTACATCTCCTGGCCACGTTTGTAGACAACTTCAAAATCATACTTCTGCAGCTGGAGCATCATTCTTTGGAGTCGTTTTGGTGCGCTCACCAGCGGCTTTTTCATGATCGACTCGAGAGGTTTGTGATCTGACTCCACCTTAGTTTTCTTTCCTTGGGTGAAGCGTTCAAACTTGTTGAGTCCATACACAATAGCCAAAAGCTCCTTTTCGATTTGAGCGTAGTTCTTTTCGGTCTCATTGAGCGCTCTTGATGCATATGCTACCGGCTGGCCGTCTTGCATAAGACAGGCTCCCAGCCCATGGCTGGATGCATCAACCTGTACCACAACCTCTCTCTTGACATCATAGTACTTCAACACGGGATCTTGAGTTATGATCTCCTTGATGTTTTCCAATGACCGCTTGTGTACCTCCTCATAGATGAATGCATTTTCTTTCTTGAGAAGCGATCTGAGAGGTGCAGAGGCTTCCGCGAGGTTGGGGGCGAACCGCTGTAGATAGTTCACCAGGCCAAGCACTCTTTGCACACCTTTGCGGTCCTCTGGGGCAGGCATGTTCTTGACTGCCTTTACCTTGTCAGGATCTGCCTTCATGCCATTAGGTGTGAAGATGTGGCCCATATACTTCACTTCAGTCTGCCTGAGCTTCATTTTCTCCATGTTCAGTTTAAGTCCTACGTTTCTGCACCTTTCTAGTAGACATAACAGTTTTCTATCATGATCTTCCACGGCTTCTGAGTGAGAGGCACCGTTCCCGTAGACGAGTATGTCGTCTGCTATTGCCATCACGCCTTCCAAGCCTTCGAGAGCTTGATGGAGTCTTCGCTGGAATTCTTCGGACGCTAGACACAGGCCAAACGGCATGCGTCGCCAGCGATACCTACCCCACGGTGTAGCGAACGTCGTGAGGTAGCTACTGGCCGTGTCCAGCTCGACATGCCAGTACCCACTTTTGGCGTCGCAGACTGTGAACACTTTAGCGTTTGCTAGTGCGGGAGTCAAGTCTTCTATCGTGGGCAGCGGATAGTGGTTTCGTTTGATGGCCGTGTTTAATGGCTGTGGATCGATACAGATCCGAATTCCTTTTGTGGGCTTGCTTACGGCTACCATGGCGGAGACCCAGTCAGTCGGTTCTGACACCGTCGAAATGATGCCGTCTTTTACCAAACGGTCCAGCTCGTCCTTGATGTCCTGCTTCATTGCTTCTGGAACCGATCTTGCAGCTAGTTGTACTGGTCTCACTGACTCATCAGTTTGGATATGAAGCTTTCCGGGTAGCTTTCCGACCCCAGTGAAGATATCCCGGTACTGCGCATGTAAATCATTTGTTGAGAAGTCTTTTTTCTCTGCTTCTTTGTTTGTGCTTCTTTCCGGTAGCGCTTGCTTGTGTACCTTCAGGTCTGCTTTTGCAGCTCTGCTGTTCTCACCAGCCCTGTTTCCTCTTGCTTCATTTTTGTAGAAGCCAGTCTCTTTGCTCTCATTTACATCTAAATCATTCACGTAGTCGATGTTCTCCGACCTTACTTCGATCAACTCCATTGTCTGCAGTGTTTTCAGCCCAATCAGTGGGGTGAAGTCTTCGCGTACCACCAAAAATTCCACCACATATCTTGACCCATTCTTCGGGTTCAGAACGTCTATCTCGGCTTTGCCAACGACTTTGGTTGTGCTTTTGTTGAACATGACGAGCGATATATCACACCGCTTAAGCTTTTTCATGTTGCTGTCCACACAAGCTTTTTTGTAGACGTGCTGCGGTATTATGTTGGCAGACGCACCCGTATCCAGCTGGAACCGCTGTAAGTGGTCACTTCCGAGCAGCAAGTTTGCGAACAGCTTGCCTGCGTCTCGCGATGACAGAGCACCGATCTCCAGAGTCAGAGTGTTCTCCGTTTGGTGCTGACTCGCGCCGTCTTCTACACAGTCGTCCTGGACTGCATCCGGCTCAAGTAGACGCACTTCTGCGTACCGGCATTTCGTTGCAAAGTGGTTCCGTCGGCCACATGCTTGACAGGCTTTTCCCCATGCAGGGCAGCTCTCCTTTTTGAATGGGTGCATTCTCCCACAGAATTTGCACTCGCGGGGCCTTGGCGTTTCATGTCTGTTAGCCGCAGCAAAACTGCGTTGTACCGGGGGACGCCTTTGTAGTGCGTGAACCTCGGCGTTGGTGTCTCCGGCGAAGTCCTTCATCTGTTTTTGTGTCGCCTCGTGTGCCTTGACAACTGAAATAGCCTTGGCTAGAGTCAAATCTGGCTCCTGTAGGAGACGCTTACGTACAGACACGTCAGGGACTCCCAAAACGATTCTGTCTCTTATAAGACTGTCTTCTAGATCCCTGTAGTTGCAGGATTTGGCCAGTTTTCTCAATTCGGCTAGATACAACTCAACGGGCTCTTCGTTTTCTTGGTTTCTTGAGTTAAATTTGTATCTTTCAAATGTCTCGTTTTTAGATCCCCCGCAGAACTCTTCGAACTTCTCAAGAACAGTCGCTAGTTTCTTTTGATCTTCTTCATTTGGACACAATCCGTCCAGTACGTTCAAGGCTTCAGGCCCCAAACAGGTCAGTAGAGTCGCCACTTGAACATTTTCCGGCCTTTCATTTAAGCCGGTTGCGATCGAATAATTATCCCACTGTCTTTTCCATGTCTTCCACGGTGCAGCCAGAGAATCGGTCTTTGACAGTGTCAGCGTGAGTGGTGGTGGAAGTGGAAATCCTTGCGCCATGTTTATCAACTTATTGAGAGCTACTCACTTATTCTTCTAAAGTAATAGGTTCAATAAACTTCTGACACCATGTTACGTTTACTATTAAAGCTGTGATTACTATCTAAGTAGGTAATATTATTCAGTTAATATTCAAGTAAGCAAAGTACTCAATTCATGATCTCTATATTTGTATTCTGACCAATCTATCCCCACATCGCCCAATAATACACACTTAGATTTTCTTATGTCGCGTGCTCTGTACGCAATGGGACCATCACTTCATATATGACACAATTTCCTATCACTTTTTCGCAAATGCTTCAGAGCAGCGTGTCAGCACCTTGAGACGAAAGCTTTAACAATACTTGAAGAAGCTGCTGTTCGTAATTTTAGACCAATCAATCAACGAGATCAGCGCAGACCGGTTGGAATTTAAATCAGACGTTTCATGCCACATGAAGAAGTTAATCAATAAGCATGGTTAGAAGCGTCAAACCAGTGCCAATAAGCAATACACATTTGACGGCTTACTGAATGATGGATTATGCAAAGCCGTACTCGACCTAAGACGTCGACGCGTCTGTCTCTCCGACACGTCGATTCTCTCCGAGGTACCAGCATCATTTCCCGTTTGGCCTGGCAAGGCAGAGCGAGCAGCGAAGCAGTCGGATCCGGGGCTCGCGAGCTCCCCAGTTAGTGTGGTGCGGACGCTCCATCCGTGCAAGCCTTCCTCGGTTAGCAATGGTCCGGAGCTCACATGCAGTACCTGTTGACTGATACCGACCGGAGTACTCACGACTAGCAGCTCCTGGCGCTCGGCACAGGCACTGCGCCACGGCGGCCACACCAGAAACCCCAACAGGAACAGCGAGAACATGGCATTCTTTAGGTATGTTGAGAAAAACGGCTTGTTGTAGCCATCCACCTTGAAGATGTACTGCCAAAACAAAACAAGTGTCAGCAATCATGCACGAAACCATTCAAAAATGCAAATAGATGACTAAGGGAGCCATAATTTTTATCAAAACTGCCGTGCAAAGGAAAAACCACGTATGTTACCGTTTTTTGAAAAACAAAAATGTTCAGGAGAGCCGAAAATGCGTTTTTCATTGTAGCAACCGTGTAAAAGATCGCACAGACAAAAGAAAGATATCATTGAATTCCTCTCCGCCTTGCGATTCCGATGAGCCTTGTTGTAAATATATTTTTATAAATACTGCCCTAAAAACTCTAAGGCGTTGTTTTGCCACCATCAAATTTGATCAATCAAATTAAACTTTGCAAAGGAAAAAACACGTATGTCATTTTCCGTGTGGCTAAACCACGTATGTGGCGCTCAAACTAAGTCGTAATTGGCAAAACAACGTATGTGACTAGCAGTGGATGACATACGTGTTTTTGCCAACACCGATTGTTTTGACACCGCAACATACGTTCATTTCCAACATAAAAGCCAGCGTACCAATGAGGATTGTGGCCGTGGGAGTGGCTTTGTGATTCCTGCTAGGCAAATTTCGCCACACCCAAAGCGTGTGTATCGCTAGCATTTATATCCGGGGCTGGGTGTTTTAACGTTGCTGTTTATATAAGCGAAAATTTGTACGAAACTACACAGATTAGTCCATGGGAAGATTCTTATAACCTCCCGTGCCGTCGGTGGGGCCAGTACTGCCCCCCCCCCGTGCCGGATCCCCCGGAAGGGCCGTTGCCGCGCCCCCGGTCACGCTGGTGCAGCGCCCTGCGGTGGCACGTCCCCGGTTGCGTCGGTAGGGTCGGTGCCGCGTCCCTTCCCCCCCCCCCCCCCCTCCAGGGCCGGTGGAAGAATACTGAGTCGGTGTGGCAGATGCCACGTTCCACTGTACGCATCCTCTGGTAGGACCCGCGCTGTCCCCCGGTGTCGTCTGTAGTGCCGGTGCCGTGTCACCCGCTTTTCTAGGTAGCACCAGTGCCGCGTCCTCCTGTAGCGCCGGTGCCGTGTCACCCGCTTTTGTAGGTAGCACCAGTGCCGCGTCCTCCTGTAGCGCCGGTGCCGTGTCCTCCGTTAGGGCCGGTGTGGCCGGTGCCGTGTCCCCGGCAGAGCCGAAGTAACGGTGCCGTGTCCTCCTTTAGGGCCGGTGTGACGGCGTCAGTGCCACGTCCTCCGGTGCTGTCGGTAGGACCTGCGCTACGTCCCCCGGTGCAGTCGGTAGGGCCGATGCAGTGTCCTCCATTAGCGCCGTTGCTGCGTCCCCCGGTAGAGCCGGTGTGGCCAGTGCCGCGTCCCCCCGGTAGGGCCGGTGTGACTGTGGCCAGTGCCGCGTCCCCCGGTAGGACTGGCGCCGCGTCCCCGGTGTCTTCGTTAGTACCGGTGTCACGTCCTCGGGCTGCATCGGCAGGGCTGGTGTTGCGTCCTTCGTTAGGACTGTGCGGCCGGTGCGGCGTCCCCCAGTGTTGTCGTTAAGACCGGTGCCGCGTCCCCCCGGCAGGGCCGGTGTGACCGGTGCCGCGTCCCCCCGGTGCTGTCGGTAGGACCGGTGCCGCGTCCTCTGGTGGGGCCGGTGACGTGTCCACATCTACATAGGGCCCGTGTGACGAGTGCCGCGTCCCCCGGCGCCGCCGGTAGGGTCGTTGACACGTCCCCCGGTAGGGCCAGTGTGGTCGGTGCCGTGCCCTCCGTTATGGATGGCGTTCTTCGCCGCATGGATGACGCGCAGCGCTGCAAGATGCCGCACGATAGCCGCATGCCTGACGTGCGGCAGCCGCACCGCAACCGTACCGCATCAAAATCGCACTCGTGTGGGGCGGGCCTTAGGGCCGGTGTGGCCGTGTCCCCCGTTAGGGCCGGAGTGACGGTGCCGTGTCTCCGTTAGTTAGGGCCGGTGTGACGGCGTCAGTGCCACGTCCCCCGGTGCTGTCGGTAGGACCTGCGCTACGTCCCCCGGTGCAGTCGGCATGGTCGTTGACTCGTCGTTGGCCGTGTCCTCCATCAGGGCCGGTGTGACGGTGCCGGTGCCGCGTTCCCCTGTGTCGTCGGTAGGGCCGGTGCCGTGTCCCCCGCTTTTGTAGTTAGCACTATATAGTGTCGCGTCTTCCGGATCGCCGATGCCGTGTCCTCCCCTAAGACCAGTGTGACTGGTGCTGCGTCCCGCGGTGTCGTCGGTAGGACCGATGCTGCGTTCCCAACTGCTGTCGGTAGAACCGGTACTGCGTCCCCCGGTGCCGTTGGTACGGCCGTTCCCCGTGCCGTCGGTCAGGCCGGTGCCGTGTCCCCCGGCAGGGCCGGTGTGACCGGTGACGTGTCCTCCGTTAGGGCCGGTGTGGCCGGTGCCGCGTCCCCCCGGTGCTGTATGTAGGACCGGTGACGCGTCCCCGCTGCTGTAGTTAGGGCCGACTCCTCGTCCCCGGGTGCCGTCGGTAGGGCCGACTCCACATCCCCTGGTGCCGTCGGTATGGCCGTTGCTGCGTCCCCTGGTTGCGTCAGTACGTCGGTGGGGTCGGTGCCGCTGTCGTCGGCTTACCGGAGATAGTAGGCAAATCCACGTATGTTCTCATTTATGTGCTTGAAAAATGCAATTTAAGCAAGAATGTCCGTACATACGTGTTTTGACCACGCGAGCGTTAACATCTTTAGATACCCATGATGAGGAGATATCTGGCAAAACCACGTATGTTTTCATTGGTAAGAAATAAAAAATCATTTACACAAGAAAGCTTTGACATACGTGCTTTGGACACGATAAGTCCGAACATACGTGTTTTTGCCTTGGCTGTCTACCCTTGGATATGACATACGTTTTTTGGAAAATGTTTTTTGGAAATATAAGTATTTTCAAAAAACTTTTTGTGAATATAATTCGCATAACCAAATGCTCCGTTTCTTGGGCTATCGATTGGTATAAAAAACCATTTTTGACCAAAAAATGACATACGTGGTTCTTCCTTTGCACGGCAGAAAATATCAAGGCTATCCATGATTGGGATTATCTTGATGGAAAAGTCATATTCTAGTTGAAACTGATTGCATGTGAACATATTCTAGAAAAACACTTGTATGAGAGCTTTTTCATGACACAAGCACAGCAACAACAATAGCACACCTCAGTAAGTTCTGAAGAAGTCACCCAGAGGATATCAACAAGTGCCAGCACTGTGACACCCAAGGCTAGCCGCTGCCCAGGTGATAAATCCACCATCCTGTCTTCTGCCCTATAGATCTTCAGGCTTCCTGAAATATAGAGAGGAAAGGTAACAAAGGAGGGCACTGCATCCTGCTAGGAAAGCAACTGCGCCCCCCCCCCCCCCATCTTCAGACCAGATGGTCATAGAAAGACAGGGAAAATGACGATCGAAAGGTCTCTACGATCAGGAGCAGAAAATTGCATAATTAGGTCACAGGCCAGGTGAAGGTCAGGTCCAGGTTAAAGGGACCCTCCCACCTTCAAAAAAGTTAATGAATTGGCACGAAAGTGATGTCGCTCGGTTCAGAAAGAGCGAAAACGAATATCTACCAAATTTCATCGAAAAATATTCACCGGTTTTTAAGATATTAGACTTTTACTTTTGTTTACTTTTTGGGATCTCCGCTGTTCCTAGCGACTTTATTTGAAAGTGCGGCATTTGTTGCGCGCAAAGCAGCATATACCACCGCGTGCTACCAAACGTTTTAGTAAAAGATTTAAAAATCGTTAGATCTCCGCTGACGTCACAAATTCTAAGGGGGCATACCAATGCACTAGCCCCTTAGAATCCGAAAACTGCAAGTTTGAAATTCCATATCTCCGAATTAAAGCATTTGTCGATGTTGTGAGTGCCCAAACCGGTATTTGCAGGCCATGGCCACCAATTTGGCTATTTCAACTCAAAACTAATGTTAAGGTGGGAGTGTCCCTTTAACATTACAAATTCCTATTATAATGGTTTTAGAGTCCAGCTGACCAAGAATGGATTCAGATTGATCATTCAGGATGCACTGTAAGGCTACCATGACAAAAAAAAACTGTATGATCTAATGCAAAAGTCAAGGTAAAGTTCCCAATTCCCATCATGCCATCAAAACAGACTACCCACTGAATAAGGCGTTATGTGTGACACATATTTAATGGGTAGGTAAATTTATTCATAGAACTAAATGGACGTACTAGATTAGTGATATGCAGCATATTTAGATAAATTTCAGGTCGGTCAGATCAAGTGAAGTCAAATTTTGAAGCTGGTGAGTGATACACAAGTTTTTGTGAAGTCTTCTTTTTTTCTGAACATTTAATTTCTTAAGGTGGGTGCCTGACATTTTACATACGAACCAGCAGGCACAGGGGTAGGGGATGGGTAGGTGGCATATTCTGGCTAATATCAGTTTTTACTACCGTAAAATGGGGTGTTAAGGGACAGTGGGGTGTTAAGGGACAGTTGCATGGGAAAAACTTTGAGTCATATTAACTTCCTAATTTGAGAAGGTTCAATAAAAACTTCAGTGTGGTAGTTGACACTGTTTTGCTCTTGACCATAGGAGAAAATGGTATGGTTTTTCATGCAAGTGATTTGGTTCAAAAATGGATTTGAAAATCATGCTACATTTTCACAAAATTGAAACATCTCCAAAACTTTGTGTGTACCACATAAACTAGTGGGTGTACAGGGAAAATGAATGCATAGGTGTATTGTCACATGTATTGCACATGTTCCCTGAAAAACTTGTGCAAATCCACCCATTCATTTATCATCCTCTTCCTCTTTTCCGGATACATGCATATTTTGTGGTGGATGTGGGGTGCTAAGGGACAGGGAATAAAAAATAAAAAATAATATCTAAATATAATTTAATTAAGTAGGCATGGAAAACACCAAATTCCACATGAAATGCTGGTAAGTTCATGCTTTTATCTCTAACACATCTTAAGTTATGTAACAAAACATCTCAACACTCTCTTTTACAATGATGGGTCAATGGAGACTGATGTAGGTAAATGTGATGTCATCATAAAAAGGCTAAAACAAAGAGGGCAACATAATGACAAGTGACTAGCTTCAACATGGGTTTTTATTGATGACAGAAGGGTACTTTTGGTTCTGTTTACCTTATAATTAGCACTTTTTCCACAAGTGTAAACTGCATTACACGTAATTGGCTAAAAAGGTCATTAGTGGTGAATGAACCTGACTTGTTTTGTGACAGAATATGCAAAACATTTCAATAAATAAATTGTGTGCCCTTCCACACCCCAATTGTGGGCATTTGATGACCATTTCTTGGAATAATATAGGTGTCCCTTAACACCCCACATTGGGGTGCTAAGGGACAGTGATGAAAAATAATAAAAAATAATATGCAGGGATAAATCTTAAAAACTTTTACGTGGCAGGCATGTAAAGCACCAAATTCCACATACAATGCTGACAATTTGATGCTTCTATCTCCAACCCTTCTTGAGTTACATAACAAAACACCTCAAAACTGTCCCTTAACACCCCGTTTTACGGTAACTATAATACTACACTTAGAACACAGAATCACTATCCCACCACAAGATTTAGAAACAGCCAGTCCGTCTCCTCACCACCCTCTCATGCAATCAAATTCAGAAGCTGCGCCGATCATAAAGTATATTAGCAAGTTGTATTTCATGAAAATCTCTGAAATTAGGATATTCTTGGGAATCCACAAATAGGCAAATTGTGCAGATTCCTTTCAATCTTTCAACCCTGATGGCTGATAATCGCTTTGGGCTTTTTTTAGTGGCCCTAACTTACATTACCGGCCTTGCGAGGAGGGTGGCGACCTAACTACGCAGCAGAAAAGAAACCGGCCGTCCTAACTAAGACCGGTGGCCACTTTTACAGCAAGACAACATGTGAATACCCATATCCATATACTATGCCATGAATATGGGGAAAACCCATGAATTTACATTAGAACACATAAATGAAAGTGAAACAATTGATGTTTGTGAAGGGAAGGACGACAAATGCTTGGGACAATATGCAAGAGCCTTGAAAAGGCCTATTCTCTAAATTGTGGCCAGTTCCTTAGTCCCTACCAAAAAGTACTATTTTTCTATCTATCTCTCGTACCGCTCCCAAGTACTAATCACCTTTTCACCATCCAAAGTATAAAAATATCAAATAAAAACACCTAAGTTCCCGAAGCAATTTATATCGTATCAGCCACGCCACATAAGTCGACCGCAATCTCCTGCGAACACGTTCGTCAATCACGCAGCAAAAACATGTTGACCTCGAATCACGTCTGTTTGACTGACCAGAAAGTCATGACCTAGCCTAGTGACTTGAAAATCGTTATCAACCTTGAATCGGGGTCGGGCAATCGATTGAGACCGACGACCGTTCAGTGATTGAGACCATTAGCAGGCCAATCGGACGGCAACTTTGGGCTGTAGAGCGTTCCCGACCTTTATCCTTGACTTTGACCTTGAAGGTCATGACCTAGGAACCTGAAAATCGTCGACATGAGATCGGGGTCGGGGAATCGATTGAGACCATTTGCAAGCCAATCAGACCGTAACTTTAGGCTGTATAACGTCTCCAGTCCTTTGACCTTGACTTTGACCTTGAAGGTCATGACCTAGTGACCTGAAAATCGTTGTCAACCCGGAATCAGATACGGAGAATCGATTGAAACCATTCAAGCCAATCGGACGGTGGACTTATGGTGAACTACCGAACCTACAGGGTGTCCCAAAAATAACGTCACACCTTTCCAGCATCAATTGCATGAAAATAACAAACATGAGAGGTGCGCTTTTCTTACATATGTATCCCACCTTCTCCCAGATACGGGCAAGCATACGGTCCGGGACGTCAAGACATCAACATGTCCAGCTTCTGTGGACTGATCTTGGACCAGACAGATCGAACGTTCCTGGTCAGCGTGCCCTCAGATTATCCTGGTGCCATTTTGTTCACCTATTACCGGACCTGAGCCCTTAAAGGGACCCTCCCACCTTCAAAAAAGTTGATGAATTGGCATGAAAGTGATGTCGCTCGGTTCAGAAAGAGCAAAAATGAATATCTACCAAATTTCATCGAAAAATATTCACCGGTTTTCAAGATATTAGACTTTTACTTTTGTTTACTTTTTGGGATCTCCGCTGTTCCTAGCGACTTTATTTGAAAGTGCGGCATTTGTTGCGCGCAAAGCAGCATATACCACCGCGTGCTGCCAAACGTTTTAGTAAAAGATTTAAAAATCGTTAGGTCTCCGCTGACGTCACAAATTCTAAGGGGGCATACCAATGCATTAGCCCCTTAGAATCCGAAAACTGCAAGTTTGAAATTCCATATCTCCGAATTAAAGCATTTTTCGATGTTGTGAATGCCCAAACCGGTATTTTCAGGCCATGGCCACCAATTTGGCTATCTCAACTCAAAACTAATGTTAAGGTGGGAGGGTCCCTTTAAAATCAGGCACCTGCGTCTCGTAGCGGTGAAACCGCTCATTTTTTCGCGAGGCTCCTAGCTCAAGTAGGGGCGGAACAGCGAGTGGATGTTCCACACACACATACCTCTCCCCCACTCCCCCTAGCAGTGCGGCAATAAAATAATCTTGCCACCATCGGCAGGGAAGAATATAGAAAACATAGCCCGGCGAGGGTAAAGTTTTTCAATCTTGGACAACTTATGAATGTGTAAACTACGAGATAGAGGCTGTTATCGATAATTCGTCTTTGAACCGTACATAGCATTGCCAATTATCATAAAAAATGGTGACGAGATGCCTGCAGTCTCCTTAGAATGAAAATTCATGCAGTGTCACTGCTACCGCAGAGAATAAGTTATCCATTCGTGGAACGGCATGTATTGTCATACCGATTCTTGCCGTCCTGTCAAACGTGAATACTTGTGTCGATAAATAGAAAGAAAGCTGGCAGATAACTCCTGGTTGACGCACAAAAAGCACAAAAGACTTGTGAAAGACTGCATCCAGCCACATTCAGGCTAGAAATCTAACCTGTCTCCAGTCCAAATAACCGTTTGGCGCAACTCGCATGAACCACGGCTATTGACGACTAAAGGCTCATCATATTTATAGACTGCGAGCGCGGAGCCTTGATCTTGTCGAGGTTTTTCGTGATAACGTCATGAAGGATGGCGTAGTGATTTCGAAGCTCGGTTAGAACACGGCGCAGGTAATGGTATTCATTTTCGTCCAGCTGCCGTACTAGCTTGTGATTATCTTCAATTTGAGGGTATTTCAGCGTTTTTGACAAAGCTTTGGCCCTACTCCTGAAGTACTCTGGCGTATGCTCGAGAAATTCGGCAGCTTGTGCTTCCACAACTTTTATTTCCAATAAGGACTCCTCTTGAATGGAAACACCAAAATTATTTCCATCTTCAATCTTAGGTATCAGCAAAGTGATCCAAACGCGAACCTGGCTTGTTTCTAAAAGCAGACGAGACACCATAGGTTTAAGGGTGTCCACCATTTCAATAATATGCTTATTTGAGGGTATTTGCCCGTCTGCCGCTGATTCAGTGGTCGATTCCAGGTCTTGCGAGAAACTCTGAAGTGAAAATGAGGACTGGAGAACCTCATCAAATGTGACCACTCGTTGTGGAAATACTTCAAGCACTAACTTTTCAGCATCTTCGCGCATCCGGTTTTTGAAATCCTCGTGAAGTTCTGCCGGTGCCGGAGCCATCGCTCTCCGCAATTAGAACCGGCGGAGGTAAACGACTAACTAGTAACTAATTGATTGAACAGATTATCTTGAAGGGACTTTGACATAAAGCTTCATATCAAACGACATCAAATTGAATCAGCCATTGGATTTTAATCAATATTTAAGCGTAAACGTATGCTAGTAACCATCCGCTTGCAGCATAAGGATGTGAGTAAAAACAAATGCAATGTTTTACTGTCAACCTTTCAATGCAAAGGCTAAGAGAAAGGTGGCAGTTAAATTCCCATTAAACTGCCCCTTTAATTTATCGCTCCCTTTTTGTATAAACCCTAAATAAAATGCAAAAATGGCCGTGAAATTGCGTGAAATGTCCTTGAAAAGATGTAAGACAAAACCAGGCGGAGCACGTGCATATTTCACCACCATCGCCTATGAAAAATCCTTTCCCCGACAAGTGAGCCAAATTTGTTTCAGATACGTTGTGCTTGTGCACTTATACGTCAGCGCCGTATGTCAAAACAGCACGGTAGTCGACGTCCTAAAACAAGTTCTGCCGAAACTGCACGGTGTCGAAACGCGAAAAAGAGCAAAAGTGAATATGGGCATTTCTATTAATTATATCAGAATATTAGCAGAGCGAACAACTTATTAGACCCAACGAACCTCGTTTGACAGTCGCTTTAGTTTATAGGATTTTTTTTTCGCATCCTTTTAACGGATCGCACCTACGCGGTAGGTACATTTTCGCTGCCTCTGGTTTTCCTTCTCAGTGTGTTTAGTAATCTACGCACAGCACTAAAGGGGACCTCAGTTTTACTGGCTTACAAAGGCAATGTTACAATTCAACCTTGTATTTTGTCATGATACCCATGTGCAATTATCTCTCACTAGCATAGTTGTGAATGAATGCCTTTATTCCCTCGTTATCACATATTTGTTTTTAAAAAATGCAACAGACTGGCTCTTTGCCTACGAACGTCCATCAGAGCTGTGAATACTAACTGTCATTTACGCGTCCAGAGCGCCTTGCTTCACTGTCGCTGAGGGTCCGTCCGGCCAGGCAGCGTCTCGGTGCAGCGCGGCCGACACGAAGAGGTCGGGGCAGTGGCGGCGGGTGAGGCCCAGCTCTGGCCGTCAGGCGGTCAGCCGGCCCGGCCCGGCTCCACCAGCGGACAGCCGGCCGCCTCCAGCGCCGACCGGCCGCGCCGGCCCAGCGCTCCGTTGTGAGATAGGTCCAGACGGACCAGGTGCCGGCAGCCCGACAGCGCGCTGAAACACATCGCAACCGTCACCGGAGGAATAACGATGGCTTCTTCTGACATACACCGCACTGATGTATGTGATACAATATACACAGTAAGTAGTAAGTACCAAGTGCAATGCGAATGTAGATGACCATACATACACGGTGAAAGTTGTCAATGAATGCAAAACTTTGAACATTTAGTCCGTAATATGCTGATGGTATGCCAATTCAGTACGTTTTTTCATGATTACGCATTCAAAAATTGCCAACAAACAAAACCACCTAGCGGTTTGGAAGCTCAACTACACGTCAGCTGTTACGGGCCGCTTGTTATAAGGGGTTTGGGAGGGGGGGGGGGCGTGCACAGTTAGGGGCTGACCAGCAACTCAGACTGCTGCTCGTCAGGACACTCACCTGGCCAGCTGCTCGGCCTCCTGGTCTGTCAGTCGGCAGTGGCGCAGGTCCAGCTCCTGCAGACAACAGTCGCCGTCCCGGAGCGTGTAGCCCTGCAGGGTGGCAGCCACCCCGCGCCAGCCGGCCAGCGCCAGGCTGAGCAGCCACTGCGGCCGCAGCGCGCGCAGTAGCAGCTCGGTGCCCTCTGGCGACACGCTGTTGTGAGAGAGCCGCAGGTGGGTCAGGTGGCTGCCGGACAGCGCGTCACAGAGCGCGCGGCCGGCGGCGCTCAGGTGTCGCTCCGTCAGCTGACACGAGGTCAGGTCCAGGCTGGCCAGCCGCGGCAGGGTGGACACCAGCGCGGCGAGGTGGCTCGCGGACGATACGTCCGAGAACAGGTTATAGGCGAGCTGCAGCGTGGTGCACTGCTCCAGCGCCCGCTGCTCGCTGGCGGCGGTCGCCAGGTACGACAGGCCGCCGGCGCCGATCTGCACGCCGCTCAGGTCGAGCGTGTGCAGCGCGGAGAGGTGCGGCAGCGCCGCGGCCAGCTCGCGCGCGCCGGCGTCCCGCAGCGGGTTACCGGCCAGCAGGAGGTGTGTGATGCAGCCGTAGCGCTGTATGGCGCGGAGGACGGGCTGCAGACGGGCCGTGTTGAGCCGCAGCTCAGCCAGATTGAGTCGGCCGCTGGTCTGTCCCACTGCCAGCCGCGCCGAGACAGTGGCCAGTGGCGGCTGGCCCAGCTGGGCGCAGACTGAGCTGTAGCGCTCGGTCAGCGGCGGCCGCTCCCAGTCCAGCACCCGGCTGCCGAGTGTCTCCTCCTGCCGGCCGACCACATCCTGCACGGGGTCCTCGGGGGCGAGCAGGGCGCCGTCCTTCAGCAGCTCCAGCCGGGGCCGCAGCAGGAACTGTTTGTAGTAGCGGTCGGAGGCCTGCTCTGCCAGCCACTGGACCGTGTGCGGTCGGCCGGCCGCCGCCGCCGGTACCTGCACCATCAGCCTGTCCTGCTCCACCTGCACACACACACGCAGCGCGCCCGACGACCAAACGGCGCCCTCAGAAGCCACGCGCTGCTGCTTGGCCGGCGGCGCTGGAGACGGAGACACAGCGGGACTTGGCGCTCTGTCCGCACGGCCGCCCGGAGTTAATGTAAATGTGAGCTGCGACTGACGACGCTTCATAGGACGGCGTTCGGCTGAGAATCCGTCCCTGACAGCTGCATCCGGCTCCGGTGGCGGCGGCTGGCTCTCTCCGGCGGCTGTGCCGACTGGCGAACCAAGCTGATCCGGCTGCAGGGGTTCGTCATAGTCGTCTATGGTTTGGAGAGGCGATATGGGACGGACGCCCTCGTCCGGCGGTGGTGAGATGCGCCGCACACTCTGAGTTCCGGCCGACGCCAGGGTCCCTGAGAGGCGACGCCGCGGCCGGCGGCGGCCCGTCGCCACGTCCTCCTCCAGCCACTGGTACTGGTCCTCGGAGACCAGGCCGGGCTTGGGGCCGGCAGGGGACGGACGCTGCCGCCGCCGGACGGTGCCCGTGGCTGGCGCCGTCACCGCCGACCGTCCCACGCCGCGGATCGCCCGCCGGTATACGTCCGCCGCCGGCTGATCGTCCTCGTCAGACACAGCCGGCGACGGCGTCACTTCCGAGCTGTCCTCCACCACAGTCGGTGACTCCGTCGACTGAGACGAGCCCGACTGTGACACACGTAAGCTAGGAGAGTCCGGAATAGGTTTCCCTTTCGAACTCAGGATCTCCTTCATCTCATGTTCCAGCACTCTGAGATCATTCAGTTGCTCGGCGTCCAGCTCGGCCAGGTTCTGAGCGCGGTAGTTCATCAGGTACTCGAGCGGCGTGGTCCCGTCCTCAGTGACGGCTCCCGGGTCGGCGCCGGCGGCCAGCAGCTGCCGGGCCACTGCCAGGTGCCCGTTCCCGGCGGCGTCGTGCAGCGGGGTCACGCCGCCGCAGTGCTGGCCGCCCGGGTCGTTAACGTGGGCGCCGTGCTCCAGCAGGAGGGCCACTATGGCCGTGTGACCAAAGTTGGCCGCCTCGTGCAGCGGCAGCCAGCCGGAGAAGTCGCGTACGTTCACCGGGTGCCCGGAGCGCAGCAGACGCTCCACCTCACGACTCTTGCCCTGGATGCAGGCCAGGTGCAGGTGCGTCTCGCCCTTGTTGTTGCGCCAGAGCGAGCCGCCGCGCCGCTGCCGCTGCCGCTGCCGTTGCCGCTGCAGTGGCTCCGGTTGATCGGTCTCAGAGACGAGCAGGTCCAGCATGTCCTGGTCGAGCGACTCGGCGCCGCTGCTCTCCGCCTCGCTGCCGGGCTCCTCGTCTCGCTCGCTCTCCTCGGAGCTGTGCAGGTTGTCGGCCCGCAGCGCCAGCGCCAGGTCTCGCCGGGCGCGCTCTTCGTCCTCGGTGAGACCGTGGTCGCGGCACGTGTCGGCCAGGTCGCGCAGCGCAGAGGCGCGCAGTCGCGTCAGGCCGGCTACAGCCGCCTCTGAGGCCGCCCGCCGGTACCAGTCGCAGATGGAGCCGACAGAGCCGCCCATCTCCTCCTCGAGACTCGCCAGGTTCATCAGAGTCTTGCATATCTGCCCGAAAGAATTGATGAATTAATGTCAGGCATTACCCATGTCCTAGAACCGACCATTGGAGTATATTAAGGCAAACAAGCCACGGTAACCTAACCATTGCGTAAGCTCACTTCCTCTTCAACACATACTCTTCAATGAACTTTGGGACAACACTCAAGAGCACCACACTGTGCAATTTGCAAATAGTATCACAGCACGCACTATCAACTCACCTCAGTGGCGTTCCCTGTCCGCGACTCCAGCTCCTTCTCATACCAGCGTTTCGCCTGGTCGTACTGGTGAAGGTCCTTGTGAGTCTGGGCTAGCGAGGCATATATTGCAGCCTTGGCAGACTCAGGACTGTTGAGTTTTTCGGCGTACTGAAAGAAGACAGTATTTCGTGCAAGTCGCAGAGTTTTTCGCAAGCATGTGTTTATGCTAAAATTGTGCGGGTAAAATGACATCACTGCCCGGCCATAACAGATAAGTTCGTTCATTTATGCCTAAAGCAAACCATATAAAGTCACAATAAACGGCAGCGGATCAAATAACTCACTGAGGAACAGTTAGCGGCAACTTTACCCGAAATGTCCCCATTGCCGAAGAAGGGCAATACCTATTCTATTGTAACAGTGACTTGTCGACTAGGAATACTGACCGGTACTTGCCTTACCTCCAACTGAGCCTCATAGTGGCGCAGCGCCGGACTGAACGCCTTCAGTTGGCAGAAGCTGTCGGCCATGTGTTCGTGCAGGTCACGGCGAGCCTGGTAGTCGTCCTCCGAGAGGGCATCCAGCTCGCCCTCCGCCCGGCAGAGCCGCAGCGCTGTCGGTGTTCCGGTCAATAAAGGTAACGAAAATATCTCGCAATGATTGTCAATGATTTTCACATAAATCAATCGATGCATGGCACTACCATAAGCCTACGAAAATGAGTTTGCGTATGACACGTTTAGCAGGGCTGGGCGCGTTCCTCGATTTTCGGTAGTGCGTTAGCGTTCCTGCGTTCCTCCGGCCGCGGTTAGTGCGTTCCTGGAATAGCGTTCCTCAATTTTTTTTTCGCTCGGTGCGTTAGCGTTCCTGCGTTCCTGCGTCCCAAACTATTAATCCGAAATTGACCGGGGTCCAGAGCCAAACAATACTGACCGGGGGAGGGGGGGGGTCGCCCCCCCCCCCCGCCCCAGCTAACTCAGCTCCCGTTTGAGATACAGAAAAATAAAGTACCATTGGATAGCCCGCGACAACAATTGGGGAGCACAACAACCGTTTTTTTTTTTTGCTAGCGCAAAAACTGCTTGGGTGGGGAGTTAACCCCCCCCCCCCCCCAGTCAATAGCGGGTTAAAGCGGACCGCAAAATAGTAGTGCGTCCCTCGATAACTTGACACAAAAAAAACACTGCGTTTCTCAAAAAACGACTGCGCGCATCAAAAGAACTATTCCGCAATTCAAAAAAGGTACTGTATTGTATTTGGCAAGTAGTGCTCAGCTCCCGCTGAGCTAAACAGCCTCTCCACAGCAGCTAAGCTGGAGAAGAGGTCGTGGCTGAGGGGGACGTTCACCATCGCCCTCTTCCACTGGTCCATGAGGGTCTTGGTGACTTGGTGATCAGGGTATTACTCCATCCCTCCATGAGGAACGCTTCAAAATTTCGGGTGGTGCGTTCCTCTTACTTGCGTTCCTTTGAAAAACTGTGCGTTCCTGCGTTCTTGCGTTCCTAAAAAGGCGGTGCGTACGTACGCAAGAACGCAGGAACGCACTAAAGGAACGCACTTGCCCAGCTCTGACGTTTAGTGACGGCTGCCAGTTCATGGCAACCAAACATCATCCACAGCCAAATAACCACATCCGTCGGTGGGACGGGGCCCTGAGGATGACAAAGAGGACAGCGCTGTGGCCGGTCGACACCCCGGTGGACAGTCCTACCGTAGCGCAGGGAGCGGGTGTGCTGTTTGTGGTCGGCGTCTCGAGGTGATCTCTGCCGGTAGGCCTTGTACCACGTTCGGCAGGCTTCATCCAGTTCTTCCAAAGACAGGTGCACCTGTAAAGAGAGAGAGAGAGAGAGAGAGAGAGAGAGAGAGAGAGAGGGAGAGAGAGAGAGAGAGAGAGAGAGAGAGAGAGAGAGAGAGAGAGAGAGAGAGAGAGAGAGACAGACAGACAGACAGACAGACAGACAGACAGACAGAGAGACAGACAGACAGACAGACAGACAGAGAGACAGAGAGACAGAGAGACAGAGAGACAGAGACAGGGAGAGAGAGAGAGAGAGAGAGAGAGAGAGAGAGAGAGAGAGAGAGAGAGAGAGAGAGAGAGAGACAGACAGACAGAGAGAGACAGAGAGAGAGACAGAGAGAGAGACAGAGAGAGAGAGAGAGAGAGAGAGAGAGAGAGAGAGAGAGAGAGAGAGAGAGAGAGAGAGAGAGACAGAGAGAGACAGAGACAGAGAGAGACAGAGACAGACAGAGACAGAGACAGACAGAGTCACCTGTCCGTGCTTCTATCCTCAGGATACTGAAATCCTTCTCCTCCACGCCACAACCCCCTTCCGGGCTGGGCAGGCAACTTCATCTCATGCGGGCTGCTCCCTTGGCGCGGCACCGCTGCTCCCGAGGGAGCGCACCCCGCAGCCGGGTGCAGTGAGTGCCTTGGGGCTGGGTGGCCTGTCCTCTGGACGGGCTCAGCCCCGGCGACTCACTAGGGTGCCTGCCCAGACCAATGTCTCCCCCTAATTCCTATCATCCTTCCGGCTCTGCAATGGTCTTGTCAGACCGAAAGGGCCTAACCCAACAAAACAAACAACAACAAACAACAGACAGAGACAGAGACAGACAGAGACAGAGACAGAGACAGAGAGATCATTGTATCAACAGACTCGAAGTCCAATAACATGGTTGGCTCGTACAAGAGCAAGGATCACACGTCACTGAGATGACAGCTGACGGTCCCACATCCTTTTGTAGGGGGAATATGCATACAAATCACTACCGACAATTTGAGCAATAATTCTTTACTTTCGTAAAGAACCTCAGGTATACGCTAAAGCGCACACAACTCCTTCAGGAGCCGCCAATGGGAATGTTCAATAAATTTAATTTGACAACGAAAAGCAAATCACGTCGAACGGGTTACACGTACCATTATCATACGCGTATGCAAGAAAAATGCGAGACAGGGTGCATACCTGGGCCAGGCTGTGCAGGGCGTCCGCCACGGTCGCTCTGTCCTGCAACTTTTCGGCGAGTCGCACCGCCATGCGCAGGTGGCCCAGCGCAGTGCGGACGTCGCCGGCGTTCTGGTAACTCTGGGCCAGGTTTACGTGGATGCGCCGGCCTGTATCGTGCAGGCCGTGCCTCTCAGTAAGCGCCAACGCCTGTCACACACGACAAATGTAATGATACGCGTAGCCTAATTCGGGTAGCCATGCCCGGTACCCCGCGGGTTAGCGGGAATGTAGCAGAGCACAGACGTGCGCTGAGTAATAAACAGAAAATGATTTGCCTTACGTGACAACCGCGAAGGATGATACATTAAAAAATAGGAATACCTACATACGCGCTATGCCACTTTCGTTACGGAGCGAGCGAAGCGAGCGTAGTCTTTCGTAGATTAACGGAAATTTCTGAGTATGAGCGGCCGGTCGAGGCTTGTATCCTGTATCTAAGCAACCACTTGACCGATTTACATGCAGTAATTTTTGTAGGGTAGCTTCATTACTTCTACCATGTATTGGACTATTCCCGATGCATGTGGGTGTTACACGTGGCACTTACAAAACGAGGTGTCAAGTTTTGTAACAATTGCAACATTTCGGTAACTACTGGGCCGATTTAGCTGGAAGTTGGCATGTAGGTAGGAACCCACTAGGCAAAGCATATCCATGTGCCACAGCTGGGGTGCTGCTGCACGTGCACACGTGCAGGAGTCGATTCCAGATCTCGAGAACGGCTGAACCGATTGCACTGAAATTTGGCACATCGCTAGGAACCGGTTAGTAGGGTGAACCGTGCAGTGCACAAGCTGATTGAAGGTATCCCCTCGCAATTTCGCACGTGCAAGGCCCGTAAAGTAATCTTGGGTCCACCCTCTCGCTCGCTCCGTTCAGACCGTTGGTCGCCCCAAAAGGCGTTTTACTGGTTTTACATCATATGATAAGCGGGGTAAATAGGCAGTTATACCACTGCCCATTCATGATTGACAACCACCCTTTCGTCCTACCTTGCTAAAGGCGGCGCGGGCCTGGTCTGTGCGTCCGCCGGACTGAGCCCAGACTATGCCCATGTTCAAATGCAGTCTAGCCGTCATCTCCGCCCTTTCGTGCTCGGAGATTCCCGTAACGCTGCCCATGAATGCGCACGTATCAGTCATACGGCCTAAAATCGCTTATTGCAGGTTTATTGTCCAGATGACGGCTTACTTACGTCTTGTACTAACGAATTAACTCACTGATCGAAAATATCGCAAATGTGACGAATCTTCAAATATTGAAGGACAAATGGATATTTAACATTTAAAGATACAGGACTCACATGAAAAGAAAAGAAACGAAAAATACCGCCACCGCAATGTAATAGGAATTCACCGCAATTCAAATATATTTCAAACAACCCGCACAAATCGGTGTTTTCTTAAAGGGACCCTCCCACCTTCAAAAAAGTTAATGAATTGGCATGAAAGTGATGTCGCTCGGTTCAGAAAGAGCGAAAACGAATATCTACCAAATTTCATCGAAAAACATTCACCGGTTTTCAAGATATTAGACTTTTACTTTTGTTTACTTTTTGGGTTCTCCGCTGTGCCTAGCGACTTTATTTGAAAATTGGGTTCTCCGCTGTGCCTAGCGACTTTATTTGAAAATGCGGCATTTGTTGCGCGCAAAGCAGCATATACCACCGCGTGCTACCAAACGTTTTAGTAAAAGATTTAAAAATCGTTAGATATCTGCGCTGACGTCACACATTCAGAGGGGTATTCCTATGCATTAGCCCCTCTGAATCGAAATGCTGCAATTTTGAAATTCAACATTTCCGATTTAAGGCATTTCTCGATGTTGTGAGTGCCGAAACCGGTAATTGTGAGCCAGGGACCCCACTTTGGCTATCTCAACTCAAATCTAATGTTAAGGTGGGAGGGTCCCTTTAAATGCCGAAAGCAGATTTTACATGACAAGACTATAGTTCGTTTTTCTTAAGTTTGCCCCTCACTGTAAACGTCTTTTTGAACACAGCACGAGAATTGCTAGCTGAATTACTGAGAAAACTGGTTGGCGCACATTGTATTGGAGATATGAAAAATACTTTCAAAATAAGTTTTGAACACCGACGATGTAACGTTAATGTTAAACGCCGTGCAATTTATTAATTAGTTCAGACATAATTCCTGAGAAGTTGTCTATCACTGTGGAGCTATAGGTATGGGTAAATACGAGCTATGAGTCTGTGAAATAGTAAACAAATTTGATAAAATTGATCGTCTGTGAAATCTGGTGAAATCAATGTGCGCCAACCAGTTTTCTCAGTAATTCAGCTAGCAATTCTCGTGCTGTGTTCAAAAAGACGTTTACAGTGAGGGGCAAACTTAAGAAAAACGAACTATAGATATACTGCTATAATATGCCAGTAATCAGTGATTGTTTACCGAAAATGGAAAGAGCGCACGAACGAGTGAAAGACGTTGATGGGATCTCACCTAGGCACAAGTTGAAGACTCCTTTCCAAAAACTTATTCGCGAGTTTGCGATACTCATTTTTGGACTCTTCGCCTGATGAAGTATTATCCGCCTGTTGAAAGAAAACCACGCATTCAGACAATCTTTCACCAGGGCCTAGGATGGCGATAAGAAGCTAAGCATCAATTATAAATCAAATGTAACTAATAACTGTACATAATATTACGTAGAAGAAATACTTCTAGGAGTAAAGACCTCTGCGCCCAAAGCAAACGTAGGCATTTATAAACCCGCGCGGGGCTGGGGGGGGGGGGGGTAAATTTTATCCCCCCCCCCCTGTTATCTCCCGAACTAATGGTCGGATTTGGAAAATTCAAACGCCAATCGAAAGATCTCAGCACGAACAACTAAAAACATGTACTTAATTTAAAGTTTGAGGTCAAGGTCAAGGTCAGGTCAAGCGTACAAATTGCAAGTTTCTACAGTATCGGCCTTGCACCGTAGTCGCCGAAGCATGGAGTCATGGACTGAGACTGATTGCCCAAAACGTGTTCTTAGGCTACCAAGACAATATTCGTTGCATACAATATCATTCAGAGGTCACGGTCAAGGTCAGGTCAGGTCACCAAAAACAAAGTATAGAAAAGGGCATGTGCGACACATGTTTTATGGGTCATTTTACTCATAGAATTCAATAGGCACACTCAATAAGTGATATGGACCACCTCTGGATGAATTTTAGGTCGAGGTCAGGTCAAGGTCAGGTCAAGTGAGGTCAAATTTTGAAGTTGGTTGTTAAGGCCTAAAAAGGTGTCTATCTGATGCAGTTTTTCACGGCGAGTCGAATGGTGCTATTTTTGTTTCCGTACGAGGTCTAGAACGTCCAAAAAAATCATTTTTTCAAAATTTTTGTGTGTCGTGACGTCAAAAATTTTGAATAACTCCCACATTTTTTAACCCATTCTTCTAAAAATTGGTATGTAGGTGCACATGGACCACTTGTCTGACATATATTCCGGTTTTTTCGATACACTCAAAATTTTGGATTTTATAATTTTTTCCCAAAAAAGTCAGTTTTTTTTTTAAATATGGGCCAAAATCCAAAATTTTCAAAAAAAAAACGAGATAGCCATTTGGTAGACAAAGTAGAATTACGTATAACCTTTTTTGTTACATCTTGATTCCTTTAACCCTCGCATGTGTGCGGCGTTTGCCAGCTTCTAATGTGTAGGGGGGGGGGGTCGGTTGGACCCCCCCCCTTGCCGTTTGGCCCCTGATCGAGCTAGAGCTTCGCGGAAAAAACGAGCGTGTTGCCCGTGACGAGAGGAAGCCGATGATACCCAATTTTAAGGTCCTAGGTCATTGGTTGACCTTCCAGGTCAGGTCAATGACCCGAAGTCGGGAAAATCGGGACCTATTAGAAAGTCGTAAAGTGTGGCTGCTAAGGGGTTTTTCGGGGTGCTGATCACGAATACCGTGTTAGTTTTGATCACAGATGATGTCTTTAAGCATTTAGACCAGGTCGGGTCAGGTCAGGTCAGGTCAACCGGTAGGGGTTGTGACGGGTATTCGTAGTACGTGTCCACCGCCTCTGACAGCTTCGTAACATGTTACGAAGGCACCAAAACTAGGGTAGTGTGGGGTAATTTGAACATATTTTTACGTCTTCTCCGTTGTACCAAATTCCAGCTCAACCCCGGATGAAGAAAAACTGCTTCAGTACAGTGTCACTTGCTTTCACCATGCAAGCCTCATTTTTAGACGAGCCGAGCATACCTTGAATAGCATAGCCTCACTTCTCCACCAAGTCACGGTGTGTTCAAATTGCCCCACCGTGAGGTAATTTGAACATACTGCCTTTGCCTACCATAAAAATGATAGTCTCGCCAGCACCGATGTTGTTTGACACATAAACAAATAGTCAGAACAATTCTAAACATACCTTCACTTGAAAAATCAACACAACAACTAAAATAACACTTGCAGAGTGTCAATATCTGCACGCTGCACACCGGTCAGTTGACAGAATTCGCCTCTCTTCAATTAACAGAACGTCTATCATTTTTGTTCGATAAAAACTCTCCCAACCTTACTGCATCTGTTATAGTGGTGCCAATCGAAACCTGGACATTTGGAGTTCTGATTTTGTACAATGTCCAATTCGGAATTGGTTGGACAAAGGTAGCAGACTGGACAACATCGGACGATGGCTTGCTACACTTCAGCGCTTTTTATAAAGCAATTTTGCATAGCATTGATTGGCGAATGGAAAGCTTGTTAAGCTCTCATTATAATGAACACTTTTCGGCTGGTAAAGTTACATTAAAAGCAATTTAAATGACAGTTTTGAGTGTTGATTAATGCGTAATTTTCGGACATATTTGGACAAATGGCTGACTTTAACATTTTTGAACGGAAATCAACGAAAATGCCGGACATTAGACGGATATTAGACGTAAATTTTATAGAACTGGCATCACTAATCTGTTACTGCTTTGGGTCCATAATATTGGCAAAAAAAAAACTGGGAGCGTTGTTTTTTTCGGAGCTATCCATGTCTTTATTGAAATTCTCACACTATGTTCAAATTACCCCACGCTAAAAGTTTTTTGCCATATTTAAAAACAGGTTTCAAAAGCCAATTTCTTGGATTGAAGGCACTGATTAAGTCATTGTACAACAAAAGCCGTTGCGTATTAGGCGCTAGCAATGCAACATTTTGCGCTGCAATGAAGTTGCAATGACGTGTTTTTAGGCGTTTTTACTTGCGAAATTGATTTTTTACAGTGTGCGTCAACACCTTCATTCCCTGAAACTTTAAACCCCGTTCATATGATAGCCCTTTTAGTTACGATAATTTCCCTCATTGGTCTTATTGTCATGCCACTTATGGATTTTCCGTAATTTTGTGTTTTTCACACTATGTTCAAATTGCCCCACATGTTCAAATTACCCCACCCTACCCTACTTCGTAAATGTTCAAATGGTTGCTAAATTCGAATTCAGCTCCAAAAACTAGCCTAGAAACATGTAAAACTCAAAAAAGTGAACCGAGGTCACCCGAGGTCACCAAAGGTCAATGACCTGACCTGACCTTCAGGTGACCTTGACACCCACCCTAATGCATGGGAGCAACAGCAAATCACATGTTTGAACGTTTGAAACCACGAAAAGCTTGCAAACGCGCGGCTAATGCGATCCGACATACGCGGAATCGCGATTCCGGCCAAACATGGTCTCGGAAAAGAGGTCACAGGTCAAAGGTCATTTGGGTCAGGGTCATGAAATTTTCAGAGTAGGTGTAAAATTGACCAATTCGAGGGTACTGAAAGTTTCGTCGCGATCGGCCGCATTTTACGCGAGTTATTCGCGAAAAACCATGGGGGGAGGTCCGTCCGACCCCCCCCCCCCCCCCTACACATGCGAGGGTTAAAAATGAAGATGTTATAGTTCGTTTTTCTTAAGTTCGACCCTCACTGTAAACATCTTTTTGGAAACAGCACGAGAATTGCTAGCTGAATTACTGAGAAAACTCGTTGGCGCACAATGATTTCGCATACGATCAATTGTATCAAAATTATTTCTACCTGGCTTCTTTTTCCCAGACTCGCAGCTCGGTATTTGCAGCCCCACAAGGATCGAGCAATTGTCAGAAAGTATAAGTAATTTAATTGATAAATCGCAACGGCGTTTAGCGTAACAGTATATCATTGGTGTTAGAAACTTATTTTGAAAATACTAATTCATATCTCCAGTATAAAGTGCGCTAACCAGTTTTCTCAGTAATTCAGCTAGCAATTCTCGTGCTGTTTCCAAAAAGATGTTTACAGTGAGGGTCGAACTTAAGAAAAACGAACTATAGCGACGTTTGAAATTTTGCCGTTTTTGAGGCGAAAATGGCGAACATGACGTCACTAAAACGTCAATGTCTCAAAAATTTTCCGACGGATTTCGCTCAAATTTTCAGGGAACGTGTCAAATTGATGTAAGAAAAGGTACTTAAAGTTTGCGCGCAGCGCCGCCGTTTCTGAGATATTGCAAAAATTCGCGAGGGTGGGTAAAATTTCCCCCCCCCCCCCCCCCCCAGCCCCGCGCGGGTTAAGTATGCAAGGCGCGTCCTGTATTGTTACGCACGATGTGTATGTTGTGTTACCTGCAGGAGGTAGGTGCGGCCACTCGCCGTGTTACAGGTAGTAGGTGCGGCAATGTGCATGTTGTGTTACCTGCAGGAGATATAGTTCGTTTTTTTTTTTTTTCAAAAGGACGCTGGCTCCAAGTATGGTTTTCGAACAAGCACCTGTTTTAGCGAGCAAAACGAGCAAAAACTGAACCTGAGAAAATCGAACGTCGACTAATTTCAACATGTGATTTCTTCCCGATAATTTCCATATGTGCGTTTTGGAACCAGATATGAGAATAGTGGTGACGTCATGCTGTCGAACATGTATTGCAATGTAACGTATAACTATCATGGACGGAACCGCTTACTCGATTATAAGCTCGGCAACAGTGAAAAACGAGGTTTCACCCAAATTCGTTGACACTTGTCCCATTGCACGGACATTTGGGTGCCTGCTGCCACTAGTGACGTCATCATAGTATGTTCATTTTTAAGAAACAATTTCCAGCTACTTACCGTGTACAATTTGAAATCGACTATTTTTCGGTAAAAAATTCTTGGCCAAACACTGAAGCTGCCAAAACTCACGTGAGAGCTTCGATATTGAACTTTGAGCCAGCATCCTTTTGAAAAAAAACGAACTATAGGTGCGACGACTCTGCCCTGGGTGCGACAATGCGTTACCTGCAGGAGGTAGGTAAGGCCCACTTACTGTGTGTTACAGGAGGTAGGTGCGGCAATGCGTTACCTGCATGAGGTAAGTGCGGCCCACGGTGGCCGTGGCTCGCTGAATCTCCACTAGGTCCCGCTGTCGCTCGGCCGCCTCCAGAAAGAGCAGATGGTGTCGCAGCGCCTCGTCCAGCTGGCCAAGTTCGCAGAACACATCACCCAGACCACGGTGAGCCACCCCCGCACCTGGACACAGACTCACGCGTGACAGTATCAAAATCAACCATAGACCATTGTATACCGAGGTCTATTCAGAGGCCCATGTATACAGAGGTATACTATGTGTGCGAGGTATACATATATGGTATACACTAGGGTTACCCGCGTGCTCCGCAACGCGAAGAAGGGTTATTTGTGACCCGTGGGTATTGGGTTGGTCTGTGTCGATTTGGTTGGTATCCATTTCGTTCGAATGCTTTTTGATGGCCAAAACAAAAAAGATACATCGCATCGAGGTGCCCCTGTCGTATTATCATGCGTTCTACTTAAGAATGATTCGAAAACTGGCGTGAAGTCTTTTGAGGGCCATCGATGAATTTCGCTGAAAATGACAATGTAATGGTTTGGAACATTTACATTTTTTAAGAATACTGTTGCTTATAATGTAAAAATGAAGATTGAGCCTTGGACAGAATTGAATGCTCTTTCCAACGGTACCATTTTCAACTGCCAAACGTATCAGGTTATACAGCAAAACCCGTGTGAATAATAAAGTGGCACATCATCGACACACACCATTTTCTCCCGTGATTTGTACCACCTTGGCGTCGATCAATTAGCTATTCACAATTTTCCCATGAGAGGCGGTACATTTCTCTTGCCCACAGGCGTTGTTTCAACTCGCTCTGTTTAACGGTCACCTAAAAATAAAATCAATTCCAAAATCCGTCAAAAACCGCATTTTTTCAACAAAAGTGCCCTAACGGGTGCACGTGGCACGTGCCTTCCTCTGCATCGTACACCATTCGACAGCCCGCTCAATTATCTACACGATGCTGTTTTCCCCGTGCCGATCGGGCCCAGGGTTACCGAGATATTGCACGGGGATCGGACCCATGTCGGGCAAATTCGGCCATTTTCGCCCGATTTTGCAAGGCGATTTATACATGTAAAGTCTATGACGCGAATTTGCACTTTTTGAGCACGCGCCACGCGCTCACTACCAATCCGATCGAGCTAAGACCCCTCAAAGGCACGTCGCGCATCCTTGATCTATAAGTTGTGCAAATTTCACCGGGCTAGATGCAACGGTCTGGCCTGTAGTCCACGCAAAGCACCACCAAGTCGGGACCTCGGTAACGGACAGACGCACCCTCCTCAAATAGTAATATAGATAGTCTAGGTCTATGAATCAATCAACGAGATAGCTAAATCGGATGGACACTTAGTCTGTTCGAATCTTGCAATAATCCGGTAGCGACGAGGGGCGTCTGGGCGAACAGACAGTGTTCCATGAGGCCCCTGAAGTGGCTGAGCCCTCGTCTCGGAAAAAAAATGGAAACACGGCTTGAGACAATGCAATCGCATGTGCAACACGACCCCAGTGGTACCTATTTTACAATGGTGACCTTGTGTGAACAGATATTTGTAGCCAAACTTTCAAGTACCTAGCGATACCACTAATCAGAAATCGACTCAAACAGCTCGTTCCAAAATGGGCTCCAGGCGTCAGCGGCGGCAATCGCCCGTCCCTCGACAAACAATCTACAGAAAAACACGCAGCGAGAACAGCAAGACTGTCCTGCGTACACTACCAAAGGCACTTGAAGGAGAGTTTAAAAGTTCCCCTCCAACTCACCGATACTGTCGCGCAGTGTTTGACACAGCGTCAGCTCCTCTTGGTGTTCCTCAAGAGCTTCGTCTAGCCGGCCAGCTTTAAAAAGCATTACTCCGATGTTGTTACAATAATCTGCTTGCTCTTTCAAGTTCCCCTTTGCTTGGGCTGCCTTCTTCTTACGCCGAAGCTCTGGTGACGAGGAAATAGTGAGTGTGATGGCTGACGTCACGGAGCCGGGCCGCTCAAACTAAGATATACCCTCAAACCACAAATATAGTCGCTCACTTCCTCGTTCGCAACTAAAACTATTATTGAAGCACAAATGCATGCAACACTATCAGGAATAGTCAAACAACGGCAAGGTTTCAGCTTGTACACAAAACGACATACGACATACTGTTCCCTGCTATGCCGACCATATTTATTTATTTATTTATTTATTGAACATATCAAACATGTCCTCTATAAAAGAGGCTATAACATGTTTTCGTCATACAAGTATAGAACACAGGAGACGACTAAATTGAAAATGCTGGCGCGGTTGTCATACACACTTCACACACACAAACACACACACACAACACCCATAGGTGCCAACACCCATAGCATGGTGCCCACAACACCCATAGGATGGTGCCCATAGATGGGCACCATCTCTAAAAATTGCAGCTTTTTTACTCGTTCCCCCGTTCCTTAAATTGAGACTTTCGTATCTGGTTCCTCTAACCATTTGTCTCTAAAATACGTAGCTGAAGAAGCCTAGTCCGTTATTACGTTACAACAGAAGAAATTAACACCAAAATCGTCAGTAGTTAATACACTTTTGAGACCGACAGACACTAGCTAAAAAAAAAAGACAGCGAGCCGGCAACCGAACCCATCGAGACAGCGAGCCGCCAACTAAACCAACGGAGACAGCCTGTTTGGTGGGTTTAGTTGGCCCATCGGCCATCACTGACCCATCAGTGGGCAGCTAAAGCCTGAAACAGACTCTTTCCGCAGTCAGGAAATCGCATGCAAGAGCCTATTCAAATACATGGAAGCACGCTCGCATCAATCGCACGCACCTCCCGCAAGCGATTGATGCGAGAAGAATTACAATGTATTTGAATAGGCTCTCGCATGCGATTTCCTGAACGCGGAAAGAGTCTGTTTCAGCCTTAAAAGCGCCCGTTGTAACAGCTAAACATGAAACATTAAAATGCAACATTGCAGCCGCGGACCCCCCCCCCCCCTTCTAACTCCGAAACTACTGGGCCGATCGTCAAAATTCAAACGGCGTCTGATAGCCCCGGAAAAACTGTCGAGCGTAGCCTAATTTCATTGACCTCGAGGTCACCGATGACGTCACAGGTCAGGTCAAAGTAAAAATTATTAGCATTTTGGCTTGTTCACATTTTGGGCTCTGGCTGCCGTCTTAAAAGTCAGATCAGGCTCATTTTTTGCTTACACACTCGTGAACAGATGCTTTAGATACCCTGATGGTACCAAACTTGTACTTCGATTTTCAGGTCAGGGTCAGGTCATCACAGGTCACGGAAATATTAGGTATATCATGCGTCGGTCACGTAACACATGTTTTATGGTTCATTTAGGCCACAGATTTCGGAATTTCATGTCCTTTGTGTCATTCGAGGTCATTTTGAGTTTGATTCAGCTTAGGTCAGGTCACTTTCAGGTCAAAAAAGGTTCTATTTACTATTTACAGTTTCATTTTAGTTTCTATTTACTATCAATGTCAATAATTTTCAACAAATATAATGTATTATAAAAGTAGTGTATCTCTCCTTTTTTGTGCATCATTTAAGAGCAAGAAACTTTGAATTGCTGCATTTTTCAAATTAAACAATTAAAGATGGTTGCCCTTCCCCATACAATGGAACAAAAATGCTTAAAAATTATTTGCAAGCGTTAAAAACCATTTTTTGACATAGTGGCAAAGTCACCCCTTTTTCAGTTTAACTTTGCCACGACTCATTTTCTTACAAAATTTATATTTTTAGGCAAGATATAAATACGATAATAGCAAAACCAAAAGAGCTAATCTTCATCCGTGTTTTGAACATAGAGTCATCCCAACAAGTTAAGAAGCGTAAAGAATACAAGCGTCTAAAGTTGAAAACATGGCAAAGTCACCCCCGTTTACGGTACCAATCGCTGCGACTTGTAACGGCACACACGCTCGTTTTTTTCCGCGAGGCTCTAGCTCTATTAGAAGCGAAACGGCGTGCTGGGGTCGTATCAACCCCTCCGAAACCCATTTTGTTTGCGGGAAAATGAGGAACTTAAAGAAAGAACACCTTTCTAATTTTTTGCATGTCGATTTGCAATGACATGAAGTTTAGTTTGGAAAAAAAATAAAAATGTGAAAAATTTTGGTCCCAAAAGTCATTAGAGCCAATGAAAAAGGATTAAGGTTTTGTTCAACATTGAAAATTTTTCTTTGGAATTTTTAAAAAGTAATATTAATTTTTGATTCATCGCAAGCTTAATGTTCTTTACCGTTTGTTGGTTGCTTAGCCCGCTCTTGAGTTATAGGTCATCAAACTCACTGTTACAAACCAAAGTTAAAAAAATGCAATGCAATATAACTCAAAAAGTTTTGATCTGAGAAGTCTGATATTTTGCCAGGCGTCTTTCGGGCCTATGATTACCCCTAGGACCGATTTTCATTAAAATCTGAGATATGAGGGTGACGGGCCTGGTACGATCTATCGTGGAATGCCCCAGCTGAACACATCCAATGAGTTGTTATCGCTTTAGCACGCCTCTATCAAAAGTTATTTTTGAAAACGTACTGGAGACCTTTCATGCCCGAGATGACCCCAGGCGCGTAAAGAGAGGCCAAGGGTTCAATTTTCCAATTCAATTCATCAGGCTTAGCTGTTATTCGATGTTGAGTGTATAGTATGACTTTCGTCTAAAAGAAACACAGTTCTTTTTTCTTCCTTTGACTTGCGTATAATGGAACAGTCGCAAAAATGACAGAACCATAGGTCAGCGATTTTAAAATTCCGAGGTGGGTATAGGTTTTCCGTTTTATACACATATTGTCGTGCCTTGTTAATTGCTTGAATTTCAAAGCGAATGCTCAGTCGATGTAGCTATGACCAACATCGTAACTTTTTCTGAAGTAAGGTAATTTGATGTAACCTGGCCTTCTAAAGAGCTGGGTCTAAAACTCTTACAGTATGGACAGAAAAGATGCATGGTAAGACGTACCAAAAACGGCGGCGGTACGCAGCACCGTCTTTGAGATAGCCGCGAAAAAAGAACGTTAACCCGCGCCCCACTGGGGTCTGCGTATAACGCGCCCTACTGGGGGGGGGGGGGGGGCTCTTCATAGCCCCCCCCCCCTTCTAACTCCGAAACTACTGGGCCGATCGTTAAAATTCAAACGGCGTCTGATAGCCCCGGAAAACTGTCGAGCGTAGCCTAATTTCATTGACCTCGACGTCACCGATGACGTCACAGGTCAGGTCAAAGTAAAAATTATTAGCATTTTGGCTTGTTCACATTTTGGGCTCTGGCTGCCGTCTTAAAAGTCAGATCAGGCTCATTTTTTGCTTACACACTCGTGAACAGATGCTTTAGATACCCTGAGGGTACCAAACTTGTACTTCGATTTTCAGGTCAGGGTCAGGTCATCACAGGTCACGGAAATATTAGGTACCTATACCATTTAGGCCACAGATTTCGGAATTTCATGTCCTTTGTGTCATTCGAGGTCATTTTGAGTTTGATTCAGCTTAGGTCAGGTCACTTTCAGGTCAAAAAAGGTCAAATTTTGAAGTCAATTTTTTCAACAAAAAAGGTGTCTATTGGATGCAGTTTTAGCTCAGGAACACGATGGTGCTATTTTTATTGGTGTACGATGTCAAATACGTACTGAAAAAAAAATTTATTTGAAAAATTTATATTTGTGATTTTTTTTTGCAATAATGCTTATAACTTGGCTATTTTTGAAGATATTTAGCTAAAACTTGCTAGAGTAAGTCATAAGCATGTGTTCTATCACATATATTCCGTTTTTTTCGAAAAGTCAAGAAGTTTTGGAAAAAAATATAAAAATATAAATTTTGAATTTTATTATATATAAATTATAATTTTCAAAACATTCAAAATTTTGAAAATCCGAGATAGCAGTTTGATAGCGCAGTCTATTCTGAGTCCTCTCATGCAAAGATATTGGATCTAGCATAAAAACTGAGGCTCTTGGGGATTGCCGTGGTTCAATGTTTTGCGTCGAAATCGGCCGAACATGACGTCACTCTGACGTCATTTCCGGCCGACCTATGGTAGCTACGAAGTACGAAGTTCATATTTTGCAGCCGAAGGTACTGAAAGTTTGGCGTCGATACGTCAAGCCGTTTGGAAGTTATTGCAGAAAAGCGGGAGGGGGCTATCACGAGCTCCAGAATCCCTTTACCGTGACGTCACCACGGCGGCAGAATCTCCCTTCACCCATAGACGTGCTGACGTGCATACAAATTTCATCATCTTTCGAGCGAGCTGGAGAAAAAAAACAAGGATTATGTGTCATCAAAAGTTGTACCAATATAACAATGAGTTCGCCTTATTACGAAAAATGGGGCTGAAACTGAAAAATAGTACTATATCAAGCCAAAATCAGCAATTCAAATGACCCCTTCATTTGAACGTGAAGGATTTCCTCTAATGACGTCACCACGGCGCCTTTATTTCCCTAGTGAACCAGCCTGAGTAGTAAAGGAACCTTGTCAATAGCTCCCCCCCCCCCCCAGTGGGGCGCGGGTTAAAGGTGGTGTTCAAACAACCCCACTCCCCCGCTCTCCTCAGCAGAGCGCCGGTAAAGTGCTGGGCTGATTCGCTCAGATAACCAAAAAGACTAACAAAAAGGAATAACGGACTAATTTATATCGGGGGATCGAATAACTAATTGACTAATGTATCGTTAGTTACTAGCTTCCTTGTGCTTTCTTAAATGTAACGAGTCTATTCCTGCATTCCTAATATTTGTAACTGCGTTCCAGAACGGGGGAACGTATCACCCCCGTCTACGACATTGATGCAGTGGGTTTCTGGAAGGGACAATGATCAGAGATTCTGTGATTCATCCGTTCATATTGCTATTTGTTTAAGCATGATTAACTAAACTTACTTGTTAACTCATCAGCTGCAAGAACCATGATTTCTGTGCTCAGGAATCTGAAAAAAGAAGACAAACATCTCATTTAGACCATTTAGTAGATCATCATTTAGATACATGATTTGCTCACCCATTACCTCAACCTTTATTCACAGACCACATAAAACATTTCAGGTAAAGTAAAGTTAAGACCAAACTCTTTTCAACATCGTGCATTAAAAAGTGCATTTATATTGCATGCCTCTGAGCTAAAATGTGGGATTGAGATTATGAGCAACACAGGCTTGCAAATCTTCAAGCAGAAAGGCTAATTCAGAAACTGACTGCAGATTATGCTTGAACCTACTCTAGTTCAATTACAACCAGGACAACCCGGAAAACTAAGCAAACCATTCAGAACAAATGAGCAAGATGTAAAACATATTCCTGGGTCTTACTCCCTTGACCTTTAGATATGTCCCTGCATGTCTGGCGCCTGGCCTACTCAATACCTTCCACAAGAAATAAACAGGTAACTGTGATGATCAAAAGGTCATTACCTACCCAAAATTCATTACATAAGTCAAGTGGAGGGTACATAACTGACATTCAGTTTTCAATATAGCTGTGTATTTACATGGAGAAAATACTGACCAACTATTAGGTAACCAAAGTTTAAGGAAATTTACCACTCTAAACCTGGGCTTCGAACTGGAATAGCAGTTTTGTAGCTTGAGCTGAGACTAGCACAGATCAGGAGCTATTACAGGCCAATGATCATCTTAGGAAGATATTCCATGCATCATTCTAAAAAGTAAAACATGCCTTGTGCAGGAATGTGGTGACTTGCAGAAGAATGCCAAGAATGCAGCCACCTGTTGCAGAGGCCAAACTCAGCCAACCAGCATGCAGCTGGAGTTGGTTATGAACTATGCAATATGATTGGCCAGCGTGCAATAAGCTTCAGTGACCATGGCAAACACTTTTTAGCCTCCACCAAAGATAGAATATAGCTCTTCCTAACTGAAAATATTTTTAAAATTTCCTTTGAATTATTCATTTTCTCTTATCATTTAAGGCATACAAAATCACAGAACTAAAAAAAAAAACTTATTTGATGAGCGTGGCATATTTCCTTTGCTAGGGGATAATATTTTTCACATCATCAAATACTTTTTCCAATGACTGGTTAAGTTTTCAGGTGAGAGTGACTACCGACCCGCTAAAAGATTGAGACCCAGCTGAAATATTTTTAAACACCTAAAGGCCTGGCTACACTATGCGTTTTCTGCGTGCGTTTTTGCAGGTTTGCGTGTTTTGCGTCATATCGTTCTAGGAAAAAAGTTATAAACAATATAATTTTTACTTTGGTTATATACAAAAGCTAATATAACTCTTATGTAACTAAAATTTAAGATGAAAAACATCACAAAAACGTAATATCGTTCTTTTTTCTAGAACGATATCACGCAAAACAAGCAAACACGCAAAAAACGCACGAAGAAAACGCATAGTGTAGCCAGGCCTTAAGGGTATTAGGTCAGAGTGGCGAACTGATTATGAGAAGCACACTATACGATGTATTTTGACCTCCTGATTTCATATCTGATAGTTATTCATTCTGGAATCAAGTATCAAAGCACCTATGAAATACTTAGTTACCGCAAACCGCCACCGCACTCCACACTAGCGCAATGTGCCGGGCGGCAATCAGTGTTGCCAGGTCGAGTGATGCCAATACCTCCAGAAAATGTTGTAAAAACCTCTAGAAACCTCTGTTCCATTGCCGCTGATTATAAAGTATATATACCTCCATACCTACCTTCGTATCACAAACCGTGGTGCCGTTTCAAAGCACGCTGCCATCCGCTGCTAGCGCGAGATGACATCATCAAGCCCATTGCTCCAACACTACGAAAGGGTCTGTTCCAGTCGCACTTCCTAACACCTCTAAACTCCTCCAAGATTGCTTCCCTCTTCCAGTGTCAGCTCTAGCCCCTACAAATCAAAGGAGCTGCTCCAACCTCCTCTATCTTGCCCTTGGAGGGGTTTAGATGTGTTAGGAAGTGCGACTGGAACAGACCCAAAGTGTGACGTCAGCGCGCTGGCAGCAGCTGGCAGCGGGCTTGGAAACACCCGGTTGTATCCCCAATCAAGATAATTCACTCATCCTTCGCATGCCTTCGCACTTGTCCACATAACTTGGTGGACTTGGTGCCCACCGTGGGCACCAGAGGGCTGTTCACGGGCCCTGTGTGCGGTCGGACCGCACACAGCCTCGAAGCTCCGCCCACTTCGTCCCTACGTCAGCCTTCCGTCACCGCACACAGCGATCGCTGTAGCCGGTCGGGACTGGCCACAGCGGACCGTCCACCGCACGCAGCCGTGACGTCAGAGCCGCCTACCCATCCCCTACCCCCACGCCTGCTGGACGCACCGCACACACCGCACGCAGCAGTGTGCGGTGCCCGTGAACACCCCTCAGGTTTACATAGCCTTGGTGCCCACGGTAGGTATATCGAGAACTTTTAGCTGCAGCCGGCGGCCAGATCGAGCCTCAATAGTGAACAAGCCAAAAGTAGGCTTATCGTTTCCATCAATCTGTAAAAAAGTGTGTTTAAGCATGCAATACTTAAAGATAATAACATGAAATTAAGTACCTAAATAGTTCTCAAGAGACCTTGATGCTAATTGTCTTTTCTCGAATTTTCAGATTACCTCTAGAAAACCCTCTAGAATCCGGCATTTTTCAAAAACCTCCAGGAGCCCCGAAACGCTCCCCTAAAACCTCTAGATCTGGAGGTTTACCTCTAGACCTGGCAACACTGGCGGCAATTACTTGCGCAAAGCTGGCCAAGGTCGAGTAAATCAAGGATGATATCTAACAGTTGCTATTCAACTATGAATAATGACGCCGTAATAGTTCTTGCGGCAAAGCAGCGCAGTGCCGAATACCCACGTTAGGGCCCTATATGTGTATCTTGAAGAAATTTCAAAAATCCCACCTGTCCCAAACCTAATCCCAAATATAATCCACCACGATAACACACCCAAAATCCACCTGCTCCTTGGGCTTTTTTTTAAAATCACTATTTCAGTGAGTGAGCAAAAATAGCTATGTGCGCCACAAATGTACAATTGAACTTTCCACACATCGGACGCCGGTGAAAACAGGGCGCCGGAGGGCATATTAGTCACGTGACATTTGGAAGTTCTCCCCCTTCATGGGCCTTCTACATGTAAAACATCACGTGTGAATTTCACGAACCTTGATTAAACCGCCCCAGGCGCCCTGTTTTCACCGTCGTCCCACATCGGACGCCGGTGAAAACAGGGCGCCGGAGGGCATATTAGTCACGTGACATTTGGAAGTTCTCCCCCTTCATGGGCCTTCTACATGTAAAACATCACGTGTGAATTTCACGAACCTTGATTAAACCGCCCCAGGCGCCCTGTTTTCACCGTCGTCCCACACATCGGTGGGCATACAAACCTCTGGAGTAAAAAAAAAAACGACTTACCTAGAATGTGTTGAAGATTCCTTGAGGTCCTGGGATCTATTTCTGCTCCATTTCAACTATAGGGACGTGACTTGAATAATGCGGAACGCGACCACAATATCCCTCCAATTCGTCAGAAAATACGAAAATGCCGCCCTTGATGCCGCCCGTCATAGATCGGGGTTACATGAGCACAGTAAATACGTATTTAGCCGCTAATTCGAATTAGGAACGCATTACCGACTCATGTAGCCACCTGCTAGTACGAATCGGCGATCCGATCCGCGGTTACATGAGCAAAGCAAATACGTATCACGATCGGATTCACCGCTAATGCGAATCAGGAGCGTACTACCGACTCATGTATCCACCTGCTAATACGAATCGGCGGTCCGAACAAAATCCGCTGAGAAACAGGCTTAGGAGCGAATAGGACCAAGATACGTATTACAGGAACTATTTCTTCCCAAAAAGAAACATTAAAATGCAAAATTATAGGTACATTTTTCATTTTCTTCTTTTGAAATAATTATTAAAAAATTATGTTGGTATTTTGTCAAGTTTTCAAAAATAAATATCGTGAAAACCAAAAAGTAAAAATCTAAGTACTTTCAGTTGAAACATTTTTCTGACAGCACTACAGACGAATCAAGAGAGGCAAGTGCCCAATGAGTCAAAGCAAGACAACTTTATGTTCAACTTTTTTTTGTTAAGTTAATTGAGAATGATCTGAGCAGATTAAATGCAAAAAAGACATAAGAGAATAAATTTTTAATTCAGTCACCTCTATTGCTACGGAAATGCGCCACATTTGTATGCTATTCCGTTTGTAATGCGCATCGGGCCGAGAGCCAAACTAGATCCGTTTGACGTCACTAAAACGAATTTGCTCATGTAGTCGGTGCCGTGAATAAGTTCTAGGGGAGCTGATGCGAATTAGCGTAGTACGTATTTGGAACGGATCGCTCATGTAGCCGATTTGTACGACTCGGACCGGAACTGGACGTATTTCACAAGAACTATTCTTTGCTGAATGGAAGCGTCAAAATGCAAAATAATAAGCATTTTTTATTGAATGCTTCGTAGAAAATAGCAAAAAAAAAATTGTTGATATTTTTGTTTAGTCTTTGAAGGTGAATTCGGTAAATAGCAAAAATTAAATGAATGAAATATTTTGATGGATAAATTTATTCTGACCACCCTGCTGTCGCTGCATGGCTAATCAGTGCTCAGTGATTTAAAACACGAAAACTTTGTTTTCAATTTTTGATTTCATGTTTATTTTTAATGTTTTTGAGCATATCAAATGATGTTATATCGTGCAATAATAAAAATTTAGTTCGGTCGTCCCTGTAAATGCCGCAACTGCGCCATGACTGTACGCTAATCCTATTCCGTTTGTGATGCGAATTACCGGCCGTCGAGGAGTCAGCCCGGGTGAGCCAAACAAGATCCGTTTGACGTAGATAAAACGAATTAGTCTCATGTAACCGGTGCCGTAGATGCGTTTGTAGGGAGCTGATGCGCATTAGCGTAGTGCGTATTTGGAACGGATCGCTCATGTAACCCCGGTAAAGGATACGCTCCACAGGGGAGCAATGCCGCTTCAACCCTATTGGCCGTAGTGACTAACGGTGGCGGCCATATTGCGCAGACCAGGAACCGGCTGCCGCCTGTGTTGAGGAATAGGGAATTCGGGACCTCGATTTACGTTTGCGACCGCCGCATCCGTTACGCTCAAGTTACGTAGATACAGAACCCGGCATCTTACGCAGAATTGAGTGGGGAACACGATCGTATCTTCAGAATTCCTCAAATTCACTCGCCGGACCTACATTTGCCCCGGCCGAGGGGGTTGATTGAACCCACCTCGCTAATGCGCCGCTAATTAAACTAGAATTAAGCGGTAAAGTGGTCGTATGCGGCAAAGTATAATGCAGAATGAGTGGTAGGAACCCGCTGTAAAGGTCTCAGGTCAACCAGTGACCTCTGAGGTCAGGTCAAGTGATCTAGGGCACGGGTTCGGTTTTTGGTAAATAACTTCGCCAAAAATGGCCGTAGAGCCGCGATTTTGGTGTCATCGTGTTCAGCTAGCTCAGGCGCATCGAGTGATATACTTTTTGTTCGGGTCAGGTCAACTTAGGGTGTTGACCTCAGGTCAAGGTCAGGTCAGCGCCCCCAGGTCACAAAGTTGGTCGAAAGAGGTCATGTCGCATATCATTCGATTTGGCAGGTCTTCCTGAGTCCATTGGTGGCCTTTCCGACTCGCTAGCTCAATTTGATCGGGAGTTATTGAAGAAAAATTGCGACCCTTGTGACGTCACACATGACGTCACGCAAGGGCAACAATGCAAATATGACGCATGGAACCTTGCAAGGAGTGCATGAAATCATGATTCTATATGCTTGAGATAGTTTCAGATCATTCTCGGTGCCAAAATAGCAATTTTCATATTTCCCCATTGACTTATAAGGGTTTAACGTATTAGTTCCTTGTACCTGAGGATTTTTAAGGATTCCATCTTGTTCTCCACTCAATTCTGCGTAAGATACCGGGTTCCGTGTCCAAATAGCTTGAACGTAACGGATGCAGCGACCGCAAACGTAAATCGAGGTCCCTAATTCCCTATTCCCCAACACAGGCGGCGGCCGCTTCCTGGTCTGCGCAACATGGCGGCACCGTTGGACACCATCTGGCGGCCGATGCGCATTCCACATTTATCGGGGTTACATGAGCACAGTAAATACGTATTTAGCCGCTAATTCGAATGGGGATGTTCGGCTTATTTCCTCACCAGGTGGCAGCACTGCCTTCTTTGGACACAGAAACTGTGGCGGCGAATGCGCCACTGTGTTTTGCACTGTGTGGAGTACGTGCGGTGTCGGTCCGAGGGACTGAATTTCGGTGAATTTGACAGCAATTGATTTGAATTTTGCTCAGATGGGTTGTGAATTTATATTCAGCAAGTGTCACAAACATGGAAAGGCAGGTTTACAAAGGACAGGAGACTTAGAAAGGCTTCAATTGACGGAGCCGAAGGGAGGCGAGAAGCCGAAGATAGACCGACTCCAAACGGTAATTCCATCGATGTAACACGTTTCCCGACATTTTTTTTATGGCGAGCATAACTAAGAGTATAAAATAGTATAACCTAACTCATAGCTGGATCTTGTATTGTCCATATGAAGTAATTTACCTGTATAAGTTTATGGGCATATCAATATAGGAAATCGACCTGCCCTTTGAGAAAGGCATTAAAAGATGATATATGCTGCTGAGAATGATTATATAAATTTACTGCATTTTTATAAGATTCATTGCAAGCATTTTAGCAGTGTTCTACTTTGTCTGGTACCAAAGATATTGCATGCAGATAAAGGTTATGATGGAAAAAGACAAATAGGATTTATTTTTAACCAGCAACCAGGAGGTATATGTAATAGAACACTAAGCTACCTACTATTTATGAATTGTTACAAGTATTGATCACCCTACATGGTGTTACAGCCTACAGGTGCCCAGCGCAATCATGCGTCTGGTGCGGAGTTGTCAGGATGGAGTCCGAGGAATCAAGGAAGGCGGACGACCTGCATATGAAGGAACCAGCCCTGCGGGTGAAGTTCTGAGGTGCATACAGAGGGATCCCACTGAAAGACCAGGTAGGAAGGAGTTGGTGAACAGCTTGTGCACTGCAGTATGTCATCCAGAAGTATCTGATAGCCTTTCTTGCGAAATGTTTTTTAACTCATCACCACCTAAAGCTACTCATTATTGATATAATATCTTCATTTCATCAGGTAAATAATTATTAACTCTAAGTTTTGATTCACACTGAAGTGAACACTATTTTAGAATATTCACTCAGCTTTTTAGTAACTAAATACGGGCAAGTTTTTTGCTGTTTTTAAAAATAAATTTTCACCTAGAATATTTGCATAGGTAACTGCAATAAAAGTGTATTTCAAAATTGTGAATACTTTGTGTAAAGTTCATGGGTCTTGATGATGTCACTGTATCCAGTTCATCATATCAGATTTCAACTGTGCTTAAACTGCAATGTTTTGCTAATTGCTTCAGTATATAATGTCCTTTTATCCATGCATTTTAAACATATGCATCTCATTATGACTTGCCAAGATCTTTCCCTACTGTCTTATGCCATTTTTCATTTATTCACAGGTGCAATGCTGCATTGATAAGATCCAGATTCAAGAGCATGGATGCTACCGTGATTTGAAGTTTCCAGTGTCACTGCTGCTACAAATGACATCAGCAACACTTCCTTTGGTGAAAGTTTAGAGGAGCAAACAGTTGGTGCTCTGTGTAGTCAAGGAGTAGAGTTTTGCCACAATCATGAAGTTGATTAAGGTGTCAATTTTTGCTCTGGCTTCTGGGACACCTTGGATCTACATTGCAACCTATGCTAGTGTTCAACATTTCGTGTCATAGTATCACTGATGCAAGGCGTGTTGCATCATACACAAATGAGAGCCAGCAAATTGTCAGATATTTTCTAGTGATAGAGAACTGCATGCCTTAAGCAATTGTTGAAGGTGATAAGTGGTGAATGATAGGGCTCAGCCACTCAGCTCCTTCCTTCAAAAGCTATCAATCAGCTCTAGAAGAGTAGTCATAGCAATGCTTCATATGTGAAGGCTACTTGCCTGAACAGAACATTGTGGATTTGTTAATTAAGTACCTCTTAATTACAAGTTTGTGCCCATTACAAGCCAAGCTTAGTTTACTTAGTTTGTTGCAAGTTTTCCAGGCAGCCTTTACACTTGTATCGCTGAATATTAAACTTTAACTGATAGACCGACGAGATATTGTCCCTTTCGCATCAGATTGTAATCAGTCAGTCGTGTTGGTAGAAGGTACAGTCTGTCTTAAAAGTACCGCGCAAAGTGACGGTGGATCCATCAAGCCTGACCGAGGAAGGGCCTGCTATAATTTGAAAGTCACCGAACCAATTGACCTGGGGAACGGACGAGGATGTCATATAGAGCCACGCAGAAATCGCCGGTGATTCGTTGCCCATCATTACAGAATGAACGCATGCCGGATGAAGGGTTAAGTCAATAGTTTGTACAAACTACAGGGATGTGATTGACTTATCTGACAGTGACGAGCGCTAGAGGTCAACTTAAGACCGTAGGTATGCGTTCTTGTCATGGAATGTGTGCTGTAAATCGATTGTTTCATGCGTGTGAATATATGTCTGAATGTAATAATGTTTTTAATTTCAACTGTGTAAGTTAAAATATGTGATAACATCGTATCTTTCGTACTCCGTAGCTTTTGGTGACCATTCGATCAGCTCCCTTTCCTTCCGCTCAATGACGATGTAGTAGTTTGCCTTTCACACGCGTCATTGTCTTCCTAATATCGAAATCAACTGTAGCTACTCATTTTAGCAAAATGATGAACCTGAAAAGACATGAAACGCAGTTTCCGTTCGCGGCGCGTCGGCCGCCGTCGCCGCCCGCAGAGTTATCCCCGGCCCGGCCGGCGCCCGGCCGGCGCGTTGTGTCCAAAGCATACCGTGCTGCCACCTGGCGAGACTTTTCGGAACTCTTAGCGCGAACATCCCCATTAGGAACGCATTACCGACTCATGTAGCCACCTGCTAGTACGAATTGGCGATCCGATCCGCGGTTACATGAGCAAAGCAAATACGTATCACGATCGGATTCACCGCTAATGCGAATCAGGAGCGTACTACCGACTCATGTATCCACCTGCTAATACGAATCGGCGGTCCAAACAAAATCCGCTGAGAAAGAGGCTTAGAAGCGAATAGGACCAAGATACGTATTACAGGAACTATTTCTTTCCAAAAAGAAACATTAAAATGCAAAATAATAGATATTTTTTTCATTTGCTTCTTTTGAAATAATTATTAAAAAAATATGTCGGTATTTTGTCAATAAATATAGTGCAAACCAAAAAGAAAATATCAAAGTACTTTCAGTTGAAACATTTTTCTGACAGCACTACAGACGAATCAAGAGAGGCAAGTGCTCAATGAGTCAAAGCAAGACAACTTTATGTTTAACTTTTTTTTGTTAAGTTAATTGAGAATGTTTTGAGCAGATTAAATGCAAAAAAGACATAAGATATTAAGTTTTTAATTCAATCACCTCTATTGCTACGGAAGTGCGCCACATTTGTATGCTATTTCGTTTGTAATGCGCATCGGGCCGAGAGCCAAACTAGATCCGTTCACGGATGACATAACGGATCGGCAACTCTCCCCGTTTTCCATTGTTCTCGGTGTACCCGCCGAGTGTGCTGCCATCTAGCGGCGCGGATATCTTCACTAAGGAGGAAAGCCGGCCGCCCGCCGAACCCAGTGTAAACGAGCGGGGGGAAACGGGTCCCGACGATTAAATTACCGTGTCTTGGAGAGCTGGAATTTTATGATAGCGTTAACTTACTTCTTACTTTGTTAAAATACTTCATTACTTCATCGGTATCATGCAGGAATATGGAACTAATCATAGTATGTAATGGTTAGGTATCGTGTTAGTGGCAGCACTCCCCCGCAACTAGTGCGATTATTTCGGGCCGTGCATTCAGACCTTTGCCTCATCCGTCTGCCCATACCCAGTACGCGCTCATCCCCTGTTCCTATCTACTATCTAGACGGTCACCGACTCACCAGCAACCAGTTGGAGCAGCTCACATTGGAGAAAATCCAACGAGCTGGCTTAACGTTGCTCGGCGGCTCTCGGGCCACGTTTCCCGGCACGCCCTCTAGCAGCTACCAACGATTGACGCTTCGTTTCCATTAAAAAGCAAGCAACAATGTAAAGTTTGCTTATATTTCCATGGGACCGAAACACCCAACCCTAATGACGACGGGTGGGGGCGTAGTGCCGCTGGTTTTCTCCGGGACGAGTTGAGCCACGACGGCCCTCCCCACTAGCTCTCACCTCTCATCCAATGGCCCTGGCTTGTTATTGGATCAACAATGCACATGATTGAACGCTCAGCACATTCAGTACCGTTTATTCACAGATCAGTAGTAAAAGACAAGTATATATTGTGAAACGGATACAATACAATCGGGTGGACGCGTTTCGTCAGGGACTTTTCCACCACCCCTTTCAGAAATAGAAACAATACAAGCACACCCAAGAATGCATTCATGTGTGTGCTAAGTGCTTGTATTCTTTCTATGCCCTATAAATCTGAGAATATTTCTTCAAAAAACTATAAGCTTGCCTGTCAGTTGCCACTACTTACTAATATTTCGCAAACAATCAGCTAGTCAGCATAGCTATGATGAGCATTAAAGCCTTTTTAAGCTAGGACACATGGCATGACCTGGTGACCTGACCTCAAGCCACATAGGCCTGAAAGGAGTTCCCAAACTCATGAAAATAAAATGCAGTTCAATGACTCACCCTGGGACGATCCTGATTGCTGATGCTCCTGTCGCATGACAAGGGGGCGCCGAGTTGTTACTGTCTTGGGAGGATTTGGCACATCAAAAACAGTTGGCACGCTATCCATCTTCAGCCTCTTCCTGTTGTTTGGGTAGAACTGAGAGTCCTCAAAGTGCTTGGAGCACAGTTTCACGTTTTCACATAAATACTCTGTAGATTTCCCCAGGAGATCCTGGCGCCTGCACATCTGGACCCACTTTTTTGATCTGGAACAGAACACAAATTTTGTTATTATCGCTTGTCATACATACACAAATGGGTGCATAACCTTCGGGAAGTGCCTTGCTTAGCATCCTTTTGTTTAAAAACAACAAAGGTATACACTGATTCACATTAGAACTGAGATGCATCAGAACAAACAAGATCACAGCTGCTGTCCAGGGCAACAAAAATGCCTATTGTTTAAATGAAATCATGCAGAGCTGGAAAATAATAAGTTAACAAAGATCGGGTTACTAAGTAATGACCCAATGAATGTTCAACAGAGAACTTGATCGGAGTACAGAGTACTGCCTTCAACATGCTTACAACATGCGTACATGCTTACTTGATAAGTGCCTATTGTTTACATGGTATAAAAGATGACTAAAAATAATTATATATATTCAAGAAGTGTGGTTTATAATTGCATAATATGGTGGAGAATATGGATAGGTAAAAATAGGAGAAATCCCTTACCTCTCAGGCTGCGGAGGGAATCTAAAAAAGCTCAGCTCAGGGCATTTTGCTTTGGAGGCGTTGCAGTTGATTGCTCCACACCAGAGGCTGCTGTCTTTTCTTTTCATGGTTCAAGTCCTGCAGAAAAGATGATGATCAGTCAAATGGAAAATCTGATGCACATTTTGTAAGAGAGCTGGGGTTACGCAAGAAAACGAGGAAAGTTTTATGTCAATATTGATATATAATTGACAATATAATTAGCTGAATTGACTGCTGAATAACATAAATTCTCTAATAAAAGGAACTCTGCATTATGCAAAGCTTGCCTCTGCCTCTGAATAACAGTTGGTGAAAATGAAAGCTAAACACGGGTTCAGATTGTGAGCGGAATGAATTTAAACGGCAATAGGATACAAGCTATAAATTCAAAGATTCAAATGAGGTGTGATAACGAAAATATGTAAAACAACATGAAAAGTAAAAACATTCACATTTTACTACACATTATGAAATTCAGATTTCAGACTCAGCACAGGCCAGGGTCCAGGCGACTAGTTCAACAATAGTCGTATAATTTAATGATCGTGACAATAATTTAAATATACTTTTACAATTATGTATTTTTATTTTATTATATATTTCAATTTTTGTGTAATTCTCAACGTTTAAATATACAACAAAACGTTTATTTATACGTTCGTGTGTTCAACCAAAGCTTTAACATAGGCAAAGTGTGAGGCGAATCTGACGCATACTCACATTTCACCGTTATACCCTACCCAAGTTTATTTGTGGAAGATACAGGTTCCATTTAGTCGTTGAATGAATAAAAGAATCATAAATATATCATACAACACATATAAGCAACGAAAACGATCGGAAAGTTGTCAAGTTCGCCAGGGACGCCAGGTCACCCACGAGCGCACTCTAACAGCGATTTTCATGACTCACGATATAATCTCGGACACAGTACCTGTCCCTGACGATTCTTGCCGGTCTCATCTAAATCACAGATATCTTCTGAACTAGCTGAGATACTGATTTCCGCAGAAAACCCGCTTAATAGGCTCCGACACGGCACCCTCACCACACACCGGGCCTGCCGCGTCCTTAGTGAAGATAATTCACTAAATGCCCACCAGATGGCAGGGGAGACAGGTCGCGGGGGGGAGTTGCCGATCCGTTATGTGATCCGTGATCCGTTTGACGTCACTGATACGAATTTGCTCATGTAGTCGGTGCACCGAATGCGTTCTTGGGGAGCTGATGCGAATTAGTGTAGTGCGTATTTGGGAACGGATCGCTCATGTAACCACCAGGCCTGAGGCACACGATTCGGGCCGTATTTCACAAGAACTATTCTTTGCTGACTGGAAGCGTCAAAATGCAAAATACTAAGCATTTTATTATTGGCTGCCTCGTAGAAAATAGCAAAAAAATGTTGGTATTTTGGTTTAGTCTTTGCATGTGAAATAAAATGAATGAAATATTTTGATAGATAATTTTTTCTGACCACCCTGCTGTCGCTGCATGGCGAATCAGTGCCCACTGACTTAAAACAAGAAAACTTTGTTTTCATTTTTTGATTTCATGTTAATTTTAAATGTTTTTGAGCCTATCAAATGATAAAAGTATTTAAAATTTAGTTCAGTCGTCCCGGTAAATGCCGCAACTGCGCCATGACTGTACGCTAATCCTATTCCGTTTGCGATGCGAATTACCGGCCGTCGAGGAGTCAGTCCGGGTGAGCCAAACAAGATCCGTTTGACGTAGATAAAACGAATTAGTCTCATGTAACCGGTGCCGTAGATACGTTTGTGGGGAGCTGATGCGCATTAGTGTAGTGCGTATTTGGAACGGATCGCTCATGTAACCCCGGTAATTATATACCGGGGTTACATGAGCAAGTAAATGCGTATCAGGAACGGATTTTCCTATTCGCTCACCATTGTAGTCCGTTTGTAATGCGTATTAACTCTGCTCATGTAACCCCGAGCATAGAGTTCAGTGATACGCTCATAACAATACGCACTACGCTAATCCACAGCCAACATCTGATCAAGATGAAAATGTCGTCAATCGATTCATTGTTTAAAAGTTCACCAGAAATGGTGGCACTGGCCTGTAAGTTGAGTACCTTTGTTGATCTCAAAAAGCATTGACGTACCCAAGGGGGCCATGGGGGCCATGCGCGCCGAAGGCGCTCGGGGGGGGGGGGTGACTCAAATTCAGCAGTCCTTCCTCGGTCAGGCTTGATGGATCCAACGTCACTTTGCGCGGTACTTTTAAGACAGACTGTACGCTCCAGTGCTGGCCACGGGAAAGGTGGCCTGCTATCTTGATGATCTGAATTCTGATCTGCTCCACCACGACCGAAACTGAGCACCTGGAGACGCTGGAGGAGGACACGTTCCAGCTGGCTCAGAAGCACGGGGTGAAGTACAAACCGAGTAAGACCACGCTTCTCTGTCGGTCAGTGAAAGTGTTGGGTCATGTCATTTCCCCCAGGGCATTAGTGTCGATGACAGCAAAACACAGGCAATCGCCCAAATAGCAGAGCCGGCCAATAAGACAGAGCTAAGCGCTTTCGTAGGCTTGGCCAGCTTCTACAAGCGCTTCGTACCGGGTTTTGCGGCCCTCTCACGACCCTTACTGAAATTACTGGAGAAGAACGTGCCCTATGTAGGTATTCACCGAGGAGTGTAGGGAGTTTTTCGAGGCGCTGAAACGGTATTTATGCGAGAGTCCGGTGCTCCGGTACCCCGACTTCTCGATGTCCGTGAAGTTAGCGTCAGCAACAGCAACGAATACAGCGTCGGATTCAGAATCGCTTAAAAAACTCATATAAGGTCATTTGGGGGACGGGGAGCAAGAATATGACCTTTATTTGGCCCTGGCTCTTACCCCTTACCCCTTAATCGGCCCTTAAAGGAAGGGGCGCGTCAAAAGTGCCTCAAGGGTTCGTCTGATCGCCAAAATAAGGGTCGCAATCGATTCCTCGGGTCAATTTCTAGCCGCAGCCTCGGGTTCCAGATGTGTGCAACTTACCCCTTACCCCTTAATCGGCCCTTAAAGGAAGGGGCGCGTCAAAAGTGCCTCAAGGGTTCGTCTGATCGCCAAAATAAGCGTCGCAATCGATTCCCCCGGTCAATATCTAGCCGCAGCCTCGGGTTCCAGATGTGTGCAACTTACCCTTTACCCCTTAATCGGCCCTTAAAGGAAGGGGCGCGTCAAAAGTGCCTCAAGGGTTCGTCTGATCGCCAAAATAAGGGTCGTAATCGATTCCTCGGGTCAATATCTAGCCGCAGCCCATGGGTGAAACTTTGACATCACCGTTGGGGTCCCAAACGTCCAAGGGGGCCTCCATTTAGTGGGGGCCTCCAAGTAATTAGGGGCCTCCAATTGCGGAAGCGGTAATTTACGAACCACGCCAGGGCCTCCTCTAAGAAATTTTCACTGGGGGACCAGAGGCTCAGAGGCCAAACTTAGGGTACCCCCAAATCCAGTTTTCTCATCGGATTTAGGTCACTTATTTTTCGTCACAGCTCGGATGCCATGATCTATTTTTTTTTTTTTTGAATATTAATAAAGAAATGGTAGGTCACCTGACCCTACTGGTGGATCCAGGCCAGCAGGGTGACATTGCATGTAAATATCCCCCGCGGCGTCCGAAATCGACGAAAATTTCTGGCTTTTTTAATTTCGACAATAAAACAAAATGCCTTTATTATAAAAAAAAAATAATTTAACGGCACAGCATTGCGCAACGAATCTAGTCGACCCCAGAAAGTGTGAGGCTTAATCCTCGCCCGCACCTGGGGGGATGGTTGCCACCCCCCAAGTTAGTTTTTCTGCTCTACACTGAACATTTTTAAAGGTAGAAACCTTTTTTTCATTATGAGTATATTTCAGCAAATATTTATATTGTGAGCTGATAACGGCAAAAATACAACAGCATAGCGCACCAAATACAAGATCAGCTAGCTAGGGCAGCTGACGCCCTACTGGTAGACGGGCTGTGGCGCGGGCGCCTGCGGCAGGTCGGTGCCCTGCCAGACCAGGTGGCCCCGCTCGTCGGTGGTGTAGCTCCTCGTCACCACGCTGCCGTCGTCCAGCAGGAACTGGAACTTTTTATATAAAACGGGCGGAAAACAAACAAACACGAAACCAACCTCCAACTCTGCTCACAAGCATCAGGCATAATTACCCTCACCAACTCATCACAAGATTCCCTGCACATGCTACAATTCACTTTTACATGTAACAGTCTTAACCGTTATGTTTTATGACGCACAACACTACGTCAGCGACGTCAGCAGCACCGAAGACAGGGCCAGCAGCCACGCCCCGGGCGGCGACAGCGACGGGCGGCGGCGGCCTACCCGCTCTCCGGATCAGCGCAGCAGCTTAGATGTCTTAAACCATCTTGATTGACAAACTCAAGCGAGTGGCGGGACGTCCGGCGACACCGACGGCCGATGCACCCGCCGCATCAAGTGGGGTTGGGAATATGATCAGGATGTAAAGGTAGAAACCTGATTTTTTTTTGTATAGCTGCTTTTCTATCTTTTCTCAGCGTCCATTGAAAATTTCATGTTTCTGTGGCTTTTGGGTTTGGAGATATGACCTTGTTCTTCAGGTCATGTCATGCCCTAAATAACGAATACCCAATATCTTGCGTTGGCTATGGGCCTTGTGAGCTTTTGACACCCTGATTTCGGCTTTTTTTGCCAGTCTTACCTCCCACCTATCATTGAACATGTTGTTTTGCGATGTACAGATGTCAGGGTCAGGGTCAAGGTCAACCTAGGTCATCTAAAACTATTGCGTTTTAGACAAGCTGAATTTACTTTTCGTGAAGTTTCTTTGACTGCATGTTTAGTAAAAGCTTCTCAGTTCATGATATCATGTAATAGGGAAACACAAACCAATCTGTGCACACATCAGTACATACACAGACATACACAGACATACAAACACATATCATTGACCTTGACCTAACTTGACATGAAATGACCACAGCCAGCAAATTAGTCGGATAGTGTGACAAAGAGCTGTTCTAGCTGGCTTGGCACTAATACGGCAGCGTCATCGGTATATGATGGGTTGGTCCCCTGCTTGTGTATGTATTTTATTCAACATCACCACAATTTTTTCTTACAAGATTTTAAGCTTCGCGGTCAAGAGCAACAAATTCTTTGGGAAGAGACGAATCCAATGATACCAAATTTTATCTCATCAGGTCAGTCATTGACCTTCCAGGTCAGGTCAAACTAAAGAATGTTGCTGTTTGGGCTCACCGTTGCCCGTTGGAATATCACGTGTGCTGCTCATCATATACCGATGACGCTGCCGTATTGTGGTGCCAAGCCAGCTAGAACCTCTTTGTCACACTATCCGACTAGGTTTTTGCTGGCTGTGGTCATTTCAGGTCAAGTTAGGTCAAGGTCAATGATATGTGTTTGTATGTCTGTGCGTGTCTGTGTGTATACTGATGTTTGCACCGATTGTGAATGTGTCCATATTACATGAGATCATGAACTGAGAAGCTTTTACCAAAAATACATGGTCAATGAAACTTCACGAAAGTAAATTCAGCTTGCCTAAAACGCAATATTTTAGACGACCTAGGTTGACCTTGACCCTGACCCTGGCATCTCTACACCATCGAACAACATGTTATGTTCCATGATAGGTGGGAGGTAAGACTGGCAAAAAGGCCGAAATCAAAGTGTCAAAAGCTCACAAGACCCATAGCCAACGCAAGATAGGTATTGGGTATTTGTCATTTGGGCTATGACATCACCTGAAGAGTAAGGTCATATCAATATCTCCGAAACCAAAAAACCACAGAAACTTGAAATTTTCAGTGGACGCTAAGAAAAGATAGAGAAGCAGCTATACGAAACATCCGGCTTCTAGCAATCAAAATGTTGAGCGCAGAGCAGAAAAAACTACCTGGGGGGGGGGGGGGTGTGGCAACCACTGCCCCCCCCATGTGCGGGCGAGGATTAAATAATTTGAATATCAGAAAAATAATTTATTCAAACAGGTACTCCAACAGAGTCCCGCTTTTTATAGGTGACCTCAGATTTGTGTAGCATCTAAGTTGCCCAGGGGGCCTTTTATTTGTAGGTACAGTACAGAGAGCCTCCTACTTCGACTACTTGCACAGAGAGCCTCCTTTTTGTACATACAGCTGAGCTTCTACAGGTCGAGCGCCGTTCTCCTATTTGTACGTACAGAGAACCTCCTACTGTTACAGAGGGCCTCCTATTTGTCTAGGGGGCCTCCTATTTATCCAGGGGTCTTTTATTCGACCAGGGGTCTCATATTTGTGCAGGGGTCTCCTACTTGTCCAGGGGCCTCCTTTTTTGAAGGGCCTCCTTTTTGTTTAGGGAGCCTTCTATTTGTCCACTTGTCCAGGGGGCCTCCTATTCGTACAGAGGGAGGGCCTCTAGCTCCTACTTGTCCATGGGGCCTCCTTTTTGTTCAAGAGGTCCCCTATTTGTCCAGGGGGCCTCCTATTTGTTCAAGGGGCCTGCTATTTTTCTAGGGGGCCTCCTATTTGTCCAAGAGGTCTCTTATTTGTCCAACGGGCCTCCTACTTGTTCAGTGGGCCTCCTATTTGTCCAGGGGGCCTCCTTTTGGTTAAAGAAGCCTCTTATTCTCCAAGCGGCCTCCTATTATCCAGAGGGCTTCTATTTTTAGGGGGCCTCCTCTTTATCCAGGGGGCCTCCTTCTTGTTCAGGGGGCCTCCTATTTATCCAGGGGCCTTCTATTCGTCCAGGGGGCCTCCTATTTGTCCAGGGGGCCTCCTAATTGTCCAGGGGGCCTCCTTTTGTGAAAGGGGCCTTCTATTTGTCCAGGGCTCCTTTTGTGAAAGGGGCCTCCTGTTTGTCTAGGTCTAGGGTCTCCTATTTGTCCAGGGGGCCTCCTATTTGTTCAGAGGGCTTCTTATTTGTACAGAGGGCCTCCTATTTGTCCATGGGGCCTCCTATTTGTCTAGGGGCCTCTTATTGGTCTAGGGCCTCTTATTTGTCCAGGAGGCCTCCTGCTTGTCCAGAGAGCCTCCTATTTCTCCAGGGGGCCTCCTCTTTTCCGGGGGCCTCCTACTTTTTCAGGGGGCCTCCTACTTGTTCAGGGGGCCTCCTACTTGTTCAGGGGGCCTCCTACTTGTTCAGGGGGCCTCCTACTTGTTCAGGGGGCCTCCTACTTGTTCAGGGGGCCTCCTATTTGTCCAGGGAGCCTCCCATCTGTCCAACAGGGCCTCCTATTTATCTAAGGGGCCTCCTATTTATACAGAGAACCTTCTATATGAACATCGGACCTCCATTTGTAGTGGCTGGTGCGTCTCGGGGGCCTCCACTATTGGGGTCCCAAAATGACAATTGGGGTCCCAAATGTTCGCATTGGGGTCCCACATGGGACCTCGAAAGCATACAAAGTTACACCCATGCCGCAGCCTCGGGTTCCAGATGTGTGCAACTTACCCCTTACCCCTTAATCGGCCCTTAAAGGAAGGGGCGCGTCAAAAGTGCCTCAAGGGTTCGTCTGATCGCCAAAATAAGGGTCGCAATCGATTCCCCCGGTCAATATCTAGCCGCAGCCTCGGGTTCCAGATGTGTGCAACTTACCCCGCACCCCTTAATCGGCCCTTAAAGGAAGGGGCGCGTCAAAAGTGCCTCAAGGGTTCGTCTGATCGCCAAAATAAGGGTCGCAATCGATTCCTCGGGTCAATATCTAGCCGCAGCCTCGGGTTCACGATGTGTGCAACTTACCCCTTACCCCTTAATCGGCCCTTAAAGGAAGGGGCGCGTCAAAAGTGCCTCAAGGGTTCGTCTGATCGCCAGAATAAGGGTCGCAATCAATTCCTCGGGTCAATATCTAGCCGCAGCCTCGGGTTCCAGATGTGTGCAACTTACCCCTTACCCCTTAATCGGCCCTTAAAGGAAGGGGCGCGTCAAAAGTGCCTCAAGGGTTCGTCTGATCGCCAAAATAAGGGTCGCAATCGATTCCTCGGGTCAATATCTAGCCGCAGCCTCGGGTTCCAGATGTGTGCAACTTACCCCTTACCCCTTAATTAAGGGGCCGATTAAGGGGTAAGGAGTAAGTTGCACACATCTGGAACCCGAGGCTGCGGCTAGATATTGACCCGAGGAATCGATTGCGACCCTTATATTGGCGATCAGACGAACCCTTGAGGCACTTTTGACGCGCCCCTTCCTTTAAGGGCCGATAAAGGGGTAAGGGGTAAGTTGCACACATCTGGAACCCGAGGCTGCGGCAAGATATTGACCCGGGGAATCGATTGCGACCCTTATTTTGGCGATCAGACGAACCCTTGAGGCATTTTTGACGCGCCCCTTCCTTTAAGGGCCGATTAAGGGGTAAGGGGTAAGTTGCACACATCTGGAACCCGAGGCTGCGGCTAGATATTGACCCGAGGAATCGATTGCGACCCTTATTTTGGCGATCAGACGAACCCTTGAGGCACTTTTGACGCGCCCCTTCCTTTACGGGCCGATTAAGGGGTAAGGGGTAAGTTGCACACATCTGGAACCCGAGGCTGCGGCTAGATATTGACCCGAGGAATCGATTGCGACCCTTATTTTGGCGATCAGACGAACCCTTAAGGCACTTTTGACGCGCCCCTTCCTTTAAGGGCCGATTAAGGGGTAAGGGGTAAGTTGCACACATCTGGAACCCGAGGCTGCGGCTAGATATTGGCCGGGGGAATCGATTGCGACCCTTATTTTGGCGATCAGACGAACCCTTGAGGCACTTTTGACGCGCCCCTTCCTTTAAGGGCCGATTAAGGGGTAAGTTGCACACATCTGGAACCCGAGGCTGCGGCTAGATATTGACCCGAGGAATCGATTGCGACCCTTATTCTGGCGATCAGACGAACCCTTGAGGCACTTTTGACGCGCCCCTTCCTTTAAGGGCCGATTAAGGGGTGAGGGGTAAGTTGCACACATCTGGAACCCGAGGCTGCGGCTAGATATTGACCCGAGGAATCGATTGCGACCCTTATTTTGGCGACCAGACGAACCCTTGAGGCACTTTTGACGCGCCCCTTCCTTTAAGTGCCAATTAAGGGGTAAGGGGTAAGTTGCACACATCTGGAACCCGAGGCTGCGGCTAGATATTGACCCGAGGAATCGATTGCGACCCTTATTTTGGCGATCAGACGAACCCTTGAGGCACTTTTGACGCGCCCCTTCCTTTAATTGCCGATTAAGGGGTAAGGGGTAAGTTGCACACATCTGGAACCCGAGGCTGCGGCTAGATATTGACCCGAAGAATCGATTGCGACCCTTATTTTGGCGATCAGACGAACCCTTGAGGCACTTTTGACGCGCCCCTTCCTTTAACCCGGCAGTTGCTGGGGTATTTCGCCACCCACCGTTTGCTGGGGGGGGGGGGCGTTAAACGCCCCCAGCCGATAACTCGAGAACCAATAGGCGCAGCGAAACGCACGAGGCGGCAAACGAAAGAGCGCGACGAGACGCTTCAGATGAGTACTTTAAAGTTGAATTTTGAGGTCACAGGTCGGGTCAAGGTCAGGTCAAACACCTGAAATCGGGCTTTCAGTAGCATGGACTTCAGGACTTCGCAATGGGCGCCTCTCGCCATAAACTCTGTCAAAACGGTGCACAACCCACCCTATAAGGACTACAAGAGTGTCAGCTCCATAGAGGGGTCAGTCAAGCATAGGTCAGGGTCAAGGTCAGGTCAACCGGGTAGGCACATATCCCCGAAAATCAAAACTGATATTCGCAGCCTGTGACATATGTTTTATAGGTAATTTGGGGCGTAGAACACGATGGTGACATTAATTTTATCATATGTGTACGTGTTTGGCTCAAAAACTTCAATTTAACAAATTCATGTATCATGGTCGTGAAGTAGTCACGAAAAATTGCCAAGATTCAGTTCAAGATTTTGGAAAATGCGGAACGATAATCAATAATCGAAGATAGCTATTTGATTCATCATGGTATTGGCAGTCTAATGGCGTTTACGGCATGTCTGTATGTCTATTCTGTGATTTTATATGATTTTTTGAACATATGCCGTTTTTGGTCGAAAACTCAGAAATCATGACGTCACTAAAACCTCGATATCTCAAAAATTTTCCGACCGATTTTTTTGAAACTTTGTCACAATAAACTTCAATCAATTCCCTACAGGTACCCAAAATTTGGCGTGCCTGCGGCGCGCCGTTTTTATGCTATGGCCCGGCAAAAAAAGTGGGGGCGTTTAACGCCCCCCCCCCCCAGCAACTCGCGGGTTAAGGGCCGATTAAGGGGTAAGGGGTAAGTTGCACACATCTGGAACCCGAGGCTGCGGCTAGATATTGACCGGGGGAATCGATTGCAACCCTTATTTTGGCGATCAGACGAACCCTTGAGGCACTTTTGACGCGCCCCTTCCTTTAAGGGCCGATTAAGGGGTAAGGGGTAAGTCGCACACATCTGGAACCCGAGGCTGCGGCTAGATATTGACCCGAGGAATCGATTGCGACCCTTGTTTTGGCGATCAGACGAACCCTTGAGGCACTTTTGACGCGCCCCTTCCTTTAAGGGCCGATTAAGGGGTAAGGGGTAAGTTGCACACCTCTGGAACCCGAGGCTGCGGCTAGATATTGACCCGGGGAATCGATTGCGACCCTTATTTTGGCGATCAGACGAACCCTTGAGGCACTTTTGACGCGCCCCTTCCTTTAAGGGCCGATTAAGGGGTAAGGGGTAAGTTGCACACATCTGGAACCCGAGGCTGCGGCTAGATATTGACCCGAGGAATCGATTGCGACCCTTATTTTGGCGATCAGACGAACCCTTGAGGCACTTTTGACGCGCCCCTTCCTTTAAGGGCCGATTAAGGGGTGAGGGGTAAGTTGCACACATCTGGAACCCGAGGCTGCGGCTAGATATTGACCCGAGGAATCGATTGCGACCCTTATTTTGGCGATCAGACGAACCCTTGAGGCACTTTTGACGCGCCCCTTCCTTTAAGGGCCGATTAAGGGGTAAGGGGTAAGTTGGACACATCTGGAACTCGAGGCTGCGGCTAGATATTGACCGGGGGAATCGATTGCGACCCTTATTTTGGCGATCAGACGAACCCTTGAGGCACTTTTGACGCGCCCCTTCATTTAAGGGCCGATTAAGGGGTAAGGGGTAAGTTGCACACATCTGGAACCGAGGCTGCGGCTAGATATTGACCCGAGGAATCGATTGCGACCCTTATTTTGGCGATCAGACGAACCCTTGAGGCACTTTTGACGCGCCCCTTCCTTTAAGGGCCGATTAAGGGGTAAGGGGTAAGTTGCACACATCTGGAACCCGAGGCTGCGGCTAGATATTGACCGGGGGAATCGATTGCGACCCTTATTTTGGCGATCAGACGAACCCTTGAGGCACTTTTGACGCGCCCCTTCCTTTAAGGGCCGATTAAGGGGTAAGGGGTAAGTTGCACACATCTGGAACCCGAGGCTGCGGCTAGATATTGACCCGAGGAATCGATTGCGACCCTTATTTTGGCGATCAGACAAACCCTTTAGGCACTTTTGACGCGCCCCTTCCTTTAAGGGCCGATTAAGGGGTAAGGGGTAAGTTGCACACATCTGGAACCCGAGGCTGCGGCTAGATATTGACCCGAGGAATCCATTGCGACCCTTATTTTGGCGATCAGACGAACCCTTGAGGCACTTTTGACGCGCCCCTTCCTTTAAGGGCCGATTAAGGGGTAAGGGGTAAGTTGCACACATCTGGAACCCGAGGCTGCGGCTAGATATTGCCCCGAGGAATCGATTGCGACCCTTATTCTGGCGATCAGACGAACCCTTGAGGCACTTTTGACGCGCCCCTTCCTTTAAGGGCCGATTAAGGGGTAAGGGGTAAGTTGCACACATTGTGAACCCGAGGCTGCGGCTAGATATTGACCCGAGGAATCGATTGCGACCCTTATTTTGGCGATCAGACGAACCCTTGAGGCACTTTTGACGCGCCTCTTCCTTTAAGGGCCGATTAAGGGGTAAGGGGTAAGTTGCACACACCTGGAACCCGAGGCTGCGGCTAGATATTGACCCGAGGAATCGATTGCGACCCTTATTTTGGCGATCAGACGAACCCTTGAGGCACTTTTGACGCGCCCCTTCCTTTAAGTGCCGATTAAGGGGTAAGGGGTAAGTTGCACACATCTGGAACCCGAGGCTGCGGCTAGATATTGACCCGAGGAATCGATTGTGACCCTTATTTTGGCGATCAGACGAACCCTTGAGGCACTTTTGACGCGCCCCTTCCTTTAAGGGCCGATTAAGGGGTAAGGGGTAAGTTGCACACATCTGGAACCCGAGGCTGCGGCTAGATATTGACCCGAGGAATCGATTGCGACCCTTATTTTGGCGATCAGACGAACCCTTGAGGCACTTTTGACGCGCCCCTTCCTTTAAGGGCCGATTAAGGGGTAAGGGGTAAGTTGCACACATCTGGAACCCGAGGCTGCGGCTAGATATTGACCCGAGGAATCGATTGCGACCCTTATTTTGGCGATCAGACGAACCCTTGAGGCACTTTTGACGCGCCCCTTCCTTTAAGGGCCGATTAAGGGGTAAGGGGTAAGAGCTAGGGCCAAATAAAGGTCATATTCTTGCTCCCCGTCCCCCAATTGACCTCATATGAGTTTTTTAAGCGATTCTGAATCCGACGCTGTATTCGTTGCTGTTGCTGACGCTAACTTCACGGACATGACTTCTCGGGTAAAAAATATCCATTTCATGTCTACACCGACGCGAGCTGACGAGCACTGAGAGCGGCGCTGTATAAGGATTTTGAGGATGGCTCTCACCCTATAGCTTACGCTAGCCGAGTGTTGACGCCGCCCGAGCTACCGCAGCCTATATACTGGTAAAAGAGAGCCTGGTGGTCGTCTTTGCTCTTCGAGAAGTTCTTTTACTACCTTGACGGTCGGCATTTCATACTGACCACAGACAACAGCGCTCTCGGATACCTACTCCAGGCCACAACGGAACCCAAATGCTCCTCACGACTTGTGAGGGATGCATTGAGGCTGCTCGTGCTCGATTCCGAGTTCGAGGTGCGGCATCGCCCGGGGCCCGAAATACCTCACGTGGATGGACTGAGCCGTTTCTCTTGGAGGGCAATGAAAGAAGGGCAAAGCCAAAAAGTGACCGTGGTCATCGACCTCGTCTCGTGCATTCGGTCGGTTTGTGCCGTCATTGAGATCGGAATCAAACCGCCGCGCTGAGTGCCCAGGAGCTGCGAGCAGAGCAGCTCAAGGATGAGCAGTTGGAGCCGATTATACGATTTAATGCTTACTAGTTACTAATGTGTCACATGCATAGGCAGAAGGATGTGGGCACGCGTTTCATGATCGAAGAATATGCCTACTACCGCGTAACTTCTTCGTTTTTTTTTTCCAATCAAAGGGACCCTCCCACCTTAACATTAGTTTTGAGTTGAGATAGCCAAGTTTGCGGCCAGGCTCAGAAACCACCATTTATCCTGGTCGCAACCCCCGCAGCTTTATGGTGTTCAAAAAATTTCTTCCCTTTACTTGCAGGGTGGGACCAGCGTGGTCCCTATCTCTTAACCATTACGGGAATCTGATGACGTCATCAGGCTTTCGAACGTCCGTTAAATGTTTGACTAAAACGTTTTGTAGCACGCGGTGGTATATGCTGCTTTGCGCGCAACAAATGCCGCACTTTCAAATAAAGTCGCTAGGAACAGCGGAGATCCCAAAAAGTAAACAAAAGTAAAAGTCTAATATCTTGAAAACCGGTGAATATTTTTCGATGAAATTTGGTAGATATTCGTTTTTGCTCTTTCTGAACCGAGCGACATCACTTTCATGCCAATCCATTAACTTTTTTGAAGGTGGGAGGGTCCCTTTAAATATTAATTATTCTCCCTCGTTTTTAAATTACAGTGGCCGAAATCCAACGAGGAACGCAGATTTGGCGGTATTGGCGACCAGACTCAAGCAAAGGTTTGTGACGACGCCCTGGAAAAGTGTCCCTAGAAGTTCTGAAACCGTGGTGACGCCGCTGACCTCAATGAACTCGAGAGGTCAACTTATAATTTCTCCTATTGCAGCCGTCCAGCAAAGACCGGACTGGACAAGACGTTCACAAGCAGACGTGTTCATGAACACGTAATGTCATCGGACGAGTTTCAATAAACAAAATAAACAAATGGCGAAGTTCGCAAACGTTCGTGACCTGTTCGTGAGCATGGTAAGGGGTGGGGGGGGGGAGGATATAAGGCCCTTAGCCGACAACCGTTTCAATGACAGGGCGGGGGATAAATCGATAAATAAATTTAATAAACAATGACCCGGGGGCTCTTTGTTTATTAATTATGGCGTTCAGCTGATGAAGGGGCAAATAATTTCCGGACACCCTGTACACCCTGTACTAATGAAAATGTAGATATTTTGAAATCACCACGACAGTATCATTTTCGCCTCGATCAGCTCAGTAGTTGCTGAGTTATCAGATTGATGCAATAGACGAAACGTACATTAACCTCTCACGGTCACCGAGGTCACATGGCCTCGTTTCACGACCAGCTACTACCCATCGCTACCGTGTTGGCATGCCGTAAAACAAGGCCATGAAACGGCTGATGGAGACAGCATACTCATATTGCGACTTTGAGGGCACCCGGGCCCGGAGTCCGGACCATCTACTCCACCATCCGAACTAAGTAAAAACAAACAAACAAATAAGCAAGCAAACAAACAAACAAACAAACAAACAAACAAACAAACAAACAAACAAACAAACAAGTAGCTTTTGAATAACTTTATAGTTCCATCGCATACAGCCAACTCACGGTACGCACAAAACATAATAGCCCAGCAGGAACACCAAGTACCACATGAGGCAGATGTACTGTGACCACTCCTGATAGGACACCAGCAGTCGCAGGAACCTGTAGTAGCGGGGCGAGGCCCGGTAGTTTCGCAGCGTGCCGCCGGTCCCCTTTGCTGCACTTTGTTCTGGAGCCTTCTGAGCCTGACTGATGTGCGTCAGCCTGCGGATGTCGCGTGCAGTCTCGTCGAAACCACGCCCCTCGTCCCGGGTGCGCACCAGACGTACTTCCTTCCCGAGCCAATGAGAAGTGTCCGTCACAAGTCCCCACACGTATCGTGTGCCGCTCTCTAAGGGGTTTCGCTTGATGTTACCAGCCATGTAAAGCAGCCGGGTGTCTATCATGGCATCCAGCGTGCAGACAAACTGGAAGAGTATGGAGAAGTAGCACCAGATGTCCATCACCTTGACGTATCCGCCATGTGGGCTGTTTCGGGTGTACACCGACAGCATTGAGACCAGTGACAAAGTTGTCGAGCAGTTGATGATGCATCGGCCTTGCGAGACTTCCTTCGGCAAAAAGAATGCCAGCCATGCAATGACGAAGTGCAGCATGCTGGGCACGTATATAAGAAGCACATATTTAATGCGAATACGGCGAAAAATGAACGTTGCCTTTAGCTGAGGAAAAACATAGCCGCCGTACTCAATCACTGATGGATGTTGCTGCACTACGTCAACATCATAACCTTCCAACCTGAACTCTGAAAGCTTTTGCAGCCCATTCGGCAGCCATACAATAGCGATTCTCTTGTGGAAACTTCCATAACTTTCAATTGTAAAATTGCATATTTGCTCATCGAAGGGATAGTATTGAAAGTCCATAGGACACATCAATATCATATGCATTGTTACGAGATTATCGATCATCTTGTTGTCGTGCAAGACAAGGGCTTCAGATGATTTGATTACGCTTGAAATGCGAGATCCGAGACAGCCTCTTATATAAAAGTCCGGTGACCAAATGATGGCACGATAGTGATGAAGTGGTTCTAAATAAATCACAGAACGTAGCTGATCGGCAGAGACGCACTCCGAATTCATAAAAGATGGCAAAATGATTCGATTGTCTATCCACTGCTCCATATAGGCTATTTCCATAGAAATAAGGTTTTCGGCGATATTGATGTCCTTTAAATCGATCAGCTTGAGTCCGATGGCGATTGGATAGGCACAGGAGTGAGGTAATTTATCTCCTATTCCCTCGTTGGGATCTAGATTGCTGATGCATTTTTCGACCTCTTTATAGTTGGGCCAGAACTTCGAGTCATAATCTTTGTCTATCAACTGGAAATCAAGTTCCGAATCAAAGCAGCTTGCATTCTTGTTTTGAGAAGAGGAGACGTTGGTTGCCTTGTCGCCAACAACAGCATCACCAAATACACCCACCAAAAATGGGATATACATCAAGATGTCAAGTATCATCATCTCTGATAACAGTTCATCAACGTTTTGCGTGAACTTCACACCATTATTTTATTCATGGTAAGATGATAACCACGGTGAAAGCGTCCATTTAAGCACTCAAGTTTAAACACTTTGTTTGAACCACACTCCTATTCCGCTTAAAATTATCTCGCCATATCAAAATTGTCGGCATACCATTTCAAAAAGAGACAGCAGTTGAAATATTTTGACTAATAGTTTATCAAAAGGTGTTACCAGATTAAGTACTAACGAGGAACAAATAATATATTAGCAGATGTTTACATATGACCATACCCTTGATCCCTTGATCAGCTTGATCATACCAGAAATATGATCAAAATAACACGACGACTTTTTCACGTGCACATAGTTCCATTGGACTGCAGAGGAAATGTCAGGGTTTAGCGTCCGTATTTTTCTTCTTCGTGAACAAATGTTTGTTTATTTATTTGATAGTTAACGAGGCTCTTCATTCAATGTCACATCATATGTTCACGAGCAATGCTCTGTTCACAAACAGTTCGTGAACGTCCATGAATGCTCATGAACGTTCATGAACACGTCACCATTTCTTATATCTTTCGCATTATTATTCTCAGTGACACGCACGGTTGAAAGCATGTTTTATTATTCTTGTGAAAATGCGCCAAGTGCCAACCGTTTCTAAAGCATACGGATTCGTGATTTATAATGTTACTGCCTTCTTGCAATGCTGAAGCTTAACCCTCGCCCGTAAACGGCGATCTGCCACCTTCGCCCATGCAGGGGGGGGGGGTTGGTGCGACCCCCCCTTTGGCGTTTGAAAACGGAGCGTCGTAGAGCTTAGCGGAAAAAACCAACGGATTGCTCTCAACGAGATCTCGCGATTGGTGGTATATTTTTTGGTCCTAGGTCAACATTTGACCTACTTTTGACCGGTCAAAGGTCAAATTTTCGGAAAAATAGACTTTTTTCAACTTTCCGCGGCGATTGCGGCAAAACGGTGGGAGATATCGACTTGAAACCTTCACTATCGTGTTCCTTGATCAATTCTCTATCGTTTGGTATGTATTTCGTTTCCCTAGCTCTAAAAATGGCGCGTTGGGAGCGCCGGAAGTCGGCAAGGTCACAGTCGGCGGCAGAAATTCGAAAAATCAAAATTTAAATTTTTGAAATCTGATTGTATTTTTGGATTTGGGAGGTCCATTTGCTCCCTATAGAAGCTAATATTGCTGCATATTTCCATTGAGGTGACAAGAATTAGCAAAATAGTGGTTCGGGCGCTTTTCAAAAATAGTACCGGACGCTGTTCCTCTTGTGACGTCATAGCTCCGTGACCTGACCTGACCCGGTCAAGTTTCTTATACCATATGATAGCCAATACTTGCCCCAACATGCATGGGAAGTTTCATCACGATCCATCAACCGATGTCCGTACCACCGGCAGGAAACCTCGGGCGTTGGCACTCAGTTTGTGAAAATCCGGCCGGAGGCTGTTCCCTTTGTGACGTCATAACTCCGTGACCTGACATGACCCGGTCAAATTTTTTTTTATCAAAAGATGCGCAAGGTTTGCCCCATAAGGTACCCAAAATTTGGCGGCGCTGCGCGCCGCCGTTTTTGCACTATTTCCGAAAAACCTCAGGGGGGGGTTGCACCAACCCCCCCCTACATGGGCGAGGGTTAAATTATGCATTTCAGACCTTATCGTCACGCAACTTGGAATTGGAACGCCCTTAAATGTACAATTAGTACAATGCAATACAATACAATGCAATGCAATTGCCGTTATATAAGACGTCACTTAGGTAGGTATTTCGGTGCATTAGGAGTTTTTCACCAATACCTACTTCCCGAACAAATTGAGCCAGCGAGTCGGTCGAGTCATCAATTGACTCAGAAAGAACTGCCACATCGAGTGATATGCAGCATAACACCCTCCAAGCAGTTTTGTGACCCGAGTGGCATTGACCTCACCTTGACCTGAGGTCGACATCCAAAAATGACCTAACCCAAACAAAAAGTATATTTTTGACGCGCCGGGCCCTGACGGGCACGATGGTGCCACAATCACGGATGTGCCACCATATGTGGCGAAATTATTTACCAAAAACCTAGCTTCTACTTTGAGGCGTCACCGGTTAGCCCAAGACCTTAAAATCGGATACCAGCCGCTTTATCTCGTAACGAAGCACACGCCCGATTTTTCCGCAAGGTTCTAGCTCAATTAGGAGCGAAACGGCTAAGGAAGGGTCTCTTTACCGTGCTCGCGAGCAGTTCATGAACGTTCGCGAACTGTTCGCTGTTTTATTAAGAATTAAATGATGTCATATGTTCGCGAACAGAATTATTTGTAAACAGTTTGTTTGTGTTTGTTTCTTTGAAAAAAAATTAACCAAACGCCAAACCCTGGTCAATGCATTCGGGCACATGTCACATCATCTCATGCCTACAGATTATTGCAGATTCGGTCTGCGGGTAAACAAACCCTTACCCAGTAGACCAAAAAATGAATTGTGGATGACACTATAAAGTGTTAGGGCTTCGGCTAGGTAAGTTCATATTATGGTGAAGTTAGATAAATATAGTAGTCTGATGCTCATGAGTAAGCTATATGAAATATATATTTTAGAGAAGAGTTGTATAATATTTCGAGCACGGCTCGTCTTCAGATACATAGGCCGAATGACACATAAAAACACGACAAGAAACGACGTCGACATAGGATAGAAAACAACAATCAAACGCGTGGGAACGTGATAAGATACTATAACAGGCGTGACAAAATATCTCGGAGCTTTACATCAGGAAAGATGGTGATAAATGTGCAGTAATTTTAAAAATAAAAATTCAGCACAATCATACATATTGTGTTGAATTATACAATCATACAAATATACAATTATTCATCCTATACACGTACACACTAACTGTCTAGTCTACACCACATTATTAAATAATTGTATATTTGTATGATTGTATAATTCAACACAATATGTATGATTGTGCTGAATTTTTATTTTTTAAAATTACTGCACATTTATCACCATCTTTCCTGATGTAAAGCTCCGAGATATTTTGTCACGCCTGTTATAGTATTTTATCACGTTCCCACGCGTTTGATTGTTGTTTTCTATCCTATGTCGACGTCGTTTCTTGTCGTCTTTTTATGTGTCATTCGGCCTATGTATCTGAAGACGAGCCGTGCTCGAAATATTATACAACTCTTCTCTAAAATATATATTTCATATGGCTTACTCATGAGCATCAGACTACTATATTTATCTAACTTCACCATAATCTTAATCATGCTCAGTTACAGCATTCAATTCCTTAAAATAAGTTCATATTTCAAAATAAGCGGAAAAGTCGAGATCGTCGCATAGGCGGCGGAACGAGGGGAAGGGCACCGGGGCATCGTGCCCCCCTTGATTTTGCCATTTTAACATTAGTCCTATGGGCGTTGCATGGAAAGAATGGGACCAAAAGTCGGCAGTGCCCCCCCCCCCCCTAATTGAAGATGTTCCGCCGCCGCTACTGGATCGTCGACCAAAAAGCTCAACTTCATCTGTGGTAGCAACTAACAGTAAAATATAGGTATGAGCGGCCCGACGCGGTCCGGCCCAGTGACGCTTTTGTATACAGTCTTATATTTCGACAATCGCTCGACCGATCGGTAAGCTGTCTTCTGCATCAGATAGGTCCATTGAACTCAACTACTTCCCAATGCCGATGCATATCAGGGACCAGCAGGCACGTCAAACATGACAACTGCCAAACCGAGGGTGTAAAAATTGTTGCGCTTACGTAACGCTTTGATATAGTCCGATTCACTTGCAGTCTCTTTGTAGGGTAGCCTCATACTTTCCATCAAGTATCGGCTACTCTCGATGCATGCGGGGGACCATCGCCGCACATTACTGGCAAGACCATTGTTTAGGTATTGATGGAGACAAGAAGTAAAATACGGAACAAATAGGCATAGCCTGAGCGCGTTTCGGTTATTAAATCGTCATCAGCATGATATCGGTAAAAAGAAAACAAGATATGTCTTGTTTTCTTTGTACCGATATCATGCTGATGCCGATTTAACCCGCGCCCCGTTGGGCTCTGCCGAGCAACGCGCCCCGTTGGGGAGATCTCGAGAACCACGCAACCTAGCGACAAGCGGCAAACGGTGTTGGATAGCCCTATCAGGGAACTACCTTGTGACCCAATTTTATTGACCTAGGTCAAACCGATGACGTCACAGGTCAGGTCAAAGGTCGAATTTTCACCGTTTACAGACATTTCAAGAAATGCGTTGTAAAATCGAGTAAAATGCATTTCATTGAAAATCATCGATGGGGAAATGTTCTTCAAACACATATTTTGCTATTTGAGGTCACTGATACCAGGTCAGGTCACAGAGGTCAGGTCACTGGGGGGTCACAATATGAAAGTGTCGTGTGATACATGTTTTATGGTCCATTTTACATGACAAATGCGATTATGTGGATCAGGCAGACTTTTGGGCCAGCTTAGGTCACGTTTTGGTCAAGGTCAGGTCAAGGTCAGGTCAAGGTCAGGTCAAGGTCAGGTCAAATTAGGTTAAATTTCAAAGTTGATATTTTTGCATAAAATGGGTATCGATTCGATGCAGCTCATCACGGGGAGTTCAATGGTGGTCTTTGTTTTGCCCTACGTGGTCTATACTCGCTAAAAATTAAGTTAAAAAAATTTAACGTCATCATTTTTTGAACAGTTTTTTCGCTATAACTTGGCCAAAAAACGAGATATCGATCTGAAATTTGGTATGTATATAGAAGAGTACAGGCACTATCATATATATTCCGTTTTTTCGAAATTCGGAAGATTTTTTGGATTTTTTTTTAGTTTTTCTAAAAAAAATCAATTTTTTGAAATTTTGGGGGTCAAAACCCCAAAATTTTGAAAATCCGAGATAACAGTTTTGTAGCGCTGCTTTTTGTCTACTAGACCATATAAAGAACTTTGAAATTGCTTTGTAACTGTAGATTTGGTGAGCGTTTCAAGATTGCACGTTTTTTTTGCTCATTTTTGCTCGAACATTACCTCAGTTTGACCTCAATAACTCCTGACCTAAGGTGATCTATGACTTGAAATTCGGTGTGAAGGTGTCAAATTGATGCCCGGGAAGGTACTCAAAATTTGGCGGCGCTGCGCGCCGCCGTTTTCTTGCTATTCAGGAAAAACCACAGGGGGGCCAAATTGCCCCCCCCAACGGGGCGAGGGTTAATAATCGAAACGCATACATGCTATATTTGTTCCGTACATTACTACTGGCAAGACCATTGGCAAGATTACAGAGCTTGTTACCTGTTGACCTTGTATTAACACGATATTAACATGTTTTTAACACGAGCTATTTTTTTTCCTGCACGGGTAGAAAATTGGGCTACCTAACCAAAGATCTCGCTCTTTGGCTTGTCTTAACCCGCGCACCGACGGGGGTCTGCGCCAACTTCGCACCGACGGGGGGGGGGGACGGATGACCGCCCCCCCCCTGAGATCTCGAGAACGAAGCAAGATAGCGACAAACGGTAAACGGCATCGGATACGCACGGCCAAGATCTACAATTTTTACTAAGGTCATTTTCAGGTCAGGTCAAAGATGACGTCACAGGGGTCGAAAAAGTCAAAATGGCGGCGCTAGATATGGAGAGAGTTTTTCTCGAATAACTTTCGAATTAGTCAAGATAGGAACAAACTAAGGGCATCATCGTGATCCTCTCGTCAATCCGCATCGAATGATATATATGTTGACCTCGAAAGGTCAAGGTCAAAGGTTGACCTCAGGTCACGTGACCTCGAGGTCATCATGTATATCATTCGATGCGTCTTGACGAGCTGAACACAATGAGACCATCCACGCGTCTGTATCTTGTTCCTGTACGGAGTTATTGGCCAAAAACCTTTGGTGACCTTTGATGACGTCACATGACCTCACAGCTGCCCAACAGCAAAACAGACCTCAAGGTAGTGAAGGTTGATCGTATATGAAGTCATGTATGGTATATGGGGCCATTCCGACCCGTTTTAGTGGTAAAAACAGGGAGTTGATTTTTCCCCCATTGACTTATAATGGGGAGATCGCGAAATTGACCTGACCTTAGGTCACCGATATCAAAATTCCGAGATATACAAATTGTAGCTACTAATGACCTTATAATATCCTGCGACTTTCAAAGGCCTCCGACATCTACTGTAGCTCTGGCACGGTAACAAAGTTGCAAAAAAGTGACTTGAGGTTGGGTCATTCAAAGTGACCTGGTGACCTGACCTTAAAAGGTAGGAGGTTCAAACTTGCACACCATGTTTAAAATTGATGAGGTTATAGTCATACCAAATTTCGCGGCGCGTGATTTTCCCGCTATTCGCGAAAAACCTCAGGGGGGGCGGATATCCGCCCCCCCCCCCCCCCGTCGGTGCGCGGGTTTCATGGCAAAAGCGATAAAGTCTTAGCCAGGAGCCTGCTCCTTTTGGAGCCATGGAACGCGCGCGCTTTCCTCCGATATTGTAACTCTACTGGTTGACGAGTTGTGCGTCGTCCTGTCCAAAAATATAGCCAGGAAAATTCGGCGTTTGATGACCTTCAAGCACCCTGACGTTGGAATCCCGCTGCATCTCGCGGTATTGAGCCGCGTCCAATGCGTGCCGCACCGCAGCGCGTAGTGATGTCCACCGTACTAAGCCGACATACCGTGCCGCAAGGCAGCGTACCGTATGAAACACGCACCCGTGTGGGGCAGGTCTGAAACCATCAACTCGGGCGTCGGTTAGCATTTGAGCTAAAGGTGCCCGTCATAATAAATCATGTGGTAGCCCGAACATAAACGATGAATAAATGGGCCTTGAATAAATGACTCGATTGTATAGTCTCGGTTTGGTCACGGTCTCGAACCAATGCCGAGCTGAACCATTACAGCCTTCATGAAGTATCCATTATTTGCTAAATCTGAGGTCTTAGCTGCATACCCTTTTCAAACACATGATACATCATAATGGACGAAACCAGCTCACCCCAACGAGAGCAGGAATTCATTTTAAAAGTATCCGGACAGGGCCCGGATACAACTCAGCACGACAGTTCTGGATCAGAAGTAGCTGAGGAGCCGCCCACTGACCAGGAAACGGACGGTAAAACCAGTTCCGAAGATATCCGAGACGTGGAGAGGTGCACTGAGCCTGTCGCTGCCTCGGGAGTGTCCGGCGGTGCCGGGCCCTCCACTAGACCGACAGGTCGGCAGCCAAGAGCCGAGGCCGCTCCCGCGGCGCACTCAATCACCGCCTCGCAGCGACTGCGCCAGAAGCGCCTCCGCTGGGGCGCGGCGCTGAAGCGCGACATGGCGTTGCTGCTGTCGCAGCAGCCGACAGCGGCGCAGGCCGTGCGCTGCCACCTGTTCCTGGAGGTGCTGCCCACGTGCGAGGAGCCGCAGGACCCCATGTCGCCCGGCGATCGAAACAGGATCGAAAACCTGCTCCACGACAATGTGATGATCTACAGGGAGAACTAAATTTAATACCTACTGGCATAAAACGGTAACACTAGTGAAGCAGGCCTGCCACAACAAAACACATTTAAGGAGATAATTTACCCCATTAACAATGTCAACCTTTTTGTAAAAAAATGCGGTTTGGAAGACATCAAAAAGTTCAGAAAGTATGGCGCCAAGAACTACGTAAAATGCACAGTCAGTACCAAGGGAAGCTCCGCTCCTTCTTCATCCAGTTCATCCAGTGTGCTCTTAGTTTCTTCGATCAAAGGAAAAGGGTCGCTTCGTCAAAGTCGCCATCACCCATTAGAAATTCAGGCAGTCGAGCTGAACATTTCGAGAAAAAAAAAATGCATGCACTATACTCGTATTCATATTTCTAGCCCAGTCGACAGTGCACCGTTCGGAGCTCCCATCGTACAGTGTTCGGAGTCCAACGCTCTAACCGTGTGGCACCGATAAGGTCAAAGGAGATGACCCCGTTACAAGTTAAATGAACTCGGCTCGCGTAAAAGACCGACTGTGTAAACACCTGAACGTTCGAATAGGAAATATGCCAATATAAATTGACCGCTATGCTATACATTGGTTCACCAATGCCGGATATGCGACTGGCGACATATCATTTTTGGGGGATTAAATGAGAAAAAATATCTGAGAATTAAACAATCGAGAAGGATGAACCCAGCTGGCAAAATCAGACCATCTCTAAAAACTTCAGCATTCTTTTACAGACGAGACCCGCCGTACCAAGTAACGGCCGTGCCCAGACATGTAAAGATAACATAATTGGTTATTTTCCCGATATTTCTTCAACGGAGATGCATGTGTAGTGACCATAGTAAGCAGTCCAGGCGCCGGGCAAAGCATCGAGCGCCGTGGAGTCAACCAACCACGGAAGCGTGACTCAGCGAGAAGCGTGAATCAGCGAGAGCAGCATCGCCGACCACAATCCAGCAGCTTGTGCAAGCGGATCGAGTTAGCTGCTATAGTGATTGGAGTGAGTGAGAGTGATTAGAGTGATAGGATCGAGCGAGAGTGATGTCCTGAAGCCTTGAATTCTATGAAGCCAGATGATTCGTCGTCAAGGTAACAGCACTCGCAGTTCCAACCAAATTATGTCCTGATTAATGAACGGCCCTAGCGTGGGAGAACTCGCTGCATTTGCCATCGAATTAGGAGACGGATGCCTTATTCAGTAAGCAGCATGGAGCACTAGAAATCAATACGACTTTATGCTATTCAAAAGTCAATCTTCTTTGTACTTCATCCACATATTTACCTGATCTTAGTCGTAATTAGAGTTGCAAAATTTCCCCCAAAGGCTGCTACCGGCACCGCCCCGCCCCACAAATTTTTTTGGGGATACCGGCATGCTACCACGCCCAAAGCAAAAACACCACCAAATTACCGGCATACTAAAAAACCTGCATTGTTGATTCCAGTTTACCCCTACAAGAGATGCCACATTTTCCTCTTAGTGTCCAAAGTTTGAATCATATGCTAATAATTTTTTTTTTGTGCAAAACCAAAAATACCGGCATGCTACCGGCAATACATGCCAGATACCACAAAAAAACCTGCGGTAGTGAAAAATTACCGGCATGCCGGTAATGCGGTAGGGAAACTTTGCAACTCTAGTCGTAATGCACTAAGAGCCTCTCGACTTTGGATTTCCTAACATTCATACAATCCTCACGCTGAACATAATTGTAGACGAGATTAATAAAACTCAGCATGAGCACACGGAGCACTGTATTTGTACCCAATAATAACGATGTTCGCTGATGTTGCGCTCTCGTGACTAACATGACAATGAGAAATGGAAGTGATTGAACATTCTAGGTAACTGCGTATGTTCGAAATGGTCACTTGTGTAACCATACGAAACGGCACTGCACAGATGCCGACGATAAAACGATATCAGCCATGACCAGCCTGTCCGCGCCCAACCATCGGTAACACAACTCCCACGCGAAGGTCCCTCACCCAGAGTGGGGAGCCACGCCGCAATCCTTCGTCGTAGCGCCGCGGGTCGTATCACCGGCTGAACCGACATTCCACGTGTAGGTAACGGCGAACGTATCACATCGCACACAACATATGACAAGGCACCGTCCAACACCGTACCCGGTCTGCTGCTGGAATAGCAAGTTCAAACACCACTTACGAACCGGGGACGTTCAGACAGACCCGAGCTCGACTTGAATCATAGCCCTTGAGGCCAGTTGATTTCGTCAAAGAGATCCAGCACACCCTCGTGCGGCTCCAGATTGAACCAAAAGTCCTTGTCCGTCGCCGGAGGTGTGAGATGGAAGGCTGGTCCTGCGGAAAAAGGAGCAGGAAGGTAATGACAAAAATGAGGCAATCCTCACACACTAAAACGTGAAACACATTAGTAAAGGAAATGTTAGAAATAGTAAATGGATGTTTCTGGACATTACGTAAGAGAATAATTACGCCAATACATCAATCACAATATATTATGTCCTAGGACAATGTATGTGTAGTCTTAATTTATCTTGCGTCGGCCCACTGAGCTCCTAAATAACAAGTTACTTTTACTGCTGGAAGCTCAGATACCTAACACAAGACACCTAATCACGTCGCGAAATTCCCAGTATCTCTCCCTCATACACACAGCGTCGAGCACGCGCGGTAGGTACTCACGGAACTCGCCGGGATCGGGCTCTGGGACGGGAGTGGACACGTCCGGATGGGAGAGGCCGCAGGATACGGCAGGCAGCAGACAGTCGGCCGCGCCGGGCTCTACAACGACGACCGGCGGCGCGGTCAGCGGCGGTCAGTACGCCGCGCGGCCCGGCAGCGGACAGGCAGCCCGGCGGGAGCGCTCCAAACACAACAGCATCATACTCACGCCGCTTACAGCGTCAACCTCTAGGACTGACGTGTGGAGTATGAGTGACGGCTAATAAACGCTGTGAGGACCACGTCAGCATATTATTTCTGGCTTACTAAGTTCCGCCGTCCATGGTACGTTTCAACACAATCTCTTATATCCGTTTGTCCAGAGAACTCAATTATTTGGCGTTACGCTTCTCTTACCACAATCTCATAAATCCGTGATAAACCCAACGTCCAAAGAAGCGCAACACCGTCTGACTTCTGAACTCCGTCTATTTTCTCGGACAAATATTTGGTACCTGCTCCCTGTGATAAGGTTTCTGTTCGTCCGTTGCTCTAAATCAGTTCGTCACGAAATTTGTTCATCGCCCTTTTGGCTCCCACGTTACTCTCAGTGAGTATTGGCTAGGGTACCGTCCACATTACAATCCCTGCTTAGTGCTTGGACCCGCGGATAAGCAACATTGCTATACAGAACACGTGTCAATGCGCCTAGGCGGACAAGTATTCAGTTTGTTCCAAAGTTAGCATCAAGACTCACATATTGCGGAGTGCAGAGCATAATATAGGGTAAGGGCGGGTAAGAGTACGCGGGCGATAAGAGTACGCATCAGCTGTTTCGGTTGCTTAGCAACGCGGGTTTGTCGAGTTCATGAAGTGACATGAAGCCGCCAGTACGTGCATGTCACCAACGGAACGTGGGCGTTGAGCGGCGACGCTGTTGAGTTTAAGGCGATGAATATTATTTTCGAGCGTTATGATATTATTATGATATGGTACAATAATTTTGATACTTGGCAGTTGAGATAAGGTACATTTCCGTGATTGTTGTGGGAAACTTGTGAGGTTATCTGGGGAAATACTGTACAGTGCAATATTCTGTTTGCGAAGTTTTGCACAACGTTTCGGGGTTGTTTTGTGCGCGAATTGCATGTACGGTAAGAGGACGCACTGTTCAGGAGGGTAAGAGTACGCAGAATTATACATTAAATCGAATATACAGAAATATAGAATTATTAATCTTTCGCTCAATGACGCTTGTTTTGTAGGTATATCATCAATGGAGCACTGTGATGCAGATGCGTACCCGAAATTCTTCCAAATACGAGTTATTCTCCTTTTTGATCGTGCATTTTTTTTAAGAAACACACGACATGATTATTTCCTGATTTATAGACTTGAAAGATTTATTTTATGTTTTTCTTTTTGGATACCAGAATTAACTTAAACGCCTTCTGAGTTTGAAGTTTAGCATTTGGACAGTGCAAGCTGCATAGGTGTGTGTTCATATGCTTGCGTACTCCACCCGCCTGGCGTGCGTACTCTTACGCACCCCATATGGTAAGAGTACGCAAGTGCAACGGTTCAGGAAATGTCAGTTTTAGACCACTTCCATTTACGCTGAAGGATCGTTGCCCCATGGGTTGATGGCTAATTCAATGAACTTTAATATTCCCTATTTGCGATTTCTTTCCTTCAAATATTAAACAAATGAGAGCAAGAAATCCACTAAGTGCGTACTCTTATACGACTTCACCCTACTGAATAATGAATGTCGCCAGGGATTTAGTGTTTTATACATCGCAATACCCGATTACATCCGCTGGCCTCAGCAAAAAAAAAAAAAAAAATCAATCTGAAATACGGAGCTTCGAAAACTGACAGAACAGTAAAAAAATATGAGAAGAGGGCAATTAAGGACAACTTGACACAAACTGTATCACTTGGCATTAATTTGAAAATATTAAAGGGACACTCCCACCTTAACATTAGTTTTGAGTTGAGATAGCCAAATTGGTGGCCATGGCCTGCAAATACCGGTTTGGGCACTCACAACATCGACAAATGCTTTAATTCGGAGATATGGAATTTCAAACTTGCAGTTTTCGGATTCTAAGGGGCTAGTGCATTGGTATGCCCCCTTAGAATTTGTGACGTCAGCGGAGATCTAACGATTTTTAAATCTTTTATTAAAACGTTTGGTAGCACGCGGTGGTATATGCTGCTTTGCGCGCAACAAATGCCGCACTTTCAAATAAAGTCGCTAGGAACAGCGGAGATCCCAAAAAGTAAACAAAAGTAAAAGTCGAATATCTTGAAAACCGGTGAATATTTTTCGATGAAATTTGGTAGATATTCGTTTTCGCTCTTTCTGAACCGAGCGACATCACTTTCGTGCCAATTCATTAACTTTTTTGAAGGTGGGAGGGTCCCTTTAAACATCGAGAACAGAGGCCTCTTGTACCAAACTACCTGCCAAGTTAGTTAGGATTTACTTGCACCGTAGTTTTAGGGCTTTGGTTGCACCAGACACCACTAGAAAAGTCTACCATGACAATTTACACATTAAATTGAACAATTCATGAATTATCAATTCCAGGTACCAATTAACAACTACAGGTATACGTCATTAACGTTATGAATGTTGAAGAAGTGCCGAAGTAACCGCCTTTGCATTCTCTCCTGCCTGTAGCTCTGTACCCCTGAAGTTGAGAGGACCTCTGTGGCCCCAGCGGCGTCTACTTACCGTGCCGGGGTGGCGGTGCTGTCGCGGCCGGGGTCGGAGGCGGACTGACGGCGGCAGCGGCAGCAGCGGGCTGCGGACTGGAGGCGGCGGCCGGCGGCGCACCGGGCTCCGGGGCTGTGCGCTCCGGCGCCGACTCCGGCACCTGGCGTAAAGCACGCACGATCGCGAGTCAGATCAGATTGTCAGGACCTTTCCTCAAGCAGACAAGAATGTTAGCACAGGGGAAAAAGTAATCGTAATATAACAAACTATTGTGCTTTGCCGCTTCCATGTTATTTATATAAACAGAACCCTTGAGCGAGGAACTACGAGAAAGTGACTACGATACGGCAGGCACAGACTGGGAGGCTGGCTCACCTGTTGTCCGGCAGCGGCCGGCGGCGGCGGCGGCGGCGGCACCTGGACGGAGGTGGGACTGGCCCCGTCCGGCTCCCGGTTCACGTACAGCACGTTAATCGGGCCAGCCGACGAGCGCATGTGAATCGTGTACCGGTTGTTGTCGGTCTCCGAGTCCTGTCGGGAAAAAAATAATAATATGGCGTCTATCGACTCGCGTGTATAGGACTGTGCAATATATAAGGAAACAACACCAATTGGACTGCTAACTTTTTACATAATTAGAACTTCCGCCCGCCTACCTCGCGGTATGCCATGAACAAGTCTGCAACACCGAACACGCATTGATTAAAACACAGAACAGCATCAGTCACTCATGTACCTCATATGAGATTACACTAATACACTGTCGTGCAAACTGAGAAAGCCGACGGCTCACCTTCACCGGCGGCGGCACCTCCAGCTGGGTGCCGCTGGGCGCCTGCACCGCCAGCAGCGTGTCGCCCTCAAAGCAGCCGCACAGGTCCTCGTGCCACGTGTAGGCGTGGCTGTAGTTACTCGGGTCTTCGGTGATGTTCTTTATGCTCATCAGCACAAACTGAGAGGAGATGGATATTGGGTCAAAAAAAAAAAAACAGTCATGGGCTAACGGGTCAAAACACGGAAAACACGGGACCAAGCACGCTTCCTTGTAGTGCTACCTACTACGGCAATTTGAAGCATGTAAGCGCGCATTTCGGTGCGTCTCCAGAAGTTGTAAGAAAAAAACTACCAAAATGAGAAATGGTATTTGTTCCATGATTATAATGGGTGTCCAGGTCACGAAAAGTGCAGATCAAAATCATATCTCCTTGATATCCTATGTGACTTTAATTTTACGACCAAAATTTCTATAACATGTTACGCCTTGCATTCTTTTAAGCTGATTTTCAATTCTGCATAGTGCATTCCTTTAGGCATTTGGGAACTGGTTTTTGAGCTCCTGACACGTGTCGAAGCTTTTGATGTCATTTGCGTGCCGCTTAAGATAAACTACTATTAAGAATCTTAATTAAGCGGGACACCTGATAGTTGACGTGACCTGGCCCAGCCGACTTACGCAGATGCACAGCCCCATCGTAATCGAGCAAAACGAAGGACAAATTCAGAAGCAGGACCCCATATCTCGCAGTTGAACCCTAATTCTAATTCACAAAGTTTAGGCAGGTCCCGATTTTCTCGACACTTGGGTCACTGACCTGACCTGGAAGGCCACCAATGACCTATAAGACCTTAAATTTGCGTGCCATCTGCTTCCTCTCGTCACGAGCAATACACTCATTTTTCACGAAGCTCTAACTCACTCAGGGATCGGACAGCTGGGGGGGGGGGGGGGGTGAGGGTCGATCGATCCCACTTACGTTAGCGACTATAAAAACGCCGAGAAAACGTATGCACCAGCCCAACAAGTCACAGCAATAGCCCAGCCACGTTCCGATATATGCATAATGAATATGTCATGCTCTAGCTTCCCATTTTCGGAAGCGAATCCCACTTTGGCACCGCTGCTGCTGGATGGAGTGTTCTTGGTGATATTGACCAACCTGTCTGTGCTTGTCCAGAAGCGCTTCTTTCGATTCCAACATGGCCACATCTGATTTCAGGAACGACAGTTTGTCTTGAACTTCCTGTGTGTTGGTGCCAGGGCCACCACCCCTACGAAACAATCACGTTTTAATTCAAAGTGACGCAAAAAGAGAAGAAAAAAATCATAGATAGTACAACGGATAAGTCACGACAGTGACTTATCCGGATAAGTCACAACGGATAAGTCAATGCAGTGACGACGATGAGAATATGATGACGTAACGGTTTCCTCCGCACGGTGAGACGGACAATCACAGATCGTAAATGGTTATGGCATTGACGCAAAAATAGCAAACGTTATGCAATTGTTTAAGTAACTGATAGCATGTGAGAACGTATTGGCACTGGCACTGAGTGATCGGTAAAATCACAGGAATCAACTTACTTCCAGACTATGCTGTTTTTACTTGTCTTTTCAATCAAGCCGATGCCCTCCAAAACGTTTGTGATATCATAAATGCGCCTTTTCTGATGCACTTCTAGAAGGTCAGCAGCCTGTAAATAATGTTTTGCTCTCAGTTTGGGCATGAATATCAATGGTTTGAGCATAACATTTAGAGCTTAGACGATAAAGAGAATAGCTGATAATTACCGGTAAAATGTGCTCCATCCAGGAAGAATCAAGCTTATAAGCATAAGCTGCTTGAAGTACACACCAGGCAGGACACAGTAGAAGTGTCATAGCACATAACATGTCATTCTAATGCATTTCAGGCGGAGACTCGCGTTGCTCTGACGCAAAACAAGTTAAAGGAAATAGTTCACTTTTAACATGGGGTTTTGAACTGGAATAGCAGTTTCGTAGCTTGAGCTGAGACTAGCACAAATCAGGAGCTTTTACGGCTCAACGATCACCCTAGACGAAGATATTCCATTTCTCGTTCCGAAAAGAGTGCCTTGCAGAGGAATGTGTGCCTTGCACAGGAATGCAGCCACGTCATCGTCAGCCTATCAGCATGCTGCTTACAGCCAATGCAGCATGCGTAGGTTTGAACTACGCAATATGATTGGTCAACGCGTAATAAGCTTCCGCGTCAAACATTATTTTACATAGAATATAGTTCGTCCTATATTAAAATATAGAAAATAATTGTTTTTACAAAAAGGTTTTATTTTATTTTCTGATCATTTTGAGCATAATAAATCATAAATCCATAGCAAAATACTAGTTTCAGGAAAGTGAACTGTTTCCTTTAACTGAGAAAGCTAAGACCTACATGTTTCAGATCCAGCACTCCGTCAGAGGACTCTTGCAGAAGCGATACAAAGCGGGTGGTGAGCAGACTGAGCGACTTCTCGTGCCTCGCCGAAGCCAAGAGTGCAGACGAATCAACAGACATCTTGATCAGCCTGTAAAAGGGGGGAACAGACCAGTGGCGGATCCAGGGGGGGGCAAAATGGGCATTTGCCCCCCCCAAACGGCATGATTTTAACATTACGCCTATGGGCGATGCATGGAAAGAATCGATAAATTTTTATGGTTTGCCCCCCCCCCCCCCAAACCTCTGAGCTGGATCCGCCTCTGGAACAGACACTGCTAAACACACCCGATGGTTCTGATTGAAATAAACGTCATGAATCCAGACTGCAGTACAGCAACTCCGACGAGATCTCGTCAGTCCCGTGTTCCCAGCCAGCATGAATCCAAGGCTATAGAACTCTGTGAATCACTCATTGCCAGTGCAGATTTACCACGGCGACGGCACTAGTGCGGATTTACCGCGGTACCAGTGAGGACTTGCCGCGGTACTGGTGCGGATTTACCGCGGTACCAGTGAGGACTTGCCGCGGTACTGGTGCGGATTTACCGCGATGCTGGTGCGGAGTTACCGCTGTGCGGATTTAACGTGGTGCCGGTGGACTCATCGCGGTACTGGTGTGAATTTACTGCGATGGCGGTGGATTTACCGCGGTACTGGTGTGGATTAACTGCGATGGTGGTGGATTTAACGCGGTACTGGTGTGGATTTACTGCGATGGCGGTGGATTTACCGCGGTGCTGGCGCAGATTTAGCCGTACCGGCGGTGCCTGTGCGGATCTGATGAACCGGCGCGATTCTGGTTCCTTGGCCCTTGTTTCTCAACAATAAACCTGCTTAGTTAGAATACCTAGATTGTCAGTGGGTACTTATAAATTCCTATGATAGGCTAACAGCTGAGGGAGAGATACCTACAGTGCTGATGGCATGATGCTGCACTTCCAAACAAAGGAATGCATGTCCCCCTTATGGCCTAATGTATAGGGTTCCTGACAGGTGTCTCAGTTGCAGTGAGTTTTAGGATAGGATAGTCAGTGGGATAGTGCACTCTGTTAGAGCTCCATTGTTATTCAAGCTTGAGTGGAACTGATAGAAAGTGTCATGCCAACACTAGGTCCAGGAAGACCATGTCACTTTCCTCCTGTGATGATTTTGACTTGAGGCTCCAAACTTTACCATTAAACCAGGGTGCTATTTGGTCAATGTTTCTTAATCAACAGGCTCCCAGCTTGCTGGAGTTTTTTTTTTACTCCTGATTGACTGAATCCACATTATCTGTAGTCTGTACAGTTCACCAATGAGGAACCAAGAAATATCAGCAAAGGAACTTACACATATTACCCATGTGTGGAAGTTTCTGGCAGCATACAAAACTGACAACCAGCAGCACTCAAGTACAGATAATCTGGTTGCATGAAGGATCCAACATGCACTTTGAGCTATGAGGACTGTAAACACCAAGCATGCATCATTGACACTGAGGGACAAAATAAGTGTCTTTATCATTTGAGGTCCCCAAGCCCAGTCTACATCACAGGGAGCCCAAATGAGAAACATTGAACTATTAGGCATATGGATACTATGAACCAATGCGATAAATACCGTGTGGCGTCCTGAGAAATTGGCGCAGAGACAGACCAGCTTACGTCATGGTGTGAACACTTTTGTGACAGTTGTGAGTTTAAAAAAAAAAATCATGAATTAGTATTAGACATGGCAACTACATCTTTTTATTTCACTTAGTGTTCATGAATCTTAGGAAAGCATTCCAAAACAAAATATTAACTCAAGAGGTTTCCTCAGAAAACATGCACTATTCACACGATATAACCAAACCTGAACAGGTTACAGGTATGCTAGTGACCACAGCCTGCTGCGATTGAATGGCGGCAGCATTGACGCTCTGAAATAAGTAGGTAGGTAGGTAAGCAGACTGTTCTCCATCATCACTGCAAGCCCGCAACTTTAAGCAGACTCACCTTGATCTACACACTATGATTGTGATACCACACCTTGATAATGCCTGTGATCAACGAAAATATTTATGCACACCAGTATATAAGGACTTGTGCGCACCGTGGGCAATAAGCTGTGATTCATACAAAGCCTGGAATTATGACAAAAATCTCAAAATGAAAAGAAGTCAAACTCATAAGCTGAAGCCGTTAGAGGTGGCAGGACAGTTGATTAGCTAATCATTTAATGATCTTGAAACAACTGGATCTGTTGCTTGTCCTTCACACTTCTTAACTAAACATTAAACCGTTCAGCTCGTTAGCTTTTAAATTAATTTTACACAATTAACAAAACAGTTTCAAATCAAGCTCTCGTTGTTTTGCGTCGTTTTTTATGTGGGAGCCGCAAACGTCGCATTTGAAATTTTCAGATTTTTGTACTACAAAAACTTTAAATCATCTCTCAATTGATATTTTTACATACAATTGAGCGTGAATAATAAAAATGAAAACAAACAAACAACTGTGGAAAATATCTTACAGAATAATTTACTTCAAATACCACAAGTATCACTGAAACCTGTTTCCCATCTCTATTGTCCTGGGACTCCTAACGCTGCTATTCCACAGTCACCCTTGCAGTCATCCTAATACTAAGAAACTAACGTACAGATCTAAGTTCTAACCAAAGGTAATTGCATTTGAATTGCAACAATAGTTTTATAAGCCATTTTCGAATGTGGTGACCTACAAAAACATTGTGAACTTGAGAGGTCATCTAAACGTTTTCGTCTTTTTCACGGGCAAGGGATACCGCGAGTTCATCATACTCTGATTTGATCTCCCTTGTTTGAGGGACAAATTTGAGCGCGTGATTTATGTGTGCGGAGCGGTGGGGTGGAGAACCAGTGTGTGTAAACTGCTAGAAGGCCTTAGGCCAGTCCACCGTATAATTGCCTCCGGCCGGAAAGGCGTGCCCGCCGGGATAACGGCGGCCGCTACCCGGCTATCCCCCTGGTCGGCATCTGGGACTCGCGGCCCCGCCTCTCTTGGCATTAAATTAACGTCGCTCAAACGAACTATCGCACACTTTGCATGGCACCGATATTTTAATCTAGACGGGACGGAATAATTTAGATGTGATATTTCTTTAGCCCAGCTCGGTAGTTCTTGAGTTATGAGATAGCTGCAGGATTGGCAGTGGAATAGTTTTGTCACGACACTACTACGCTTATCAAGCATCACCAAGTACCAAGTACCAGACAAGTATCTTGACCATCACTACTGTTGTGGGCCTCCGTCATGGCGAAAAAGAGCTATGATCTTTTGTTTAAACTGTTGCTAATTGGTGACTCGGGTGTGGGGAAAACCTGCATTCTTTTTAGATTTTCTGATGATGCTTTCAATCACACGTTCATATCAACAATAGGTGAGTTTCACACGACGTTCGACCAGCCCGCTCAGCTTCTCTTCCCCCTGCGCCGAAAATGAACCCCATCTCGACCCCTCCCAATTGCGGCTTGGGTCCAAGTTTGAATAAAACTTAACCTTCGCCCCAGTGGGGGGGGGGGCATATGTTACCACCCTGTCGCGTTTTTCGCGTGTAAATAAAAAAGCGCGGCGCGTAGCGCCGCGCCGCTTGGGGTAGCTTTTTGTACATCAATTTTGGACAATGTGTGAAATTTTTGACCCCAGGTCATGTCAGGTCAGGTCACCAGGTCAAGTTAACTGACCAAGCCTAAAAAAAAGTTTGCAATCATGTCCAGCCTGCAGTGTTTGTCAGAAAGGTTTCAAACTTGGTGGATTGCATGATGTTATGGGCGCCTACAATTTGTATATCTCGGATTTTTTATATCCCTGACCTAAGGTCAGGTCAGTGGCGTGACCTTACCATTATAAGGCAATGGAGAAAAATGAAAATGCCTCTAGATCCGTGTGTACGCATAGGAACAGTCCAAATATTTCAGAATCACAATGATTTAGTCCACTCGTGATGACCAAGGTGTCATTTTTGCTGATAGCCTCTAGACAGGTCATCCGAGGTCACTTGAGGCTACAAACAGTTTTTTTGCCAATAACTCGCGATTGGAAAGAGATAGAACGCTGGGGATGGTCTCATTGTGTTTGTCTTGTTGAGACGCATCGACTGATATGCAACATGACCTTTTCCGGTCAGGTCATGACCTTGACCTGAGGTCAAATTTTCAAGTTGACCTTTCAAGGTCAAATTATAGCTCATTCGACGCGTCTCGGCGAGGGGAACACGATTCTGGCAATAGAAATGCCGTGGCTTTTTGTAGTCAAAAGCTATTGTCGAAAAACACTTTTCGTAAAAACAGCTATTTTTGCAGTTTTTGCCCTCTGGAGGCTAAACTGTTGACCTGAGGTCAATATTGATAATGACCTTTTCAAAAGAAGAGCTCAAAAGCTATTGTTTGCTGTTCCATGCGTTTTTCTAGCTACCATAGTTCCTGAGATAGCGGCATGTTTTCTGAAAAATATCATGACAATTGGCAAATTTTGACCTTTGATGACCTCTGGTGACCCCAATATTGCTCTAAGGTGAAAAATGACTGAAATACTTTCAAACGTACACATTGAGAGCTATCGACTGCTTTTTACCGCGTCTTTCTATCCCTCTTAGTTTTTGAGTTAGAGGTGGGTGGTAACATATGCCCCCCCCCACTAGGGCGAAGTTGGCTGAGACCGCCACTGGGGCGCGGGTTAAAAGGCTTATTTTTACTACATGTAACGTCTTAACCATATAAAAGTGTTAGTAGCACTTTGATCTGCTGTTTTTTTTTAGTGTTGACTGCCCCCTCTTGATGTTGATTTAATGCTAGCTTGGGAGTGGTACCTAAGGTATGTGTATGCCCTATTCTTGTTCTACAATTTGCTTAGGCTTTGGTAAATGTTAACAAAGGTGGGAATAAGCCTGCCTTCTTTTCAGTATTTGTCAAGGTGAGATTCAAACTACAATTGTGACGTTGTTAATATGAATATGCAGCAGAAATTTTAGGTTTTAGGTTAGGTTAGGGTGTAGGTTGGTTGGTTTGTAGGTTGTAGGTTTGTTAGGTAAGTTGGTAAGGTTAGGCCAGGTTTGATTGTGTTTTTCCTTTTTGTTTACAAGCCATGTAAGCATTATTTTTGATGCAGTATATCAAATAATTAAGAATATGATAAAATTATCCTTGAAATCTTCTTAGGACCTTATCTGGTACAAGTAAGCCTGTTGTCCCAGGAAGATGCCAGATACCAGTGTAGATTGTAGGTCTGTTGGTTTGTAGGTTTGTAGGGTAGGTTGTAGGTTTGTAGGTAAGGGCACTGGCAGGTTAGGTCAGGTTAGGTTTGCTTTTGTCTATATATCTCTGCCATCCCAATCTGGCATCTTCCTGGGATGCCAGGCTTACTAAAACCCTTTATCTTGACATTTACCTTCTTTTCCACCTGCCTCTTATAAGACCTTTTTCCCTGGAAATCCCAATGTGATGAAAAAAAAAACATCAGGATTTGCACATGTTGATGTTGAGACTGCAGTCTTTATTGAGTCCAGCAGCAGCTCAGAAAATTTGAAAATTGTGTGCCTTATGATACCCTTTTTGTGGATTATGGTCAGGCTGATTGTGATGGTTTGGCCATTGCTTACTGATAAGTGATACTGGTGTTAGGTACATCCTGACAGGCATAGCTAAAGGACTTTTCATGAAGCTATAAAAGCCATACCATTAGGTAAAGCCTGAAAGCTGAATTTATTCATCTGGCATAAATGCATTGCTGATAAGCCAACCACAATGTGTTCTGGTGTTTGGTATTATTCTGTTATGAATTCAAATAAAGTGTCAGTGGTAAGGTGTGAGTAATTTTCTTTTTAAAAATCTGAGGTACTTTGTTTATTTGATTTTATGTTCCTGTTTAAAGTTTCAGCATGGATGATATAACACTGGATTGGTGTCTCGTGGAAATTAACATTGGGATCCGCGACATTGGGATCAGGCCTGCCATCTAGCGAGAGAATTATCGTAAGTTAGGAGCAAGCCGAGTGAACGCCATCTCCCAGCATTATGACACACGTGGGTGTGGTGTGTTAGTTGGCTTGAAGTGCATATTCCCACGAGTTGGAGGTAATCTTACTGGACTTGAGACGATAAAAAATGTCTTAAATGCTTGAAAGCCAAAAATGTCAAGCAGCATTTAGATAATAACGAAAATAAAATGCGTAAGACGGTGTTTATTGAAACGCCCAGTCCCATCGGCTTGTGCGACCTTTTCAATGGTCATTTACTCACAATGGTACAGCAGTTTGGCAATATGTCATACATATTTGGTAGGCTTAGTCCTTCTTCTCCGAATTTCGCTTGATTTTCTTCATCTTAGTTTATTGTTACGGCACGTGCCACGTGCGAACTTAGGGGCGTCGAAATTGTTCCACATAAAGTAACTCCGCAATGGCTGGGCCCATTACAGTTACACTTCGTCAATAGTTAGGCACACAGTGGCCAATGCATCTCCATGTGTCACTATGAGGGTGCTACTGCACGTGCGCACGTGCGGGGTGCCGCTTCCATATCTCAAGAACGGCTGGGCGGATAACACTCAAACTTGGTACACAAATGTCACATCGATGCTCGCACTGCATTGATCAGTGCTTATAATCATTGGTGCAGAGTCGTTAGGAAACCGATGAAATAAGATGCGTGGTGTTTATGCCTTTCTGTTCCAGCAGCTGATTGATCCGCAACAGGAGATCCTTGTTTGTGAAGGCTTCGTCTCCCTTTTCCATCCCTTGTTTAATATAACCTTAACAATGTACGAAGAAGATCACGCATCAAAGTTGTTTTAGGCGGCTATCTTGGGCCAGGGCTGCGGAGTTGTAGTCAGAGCCAGCGGCTCTGTTCCGACTCGGAGTCGGTTGATTTTCAAAAGCTGTAGTCGGAGTATGAGTCGAACGTCACCGAAAAGTCATCGACTCCACAGACTTACCAGGGCTGCAGAGTCGAGTCAGAGTCGGAGTCTGTGTGAATCGACAGTTCTGCCCGGAGGAGTCGGAGTCGATATTTGGATACCGGAATCGGAGTTGGAGCCAAAGTCACTGAAATTTCATCGACTACGCAGCACTGGTTGGGTCTTTTTCATAGAGCGTCTTGAATGACATATTGAGCGGCAATGACGTTAGCAATTCCGTTCAACTTTTTCATTAGACTTATAGATAGTACTTAACGTTCGTTTTGTTCTTTGATCGAACAATTTGTTTGATTTAGGCCAAGTAAAACTCATGTGAAAAATAGCGAAAACGACACGTGCTGGCGAAGTCTCCAATAACTCCCTGTTTCACGATTTAATGAGGAAATAACATGGAACTGCTTATCTTATTACTGACCCTGCACATAAATCTATTAATTTCTTCGCTTTTACTGGCATATAAAGACATAACCTTTTGAAAAATTGCACAACAAGCCCGCTACCACACCACACTCCCATGTGTCACAATGCTAATCATCGGCGTTCACTCGGCTTGCTCCTAACTTACGATAATTCTCCCGCTAGATGGCAGGCCTGAGCTCAATGTCGCCAAAAACTGCCAAGACACCAATCCATTATTATCTCATCCATGGTTTCAGTTTGCACTTGTTTGTAACACGATCACTCAACATGAAGTATTGAACTTTGATATAGGTGCTCTGTGTTTTGAATCAGGGTGAGGAACTTATTGTAATGAGCTATAACTGTTTTCATTTCAGGTATTGACTTCAAAATTAAAACAATTGAGCTGCGAGGGAAGAAAATAAAGCTTCAGATATGGTAAGCTCTCCATATATGCAGGTAGTCAATTTGGCATGCTTTGCATGCCAGATGGGTAATTACCTTTTGGATTTTTTGGACATGCTTGATTTTTTTTAAATTATGTTTCACTGCTTGTTGTAATTGTAGGCACATGGATTGAAAGGTTCAATTAAAAAAAAAGAAAATGGTGGAATAGGTATTAAACTTTGTAAAGTTTAGACCAACAGACGTTCAGAACTAGGACCCCTTTCTAGCAGGGCTGTGGAGTCCATTGATTTTCAGTGACTCTGACTTAAATTCTGACTTTCAAAAACTAACTCTGACCCTGTCCTGAACAAAACTTTTGACTGTGACTAACTCCAGCTCGGACTCTGCAGCTCTGCATGGTCTCTAGAGCTGACAGATTTTTTGTGACTGACTGACTCAACTTTTCCAATTCAACTCTGACTCCACTTCGCATCACATTTATCTGTTATTCTTCCCACAGTACTTTTATGTTCATTCCCTACAAATCTCCTGACACATGTCAGAAAACTACCCACTGGTGTCTAGCCTGGGCTGTAATGCATTTGGTAGACAGGTAAGGTCTCAAGTTTATAGTGCTACAGGTGCTTAGACTCCTGGTTGCAGTCGTGACTGCTGGATGAAGTCAGTGAGCAGAACAGATTGAGTTTGACTTTGAATGGATGCTAAATTTATATTGTAACTCTTGCAGTTGTTGGCGTCGTAATTTGTCAGTCGGAACTGCTCGCGTTTTTTTTTCATGAATAACTCCACTCACGTTATGGGATATAGCCCGATGTTTATGAGGCTCGTGGTCCTGACGGGTATGGTTGTGGTTGGTGGCACGCTAAAGCCAGCCGAAGTCGGTGAAGGGACCGGCCTTACGCGGCTACGTGTGTACCTTTGTTTACGTTTGTTTACGTTTCAAACTCATAATTCTGCCATAGACCAGGCATTGCCATAGCACGATTGGCCGGTAGAGGTCGGGCCCAATGCAAAAAGCTCTGCTTAGTAGGGGCTCTGTCTGTCCTTCCATTCAAAATTTTTAGGCATAATTTATTGTATTAAACTATCTGCTAAGTGTGGGTTTCTGCATTGTCAGTCCATTCAGTTTGGCCAAGGAGCCTCTGTGCTTTATCGCAGTTTCCGAATGATGAGCGTGATTGAACGCTGATTCGTTCCTCCTTCCAGGGACACAGCCGGCCAGGAGCGGTTTCACACCATCACGACGTCCTACTACCGAGGCGCCATGGGCATTATGCTGGTGTACGACATCACCAACCCCAAGAGCTTTGATAACATTGCTAAGTGGTTGAGGAATATTGATGACGTGAGTACCGAGTGACATTGTCACCTAGCCACCAGTGTTTCGCTGACGCAGCTGGCAGCAACCATCTTCTCAGCCGCTGTGAAAGTCCTTCCGAGACAAATTGCGTGCTTGAGCTCGCTGTGTGTCATGGAAACGTCCTGATTGATCATTTATAAAACATTTGTGGCAATTTATGAAGCTGTTGTCACATCCATTGAGTCACGGAAAAGAGGGAGGCGGTTACGCGTTACACGTAAGGCTGAGTTTCGTACTGAGATGTTAGCGGCTCACGGCCCCTTCCCTCGCCCCCAGCACGCCAACGAGGACGTCGAGAAGATGATCCTGGGAAACAAGTGTGACGTGGAAGACAAGCGGATGATCACCAAGGAGCGCGGAGAATCGGTAGGTGGCGATAATTTGGTGATATCACTTACCAGTAAACCGGCAGAGTGAGCGCAAAAGGTAAAAAAAAGACATTCAAACTATTAATACGCACACAAGCTAAAGCGGGCATAAGAAATAAATAAACTAAGACAATAATGACGACGACAGGAAGTGACTAGCAGTAAAACACGCATTCCTACGCTTCCCTCGTGTTAATAACCCACTTGAGAGCGTGGCTAAAATTGGCGACTGTCATCATACGCATTTTCACCGGGAGGGCATTGTAGAGCATCGGTCCACGGTACAAGAACCGGCGCCTCGCAGCCTCCGACCGAACACGTGGCAGACGCAGGTCGTCGTCGTGTCGAGTGCTCCGTTCTCGTGCTTCACGGTTTGTTTGGAGTGAGGATGAAAGCGACACTGATGTGTGATACATGCAAATTTTGTGGAGCAATGCGAGCGTGTGAAATTTAAATAGATCCTCCGCATCGAGCCACCCCAGCGCCGCTTGGACCTTCGCTGAACGGCTGAACTTCCTTCGACCTGATGCTACACGAGTAGCAAAGTTAATCACCTTTTAAATCTTGTCGAGATTTTTTTGGCTGCTGTTGCCGTACACAGGGAGGAGTCCAACGCTCTAACCAACTGAGCTACGGGACCGGCAAGTGTTTGCGCGTAATTTCTTGTATGTACATACATGGGCGTTCCAGGAAAGGTGGCGATCAAAGACCACCCCTAGATTTTGAACTTCTAAGACGGGTTGAATTGTACGCTCGCGGAATTTGACGCCGAAAGGTTCGATGTTCCGCAAAAACTGATCTACTCTGTCGTCTCTAACACTGGATACTTTGAGTGCAATCCTCCCAGTCGTGCTTGTGATGTAGAACCGGCCCCCTGCGAAGTGCGCACGTGTAAACTGAGACCCCACACTGAAGGGTTGTGCGACCCTTGTACGGACCACCGTTTCTAATCGGTACCTCAGACTTGGGGCGTAATCGACTTTGGGCGCAATCGGCCCAGCCGTTCTGGAGATGTAGACGACTATCTTAAGCGCATAGGATCGTGATTACTTTAAATTTCATTCACTTACAGCAACTACCAAGGTCCATTGCCTTCCTTTGGCATTGTGGACCTTGCAAAATGTCATGACGTCACGAGGATCGCTTGATGTCATCTGATATTGTTATTTGATGTCTTTCGATCAATTTGAGTTTGAGGAAAGCCACTGTTGGATTCCGATATACCGGCCGAATCAAATAACAAAAAAAAAAAAACACGACCTTGCTTGACAATTCGACCAACTTCGTGACCTGAGTGGCTTTTATATGACTTTGACCTGAGGTCAACACATTTAGTTGACCTTTCTCAGTTGAAACTATGTATCATTCAAGATTCGACGCGCCTCAGCGTGACGCACATGATGGTGCCAAAATCGCGGTTCTGCAGCCATTTTTGTCGACGTTACTTACCAAAAGCTGTCCAGATTACCAACTTATACCAGGTTATTTACCAACTTATACCAGATTACCAAAAGCTGAACCCTGCGCCAGGCATTAGACCTCATAGAATACCAAGTAAATGGCGAAGTACTTGTATGAACAGCATTATGACATATATATGTTTTCAAATATAACCTTAATTTAATTTGCAATTCTGAACTGAAGAAGGACAGTGTCCGAAATATATTCATTTTGTAATTAATTTTGGAACCTTTTGCATTTCGCAATCATTTAACATAAGGTTATATTTGAAAACATATATATCTCATAGAATACCACTATATTACCTGAGGCACTAAAATTAAGTGCTTGTCACTGCGTCTTGTAACGAGGCACACGCACGTCTTTTTTTTCGCGAAGTTTAGCTCGATACGGAGCGAAACAACGGAGGAGGATTTTCCGCTTACCACCTACCCCTGGCGGGGGCGTATGCAGAAAACCGATAGTCCGAGTTGAACTGCATATGACATAATTAAGGACACTGTTTCATAATGTTTCAGATCGCACGTGAGCACGGCATTCGGTTTCTGGAAACGTCTGCCAAGGCCAACATCAACATTGAGCGGGCGTTCATGGAGCTGGCGGACGCGATACTGGCGAAGGCGCCGGGGCGAGACAGCGTCGAAATTCCCGACCGGTTCCCGCAGGAGAAACAGACTCACCACACGGGCGGCAAGTGCTGCTAGATGGCGCACGCCAGCCTCCTAGTCCGCCTGCGGGGGTCCGCCTGCGGGCGCTGATTGTCTGTGATGCGGGCGATGCCGGCGCCCCTAGCGATCTGTGTCGACACTGACGGTAACGATGGACGTCGCCGGGTGGCGCGCGCCCGCCCGCCGCCAGAGATTGGCCGCTTCATAGCAGAGATTGTCGGCCGCAATAGCTGCGCGCGCGGTGCGTGGGCGCCCTTGCTCCGACTGGTGAGCGGGGCAGGGTGCGCGCAACGGATGTGCATCTCAGGAGTGGGCATGGATGAGAGAGCTGTTATACTTGGTTGTACGAGCGGGCCGCGAGGCCGACTCGGCGGCCGCCTCCATGCACGCTCGGTATCGGTAGTTGCTTTACGATGGTTTACGCGGCCGGCTGCGCTGTGCTGCTGGCGGTTTGTGCCTTAGCTTGGCGAGCCGTCGGAGCGTGAGCTGGTGCATCTGGCTGATGTATTAGTGACTCCGTTTGATAATGGGGTATCGGGGGCCTGACCGCACAGCGGCCATTGCCGCCCTCGAGCCAGTCAGCCGCTTTTCCTCGCCCTTTTCCGACATACCCTCGCCCCAGAGTAGATGCGCCCCGGCCTCGCTCCATGAGCTCTTTTAATCACGATTGATATTAAGATGTTTATTTGGCTTGATTACCTCGAATGTATCAAATTCTACATGTTTATTGAATACATATTTTTTCGAACCAAGTTACTTCTTCCGTTCATTCATCTTGGATGCTCACTGGAAGAATTTCCGTGTCCCAGGCCCAGCCATGTCGAGGGTGACCTTTGGTGTGTCTCTGAACTGAACTGACCCAGACATCAATCACTGAAAGCTTCAAATAAATTGTTCGGCCTTGGGAAATAGAGCGATGTACATACGTGAAATATGTCTGTTTGGTAGCATATACAATAAATGTTATGCAAAACAATAAACGTACTCAGAAACCGGAAAAGTTGTGCAGGGGACCTTGCACTCGCAAATGAGTGACATCCACCGGGCCTACCAAGATTCTTGGGCCGTGCTTGGGGCTACAGAGTTTCGGTAGCCGGTGCAACCAAGATTACTTTACTACGGTGCAACCCTTGTTTGCAATTTCACTCGGAAACTAAAAACCTGCTGATAACTACATTTATGGCTGTCATGCGGCAGAGTTGCGCACAATCACCGTGATGTCTGTTGTACCTACACATTTAGCTCGTGGCCTTCGCAAGGTCATTAGAAACACTCATCATTGGAACTGGACAGAATTTCAATAGGTAATGCTCCATCACCATTTGGTAGTAATTACTATTCTGATTCATTGTTTATCTCAGTGCTTAACCAGAATGAGGAAGGCACCTTTTGGGATGATAAACAAGCCAACAGTTTTGGGCAGTAATCAGTTCACCACGCCATGTGTGGATCACCCATGATCGTAAATACAAAGACAGGAGGGTGAGGCCTTCTGTATCACTGGTGATAGGCTAATGCCTATCACTGGTGATTAAGTTACAGTGAACTTCCTATGAATTATGAATCATAAGCGTTCCTAGTGGGTCAGAGGCTACAAAGCCATTGTCAAGGTATCAAACCTTCACATTTGCATTGCGATCGGTAGCCCTGTTATACTTCCCATTGTCATCTAGCTTATGTCTTGATTGTTATGATAGATAGAAAGTTCAGCATAGCTTTTGTTTCAGCTTGTTCCGATTGCCTGCCTTTGTCATCACTGTAGTGATGGCACCCATTCTGTCGAGAGCACGCTTGCTCTGCCGTCTACCAACATCAACATTGTGTCAGCTTCGTGGAGCATCCAATGCCACTGCGCCCGCCCCGCAGACGGCCATTGTGATGCTAAATATGGGTGGGCCGGCTCGGCTCGATGATGTCCACGACTTTCTGCTTCGTCTTTTCTCCGATACGGACATCATCAACCTCCCAGTGCAAAGTCGCCTGGGGCCCTGGATTGCGCGCCGTCGCACTCCTGCCATCCAAGAAAAGTATGCCGAGATTGGTGGCGGCTCGCCCATTTTGAAATGGACCAATATTCAGGGTGAAAAGATGTGTGAACAGCTGGATCAGATTTCGCCGGAAACCGCGCCGCACAAGCACTATGTCGCCTTTCGTTACGTGTCGCCGCTGACGGAGGAGACCGTGCCTGAGGTGGTGGCCAGCGGTGCCAAGCGGGTGGTGCTCTTCAGTCAGTACCCGCAGTACAGCTGCGCCACCGCGGGCAGCAGCATCAACGCGCTGCACCAGTACTGCCAGCAGCACCCGCTGCCGCCGGACGTGCGTCTGTCGGTGATCGACCGCTGGTCCACCCACCCGGGCCTGGTGCGCACGTTCGCCGCCAACATCCGCGCGCAGCTGGAGCAGCTGCCGGAGGATGTGCGCCGCCAGGTGGTGCTGCTGTTCTCGGCGCACTCGCTGCCGCTGCGGGCGGTGGCGCGCGGCGACCCGTACCCGGCAGAGGTGGGCGCCACCGTGCAGGCCGTGATGGCAGAGCTCGGCCACTCGCACCCCTACCGACTGGTCTGGCAGTCCAAGGTCGGCCCGCTGCCCTGGATGGAGCCGGCCACAGATGCCGCCATCGAGGCCATGGCCAAACGCGGCCACAAACATCTGATGCTCGTGCCAATTTCCTTCGTCAACGAACACATCGAAACTCTGCACGAGCTGGACATTGAATATGCCAAGGACCTGGGTGAGAAGACGGGCGCGTCCATCTACCGCGTGCCGGCACCGAACGACCATCCAGAGTTTATCGGTGCGCTGGCCGACCTCGTGCGCACGCACCTGGCCGAGGGCGGCGGCGTGCGGCCGCAGCTGCTCATGACGTGCCCCATGTGCACCAACCCGGCCTGCTTCCCGGCCAAACGGTGGATCGGGGAGACCGTCAACAGATCCTGAGTTGTGCAGTTTGGCTGAGTCACACTACAAAGACCGACAAGATCAACCCGTCACACGACCGTCGCAAACGGACCCAAAGAGGCGATCTAACGGACATGTATGGGTATTGTCCGAGGCACGCCGGTGGCCCCTTCAACTCGTGAGTGGTCTTTCATCACGAGTGTCAGAATAGCTGAACGTATTATGTTATTTACGGTGCTGGTGAAATGTGTAACCGTGCTATTTGGAGTAGGGGTGTTGGCGTATGATTGTATCTGATCGACTCGATCGGAGTAGTTTTTGGTCCTTTGTGCCGATGTTCGGTGCCCCTGGGAATTAGATATGGCGAGAAGTGCGACACGGCCTGATTATTTATAGGCTTTTTCGAGAAATGTCTCCCTATATAAAAGCCTTCGAGCGAGCACTGACGATGTCGTGGCTGGGTGTCAAGCGCTATTAAAGCCTCAGTGCTTTTTGTTTGAAATTGGTATTCACTGCTGCATTGCTTATATGATTTGGTGACTGAAACGAAAACGATGAATGGCTGCAAAGACATAATTTGTTACACTTCCGAGGGAGTCAAACTTCTATTTCATTTTGACATGTATGAGACAATAAAATGTTTTATTGTGATGTTAATTAATGGAAAGTTGCATAGTCTTCCTTCGTGTGGGATGACGAAAATGGCGTGTCCTCAAACAGCTGACTGAGGCCAAATGCCTGAAGTATTTTTAAAGCTTTATAATACATACGTTTTGTTTTCCTTCTTTGTCTTTTTACCGCTGTTCTCGAGGTAGATTTTAAATGTTGTTCCCTTAGATGAGAAGAAAACGTGCGCCTCTTCAGTGATGCCCAAGGAACCCCATGATTTGTGTGCTTTTTGTCTCTTATCCGGAGCTGTTGCACAACGCACGGAGCTGTACTGCATGCTATTCAGAAGTCTTTTTATTGGTTTGCATCGTTTTATTTTGTGCGGGCAAAACATTGAAGACAATGCTTAGCGCTACATGTGTGCATGCCCAACCCGCATATCTGTAGCGACTTTTAACCAGATATATGGTATGATATATCGTTATATGCATATGCATAAGGGCATTCAACACCCGGTTATAACGTCCAAACCAATCACATAGACGGCGCTGTATCGTTATCCATAAGGCACAAAACAGCATATACCTACACCTAATTGGTATATCCACGCGACTCACATATATGACGATACATTGGTAACGTCTACGACCCTCTCACATTACAGTTATGCGTTGCCGCGTTTCATCAGTGGCCGATTTCATGAAAGGGCGCAAAACGCGGCTAACACGGTTTCCCACCCATTCTGCTGCGCTTTACGCTCGAATGGTTTCATAAAGCAATTGTCTATGTAACCAAATGATGACTCAATGATGACTTAAGCAGTGGGTGTAGTAAAACACAGTGCTAAACAAACAGAAACACACAACTGGCGCATATTATGCCCTCTGATCTTGATAAAACCATCCACTTCGAGAGGGCGTAGCTTCTTAGGACGTAAAATACACATTGATAGAAATACTAATAAGCTTTATGAAACCGGCTGCTAGAGTGCGACTTCGCACCGCTTCAAATTTGTGATTGATATCCGTGCTTTAGAACTAATGCGATTACAGTTGAAATGAGTAACTTCACATTTCCACAACGATACAACAATTTAGGTCATCGCGAAGAACGCCTTAAAACCCGTTTAACAGAGGTTGCGTTGTTGGTTTACGCTGTATCAGTGGTCGATATAATTAATAGGAAAAGGACGGACTAGTGAATAATTGATATGTTCAAATAACCTTGGCAGCCGGCGGGCCCCAAGGCACGCCATTATAAGACGTCTAAAAATGTCAAACGCCTCTGTAATTATTCGCGTAATCGTTACACAATGTCAAACGAACAACAATCCCAGTTTCTGGATTGGCGTTAGTTGGCCCGCACCAACGGCTTAGCACCGTATGACCGAAGGAGCGCGGGTCTCTCTCTCTCTCTCTCTCTCTCTCTCTCTCTCTCTCTCTCTCTCTCTCTCTCTCTCTCTCTCTCTCGAAGCGTCATCCTGAACTCCGTAGGCTTTCAATGTCGGACGGCTAGCAGGACTTGCTCTTTCACCAGGCGAACGAGGGTAGCTGCATCACAGTCTTCGCACTCAGCTTGCAGAAGAGGTGCGCTCTCATTTGAGATATCTGAAAAATAGGGGAAGGGTCGATGATGCACATTTCATTTCCGACAATCAAGAGGATCATTCTGGAACACTAAGGGCTTTCGGGAAAACCTTTCGGCCCTTCACGGCGTTCATACCAAAGAAACACATAGGAACGGGTCAGCTTACAATGCACGGGGGCGGGCACTCGTCTTTCTTCTTTACTAGATTGTTGGATCTGGAAACTTTGCTTAAATTTAGTGCCAATGGCTAAGAGGATTGCTGTAAGGAGTCTGTTAGGACAGCCTGGGGCCTCTGATTATTAGAGCAATTATCGATGATGCGTCGATGGAACCAAGTTTGGTTAGGGGTATAAAAATCCGGTTGTGTTTCAGAGGTAAAATTTGGGTAGGTGGTGGATTTGGAGCGGTTTGAGCCGGAACTGGAATCGGGCATTCCGGTTGTAGGTGGAATTAGACCAGTTTGTGCTTTAGATGCCATTGGAACGGTGTGTTGTGTAGGTGCGTTGGAACGTTGAAAGAGTGTGAGTGCGCCCCGTTCTCAGTCGTACTGACTTGGCGGCCCAGTCGGTGCGCCCGTGCAGTCCGCCGGTGGTGTTGGACGAGGCTCCCCTGCTGACCACCGACCGCACCCCGCCGCCACCGCCGCCGCCGCCGTGGTGCGGCGGCGCCGGCTCGTGCGCCACGCCGCTGCCTGTCCGCCACATACAACAGCATTGTCTGACTCGAAAGCTAGCTACCTATTCATAATTTAACCGAAAAAGTCCGAGTAAATAACCGATTTAAAGGTCATATTCGCTTTGAAGCTTGACGGCAGCATTGGATTCTGCATTTCAAACTTTAACTTTTTGGCAAGAACGTCCTGACAAATTTATTGACCCTCAAATTGTGTATCTCAAGAACATTGTGCCCTCGATGTGTACCGTTCACTTTTGTACCGGTACCTGGTCGAAAGCAGAAGTTAGACTGATTGTCTGGGATATGCATATCTGCTAGTGCTAGATACCATATAGACTGCTATTAGTTACCATATTGCGCGTTTTTGGTGTTGTGTCCGGCCACGTAGCGCGACTTGTTGAGGTACACTTGTTTGGCGGTCATGTGTCGCGACTGGGACCTGCCGTCGCCTCCGCCGCCGCCGCCCCGGCCGCCCACCGTGCTCGACTGCATGTTGCTGAAAATATAGGACAGGACACATGTGTTGACCTGACTAGGGACGGCTGATAAATGACTGGGCAAGAGCACAAGTGTTTGATTCAATCGTCAAAAGATCGGGACTATTTGTGCAACATACAATAATACGCCGTAAGTCATCCTTTTGTCTCAAACTTTTTGTATCTGTTTGATATTAATTTACTTAAAAGACGCTTCTCATACAAATAGACAGACACGCTGGCAGGCAGACAATAAGATCCAGCAATATATACCCCATGACATCCTTGAAGTCGTCGTCGTCCCACTTGTTTGAGCGCCGTACGTTGCCGGTCTGTCCGATGTAGGCGTTGGAGGCGGCCTGAGAACCCATCGCACCGCCGGCGTTGCCACCGCCTAGCTTCTGTCCGACTTGAAAGTACGAGTACCTGACGAAACGGAGCGTGACCATCAAAACGTGACCCAATAGACCGTCACCGGCGTGTGACAATACAAAAGCCGTAAAATCAGTACGGACAAGATAGTATTGGTATGGTCCATTGCCATTGAGGCGGTAGGAAGCCGCTGCGAACACCCCTGAGAAAACAATATCATGAGTTCCGCCAGCCAGAAATAATTAGAACCATCATATGAATGAAGTTCGAGCCGGATACTGAGTTTGTGGTCGGGTCGCCGGTCACTAGACTGGAGTTTGGGGAGCCGTATAGCACTCTGCCGAGCCGAATTATTCGGTGACGATGTGACGTCATAGGCTACATATTTTGCCGCAGCTGCCCAGCCCGATGTCGGTGCAGTGTCGGCCGGTCGGCGCTGTCGCTCGGTCTCACTAACCTGATGGCGTTCTGGGCCGTGGGCCGTTTGCTGGGGTTCCAGAGCAGCATGTCACGAATCAGGTGGATGGCCTCCGGACTGGCGTTGGGTATGAGCGTCTCCAGCGGGGTCGGGCTGAACTGGGGGAACGTGAAGCTGATGGCCGAGGCCAGCTGGTGTCCCTCCGGCCAGTCACGCTGTAACGATCAGCGGCAAGGTCAGTCACGGCGCCAGAGTCCGCCGGGATCGGGGAGAGTCAAACCTGCGAGTTTCTGATCGAACTGTATTTGTTATATTCTTCTTTTCAATACATGCACTAAAAATGCCAAAAATACTAACTTTTGGCATCAAGTTAGTGGGATTTATCGTTACCCGATTTAATTTGTCCCGTGGGTGTGAACGAAGTAACAGATCCATGAGCGGACAGACTAAAGGTTCGGATGGACATTCGTAGAGAAAAGCTGGGGTATCTGAATTTACCTTATCGGGAGTTCCTAGCACGGAGCAGATTTTGAAGATCTCGTCGATCTCTGAGCTGCCGGGAAACAGCGGTCTGTAGGTGTAGACCTCGGCCATGATGCAGCCGACTGCCCAGATGTCGATGGGGCTGCTGTAGCTGGTCGAACGCAGTAGCACTTCCGGTGCGCGGTACCTGGATGTCAATGGAACACCGGTGATATAGAGGTATCCACTATCCAGTACACTTAAGTAATTATAGCCAGTTCCGAGGTTCACTGTGCCATTCCTACATCGCTAACTCTGGATTTCCGTAATGCAGATTTATAACAGACTTCCTTCCCAGAAATAAAAACATCTTACAGCTCAAATCAAAGCTTTGCTTAAAAGAGATTGTGCTGTGGCCATCGAAAACTCTAATTGATTTTGTAATTACGACATTCTCCTTCACTATTGTTAACGTTGTCCGACAAAATAGCGATATGCATGACACTGACGCCGGAGTACCGAAAGAAAAGTTTTGTTACCTCGCCTCAAACATTGGGCAAGCACAAGGGATTATCACTGATATTGCACGCCAACAATGTGGAAGGAAAACGAAGAAAAACTATAGTCCCGAACGAGGTAATGTGGCTGTCAGCATCTTACCATCTGGTAGAAACGTAGTCCGTGTACGGAGGCCTGGACCGGATCTCACGGGCCAGACCGAAGTCAGCAATCTTGATCAGATCAGGTCCCATGCAGAGTAGATTCTCAGGCTGAAACAAAGCAATTAATTCGGTAACGCATTGATTATGGGGAAGAAAACAATGCCAAAAGTTGCTATCAACGGATGGACCGGGTCGGTTCGCTCACCTATTGCCCCGACCTATTCTACCTATTGTTATTGTCCCGAAATGAAAATACTCTTCTGAATCACTTCCTGTTCTGCACTCATCGAGTAATTACATTAAAAATGAACCTAATTTTAAAAGGGTATGTTACAGCAAAGATTTGACTATTTGTTTCCTTGTGTTTACTATGCAATTTATTGAGCGAGTGTCATGCTGGACGCTTAACGAAACCGTGAATTCATGGAACGGCCAGCCCAACGCGTGCCATATTTGTTTCGTTATGAAACGCATATGAGCCTACGCTGTGCATTTGCTTGCTGTCTTCTTCATTTCTTACCTTCATGTCTCGATGGAAAAAGCCGTGCTTGTGCATGAACGCCAGGCCTTGCAGGACTTGATACATGATATTGCGAATCACCGGCTCCGAGAGCATCTTGTCCCTGTGGCAGGGCGAAGTCCACAATGAAGTAACGGCCACGAAAACAGAGCAATCACCGCATGCTTAAAGAAGACGAGTCTTTCGAAACTTCCGCGCGCAAACTGACTCATTTGAGTGCTCTTAAAGAGATACGGAAAAACCAAGAGCCATTGTATTATATTTGGACAGGAACTATTCACGAGCACACCGAGGTGGACACTGTCAGGACAGCAGCTGCAGATCCGGCAGACGACCGAGCACCTCGGTACGGTGCTTGATGACAACCTCAGCACAGACAGCCACGTGGCTCAGCGCATCAGGCGTGCTTGTGCATCATTCTATGGCCTCACACCCCTGGGCAATTTCACCAACCGCCTGACTGCTGCTGACAAAATCTTCCTCTGGAAGACAGTAGTGCTGCCGGCACTGATCTTCGGCTGTGAGACGGCTCCCCTCAGTTCCGCCGACATTGAGCGTCTAGACTCGCGACAGGCTTCGCTGATCAAGGCAGCGCTGGGTCTGCCGCGTTCTGCGCACCATACGGCTCTTTTGATTGCTGCTGGGGTGCCTCGCATCGGTGAGGTGCTGCGAGGTGATGCCCTCCGCGCATTCCGTAATGCTTTCCGCGCTGACCACCGTCTTCGCCAAGCCTACGTCACTGGACTGGCCAGACTTGCTACGTACCCCGAGCAGTTGGATGGGTCGTTTATTGGCCACGTGTACAATCTGTGTGGTGGGAATTTCGGCGCTATCATGCACATCGCTGCTGGGCACGTCGATCACGACATAGTCCGGGCACCACTCCAAGAAAGCGGTCTTATAGACAGTTTGAAGATGGTTTTGGCAAGCAACTGTCAGGCCTCGCGGCGCCTGTTAAGACTACTAACCTCCTGAGTGCTGATTAACTGTGTGTGTGGGTGGGTGGGGGGGGGGGGTATGTATCTTTTTGTCGCATGACGATGCTGAATAAACAATAATAATAATAATAATACGAACGGTAAGCTCGTATCAACAGCCCTATCGTTGCCGTTGTTCAAATAATATAAATTTATGCCCAGTAATTACAGTACCTACATATATGTTGTTCATCGGAATTTCGTCTCCGTGTTGCGTGATATGCATACGGTTCTTTCGGCCGGATGTTACTCGGGAGCGCGGACCCGACAACACCTCCCTCTCCGCCGTGACAGCTTGTCATGTGTGAGAGGACGCTTACCTTAGTCCTTACCATTACGCTGAACCGTGTATGAAGTTACATAGCTGCCACGAGATGTCACTGCAGTTTGCGCCTGAAGGTATACTGTGCCGCGCGTCTCATGCCTTTGTCCTACCGCTGCCGCTAGATGTCACTAATAGTTGCGCCTGAAGTTATGCTGTACCGCACGTCTCCGATCCTATGTTGTACTGCTACCGCTAGATGTCATTACGGTTTGCGCCTGATGGTATACTGTACCGCACATATCAATAGCTATGCCGACCGCTGCCGCTAGATGTCACCACAGTTTGCGCCTGAAGGCATACTGTACCGCACATCTCCAAACTCATTTTGTACCGCTGCCGCTAGATGTCACTACAGTCTACGCCTGAAGGTATACTGCACCGCACGTCTCCAACCTATGTTGCACCGCTGCCGCTAGATGTCACTACCGTTTGCGCCTGAAGGCATACTGTACCGCATACTATTAGAACGATTGAAATACAGCTGACTGAATGAGTTAACTACGTAGGTATCTATGATATGGTGTGTATTATCCGACTTGCCTCTCCTTCATCATCTGGTAGAGGTTTTCTTTCATGTACTCGAAGACGAAGTAGAGGGTATCATTTTCTCGTATGACCTCCTTCAATTTGACGACATTCGCATGACTTAACTTCTTCAGGGACTGCAAGAGAAAACAAAACGATTAGGACAGTAATTTACAGGCATCAATAAAAATCGTTCGCAGCTTTTTGAGTTATACCTATCACAGCCAATTATGGGCACCCATAATCAACTCAGACACCGACCTTACGGGTTGGGTGAAACGCCTTTAGCCGTTTGTGCCTCGTGGCTCAAATACTTAAACATCAGTCACCTTTAGGCAGAATCCTTTGGATATATATAAGCCCTCCTAAATCAGTTCATGGAACGTGTAAAGCCGACAACGTGGCATGTTTCACGTTGCTCTTATTCGACTGTTACTTTTATGCGAAAACCAGCAATGAAAACATCGGTAAAACTGAGTGCTGACACCGAGTTTCGTACCTTGACCTCCCTCAGGTTCATCGCTTCCTCCCATGAAGTGTATTTCCGCTTCATCCTGTAACGTAGAAAATGACATGCAAAAGCAATCGCAAAGTAAATATACCTACCTGACAGCATTATCGTCAAGAGTCATATGACCAATTATATCTCCCGTAAACGGTAACGTTTAGACGTCACTCACGTTTTTCCATTAGCTTAGATATCTCGTTGGCTCGTTGTTATGTACATATGGCCTATATGGTTGTTGAACATACCTCTCGGGATAAAAGGACAACAAGATCACCACCTGTCATCACCTCTAATGCGTGTGCCATGGCCCGGGCACAGGGCACGGGTCCACGTAATCCGTGCCCCGTAAACGGTACGTCCACGTACCGTTTGATGGCCACCTTTTCGCCAGTGTCGATGCGCTGTCCGAGCACCACCGAGCCGAAGGTGCCGTCCCCCAGCTGGCCCAGCGTCATGTACCGGTTCATGTTCTCTCCCATAGTTGGAGCGGCGGGCCGCCTGAGCGATAACGACGACAGTCAGAAATACGGGGAAACAAATTAGAACGGCATGCAGATTCAGTTGTACGTAAACCTGTTGACGGTTGAAGAAAATAAACAGAGACCGGTACGAAAAGAAGCACACTATGCATTTTAACGGACAAAAGTGCTAACGATTCAAGCACTTCACCGCTAATAGTTCATACCCTATTGAACATGTTATTCTCACTTTTCATTTTGCATACATACTACATAGATAGGTTTATTAAACCGATGAATAAAGGTTATACATACCACCGCAAAAAGGCAGCATAATAATAATACAAGTATCGGGGTGTCTAAAAAATCGCCGGTTAGGCATTCGGCTCGTAAATTTGTTGATAGTTGGTACGCTTATATGTTACGAGTAGGTACCTATATAAGCCTGAGCGCGCTTACAATAGGTACCTGGGCAAGTACCTAACAATTGATGGGAATCTTGAAGTTATAAAGGCATTCAGTCATACAATACTGAAATAGATTTTCGTCTGAAGACAACATAACTTAGGCATGCACCTCCTTTTTCATTGCGTGGTGAATGACTCATGCTGATGGCGGCGCCGTCCGTCGGCCAAGAAAACAGTTCCTACAGTTCGATTTATCCAAATAGTTCATGATGTTGGCGCTAAATTTCCTAGAAAGTCGAGCAAGACGCCGATTGCCTATGTAGGCTTAGCTCAGTTCTACGCAATATTGACGTCTAAAGCATGTCATTATTTTGAATGACCTTTATCGACCTTGCACTTTTGACTATGTCCTGCACTATGTAGAACTTGATTGACCTGACATGAGGTCCCTCCTCACTCACGAGTCATGATAATATATGTGAAGAGATATTTCATGGCCGCTGGCAGCTCTAGCGAAGACTCGCTACTAACTAATCGACATAAAATGGAGGAATATCTGTGCATCTGTCGACTGTCTATGTAAGGCAGGGCGTATTTCAATGTCAGTTTGAAGGTAATTTAATGTCGTGTTCTTGATTGGTAAATTCCTTTTTAATGACCTCCTTACAAATTATTTATGTTTTTGATGTATTTAGCTTGATACAAATTTTCGGCCACGGGCCTTGATCACATATCAGTTTAAACACAGACACGAAAGACACACAGACACCAATGCAGTTACAGTTTTGCCAGTTTTTCAGTTTCTGTACAACTTCGCGTGATAAAAAAGCACAATATACCTACAGTTCTAAGGAATATGTTAGATGGGCCCAACAAAAACGATCATAGACAACCTAATAGGTCAAAAATTAACTTTAAATTCGTTTTCGTATTCGATTCATTCATCTACTTTTCAACGTTCACTCATGTACATGCACATAAAACCCGATAACTACATAATGTACCACGATGATACATTTCGATTCAGTTGCGGCTTTAGCTTTCGGATTTGTAGCGACTCACTTATCTTTCGGTGTGGATGGTCGCCGGTTTTTTGAATGATTTCCACTGTTAGAGGAATTTCACCCCTTTGAAGTTCTAATTCTCTGTGAGCCGATCTAAAGTGATCACCAATGGGTGTGTCTCGGGTCTTGTTCTTGGCGCTTACGACATGCTCATTAAAACGTAGCCTAATAGGCCGTTTTGTCTCGCCCACATATGTTACTTCTTCTCCACCTTTCTGGCAGACGCTACATGTGATTCTATACACTACACTTGCGGTTAGGCACTTCCCTTTCAATCCCGACTCACAAGTATTGCAAACTCGCGACCCTGCTGGGCACTTGGGATGGGAGAGGGCAGAACGTGTGAGGCGGCTTTTCAATGTGTTCTTGCTTTGCCAGGCTACTCGCAAGTTTAAATCAGTTTTTCTCACGATGGCATTGACTTTGGCACAGACGGTCTCGTCGATATATGGTAGAGTCAGGTACCCGTCTAGCTGCTGTACTTGCTGCTTTTTGTGGTGCCGGTGCTCTCCATTTGTCGTCGGATGTGTCTCTGCTCGGGTAGCCTCTCGTTGCAGCCTCCGCACCAACTGTTTTCTGTAGCCGTTTTCTTCGAATAGCTGCTGTATCTTCTGGCAGGAGCGAGCACGTGCCGCTGCATCTGACGACAGTCTGATGGCTGTCGTCAGATGCAGCAAGTACAGCAGCTAGACGGCAAGTACAGCAGCTAGACGGGTACCTGACTCTACCATATATCGACGAGACCGTCTGTGCCAAAGTCAATGCCATCGTGAGAAAAACTGATTTAAACTTGCGAGTAGCCTGGCAAAGCAAGAACACATTGAAAAGCCGCCTCACACGTTCTGCCCTCTCCCATCCCAAGTGCCCAGCAGGGTCGCGAGTTTGCAATACTTGTGAGTCGGGATTGAAAGGGAAGTGCCTAACCGCAGGTGTAGTGTATAGAATCACATGTAGCGTCTGCCAGAAAGGTGGAGAAGAAGTAACATATGTGGGCGAGACAAAACGGCCTATTAGGCTACGTTTTAATGAGCATGTCGTAAGCGCCAAGAACAAGACCCGAGACACACCCATTGGTGATCACTTTAGATCGGCTCACAGAGAATTAGAACTTCAAAGGGGTGAAATTCCTCTAACAGTGGAAATCATTCAAAAAACCGGCGACCATCCACACCGAAAGATAAGTGAGTCGCTACAAATCCGAAAGCTAAAGCCGCAACTGAATCGAAATGTATCATCGTGGTACATTATGTAGTTATCGGGTTTTATGTGCATGTACATGAGTGAACGTTGAAAAGTAGATGAATGAATCGAATACGAAAACGAATTTAAAGTTAATTTTTGACCTATTAGGTTGTCTATGATCGTTTTTGTTGGGCCCATCTAACATATTCCTTAGAACTGTAGGTATATTGTGCTTTTTTATCACGCGAAGTTGTACAGAAACTGAAAAACTGGCAAAACTGTAACTGCATTGGTGTCTGTGTGTCTTTCGTGTCTGTGTTTAAACTGATATGTGATCAAGGCCCGTGGCCGAAAATTTGTATCAAGCTAAATACATCAAAAACATAAATAATTTGTAAGGAGGTCATTAAAAAGGAATTTACCAATCACCTACATGCCTTACATACAAAGAGCACTACAAGAATTAATGTCGTGTTCTGATTGACTGACCTGGGCCCGGCTGAGCTGAGCTGTTTTCCCGGTCGCCGCCGCCGCCGCCGGTCGCTACCGGTCCCCACCGCCGCTGGACACTGACCAGGTGCGCCGTGCACCGATCGATCGCTACCGCCGCCGCCGACGCGTCGCTAGCGACGGCCAAACAGGAGTACACAGAGCGGCCGAACGATCCGGCCGCGAGAGCCATTCACCGGCAACAAACTGCCGCCGGAGGTGCAGGGCAACTCAATGCCGAAGAACTCCGGGTAACTGGTTGAAAGGCAGCCACGCTTTCTACCGTCGCGATGAACCGTTTTATACGCATGTAGGTGCCGTTTAATGCACCCGTTTTGTATGGATGAAATTTGATCGCAATGAATTGTTTCGTGCACTATGAAAGCATGATTAATTATAGAATTGAGTCCGTTTTTTAGGCATATATAATAATTGCGTGCCAATCGAATGACGATTTGTGATAACGCCGCAGCGTCACTTCCTCCGAGCCTTTCCGCAGCGCTCCTCGCGTATGCGGGATTGGCGTGACATCATCGTCTGAGGCTGTCTCGGTCGTGAGAAGTGCTTGCGGTCATATGTGACTGACCACGGCGCCGGGTCAAAGCCACGGGGCCAGTCAGACCAAAGCTCTCCCGGTACCAGTAGCGGCGGAACATCTTCAGTTAAGGGGGGGGGGGCACTGCCGACTTTTGGTCCCATTCTTTCCATGCAACGCCCATAGGGCATAGGGCTAATGTTAAAATGTCAAAATCAAAGGGGGGCACGGTGCCCCGGTGCCCTCCCCGTTCCGCCGCCTATGCCCGGTACACGAATACGGTGCTGGGTACCCAGTCTACGGTCTACGGTCTACGGTGACCGTTGCTGGATTTGCAAAAACGTGCCACCATCAATGTCTATGCTCCGGAGGGTTACTATATTGCAATGGAAGCGATGTTCACCTTGCCCTGCTTCGCCAAATGTGCTAAGTCACTTTTGGACCAAAACAACGGTCTGAAGGCACGCACCCTCACTCCTCAGCCAGTTTGCCAGACCAAGACACGTGATATCGGACGGTACTACCCCTGATGGTGTCGGTGATTGGTGAATTTAGTCTTATCTAAAATTGAGTGTGGAACGAATGAAGCAAAATTCTGGTGGGAAAGAGCTACACAGGAAATGTGTACAGGCTGAGTGGTTTTTGGTATAAATTTTATCAACTACTAAGTGAGTCTGTGTAGTACGTATGCCGCAATGAAAGTGGTTGAACAAATTATCATCCTTTTGGGTTTTGATTAGTTGCGTTTGCATAGCATTTTTGACGAGGCTCTAGCTCATTTATTTTGCGATAACTTCGATGCAGTGATCTTTTTATATTAAGATGGGATAATTTTGTAAATCGTACAACACCATTGGCATCTTTTGCAACATAACAGGTGGAGCTGGGACGGGTGGAGCTAGGTATAAGCTTGCAACATTCCCTAGGTAAACCGGTAAACGGGGCATCGGTGCCGTATGCCGCATTCTTCAGAGCTTTTTTGTCATGACGAAATAGTATGCAGTGCTCTAGCGAGGAACATCTTGATATACGTAGTTAGGATTTTAAATGACCTTTTCCTCGATAATTAATTGGAAATTCAATAAAAAGTAAATATTATATTGTTTGGCAAATTTGCGAACAACAGTTCATTCTCGAGCCACATGAAACAATTGTTTCATGAAACAACTGTTCTCTCGAGCCACATGAAACAATTGTTTCATGTGGCTTGAGAATGAACTGTTGTTCGAAAATTTGCCAAACAATATAATATTTACTTTTTATTGAATTTCCAATTAATTATCGAGGAAAAGGTCATTTAAAATCCTAACTACATGCTTTTTTGTTATTTTCGATTGGGATTAAAAAACATGCATGCGGGCAAGGCCCTAAACATGCGGGCGTGCGGCATTTGTGAACCCACCCGTGTAGTGGAACGCCGGTGAAAACAGGGCGCCGGAGGGCATATTAGTCACGTGACATTTGGAACTTCTCCCGCTCCAAGGGCCTTCTATATGCCAAACGTCACGTGTAAATTTCACGAACCTTGATCAAATAGCCCCAGGCGCCCTGTTTTCACCGTCGTCCCTTCCACGTGTAGGGTGGAAGCCCGTGGTGATTTACTTTGATTTTTTAATTCACAGTATAGGTGTGTAACTTGTAAGTTTGATTTTAATCTGCACTGCTTCATTTCAAAGATGCTAGATTATGATTAAGCTAACATCTAACATCATTGTATAGGTACCAATGCTGCATTCCACAGCAAAACTGTGTTTTACCTAGGTACCTGTGCATGAGCTCACAGGTGGAACCATGACAGTTTATAAGTTGCTTTTGAATTATGGAATATGATTGGTCAATGTGTGGTAAGCTAATTATTATTTCTTTTCATATTTTTGTGTCAAGAATTTCTCTCTTTAAAGGTTGCAAAAAGGTTCATACTATTTTCTGGATAATTTGCCAGCTGGCACCTTATGGTGGCACTAGCAGAGCTTGTTATATATCAGTAGGCGGAACTATGGTCAAGCGTACCCATTTTCGGGAACGCATTTTCGTTTCCATGTTTGGGAACGATAAACCCAAATATGGGAACGCCATGTAAGCATTATTTAAAACAAGAAAAAGAACCGTTAAATGACGTCAAAAAAATATAAAATGATCGTGAACTGCCTGATATTTGTCTCAATATTGTTGGGAAAGAGTTTGATATTGTAAGGCCCATCGTAGTTTCAAATCGTTCCCCTATTTCTAAAGCAGTCCATCATCCGGGCAGCGAGCCCAAATTTGGGAACGCTCTCGTACACTGGCGCTGCAAGCGTTCCTTATTATGGGAACGGCGTACCCAAAATTGGGAACGATTTCACCGACGCCTTTCAGGGGCTCTTTTAATCAACAAGCATCACGTCCAACGCCGCAAATTATTGTTAACGCAACAATCATCAGATGACCTTTCCGGCAAGACCGTCGCATGTTTCGCCCGGTCTTCTGCGCTTTTATTCCCGTCGATCTCGCAGCGGGCACGCCCCCCTCTGCAGGATTACGTAATTCACAACGCTCAGCGATGTTCAACAGTCTTCCATACCTATATCCACCGTCTGCGCCGAGGGTGGAGACATGTCAAGCACCTGTCTGTTTATCACCGATAGTTGACGAGCACAAGGAAGTATCCAAAAATGGGAACGCTGAATCATGGGTGTAGTTTTCCAAAAATCATTGGGGGTGCTCAGTAGCTTTCAGAAAGGCATTCCATAGTTTTTGTAGTTCTTTTTAGCTGTTCTTTTTACTGTAGCCATCAGGCATCATGCAAGAAATGATGTTAAATCGGTTCGAGAGCTTGTTTTAATAGCGCCACTGTAAAACAATTTTGGCTCACCCAATGCATTAACCCGCGCGGGGCTGGGGTCTCACTCTCCACTCTCCAGCCGAACGCGCGGGGCTGGGGGGGATAAATTTTACCCCCCTGTTATCTCCCGAACTATTGGTCCGATTTGGAAAATTCAAACGCCAATCGAAAGATCTCATCACGAATAACTAAATACATGCACTTAATTTAAAGTTTGAGGTCAAGGTCAAGGTCAGGTCAAGGGTACAAATTGCAAGTTTCTACAGTATCGGCCTTGCACCGTAGTTGCCGAAGAATGGAGTCATGGACTGAGACTGATTGCCCAAAACGTGTTTGGGCCTGACCTTGGCCATAAGTGTGGCAGGCCAGATTTTGTACTGGACCACTTTGAGTCAACTTTGAGAAATACATAACGTACAACGGTGGTAAAATCATTGCTATAGGTATAACACAGTTTACCCGCTCCGGGTGTGAGGGAGGGGTGTGGGGCAATGAGTGCACTGACGTGGCGCCCTCGGAGGGCCGGTATGGGATTAAAGCTCAGCTACACTAAGGGCTTGTGTGGTGCCTTCAGTAATCGGTGGCACCCTCAGAATCATCGGCGTAGGGCCCTCAGAGCCGCCGGTAAGGGAGGCACCGGTGTGGGGCCGCCATGCAGGTGCCGGTGTGGGCGATCAGAGGTGCTAGTGTGATTCTCTCAGAGGCGCCGATGAGGGTCCTTACAGGCGTTGCTCCGGGCCCTCATAGACGCTGGTGTAGAGCCGTTACAGACGGGTGTGGGGCCTTTAGAGCTGCTGACGCGAACTCTCTACAAGCCGGCAGGGGGTCTCAGTGACCGGCAAGGGGTCCTTATTACTAGGCCGGCAGAAGAAGTCCTGCGGGGTCCTAAGAGACCGGCATGGTACTGTCAGACGCCGGTGGGGCCCTCAGGGTCACCGTTGTGGGGCCCTCAAGTCATCAGTGGGTGGCCTTTAGATGCGCAGGTGTTGGGTGGGTCCTCAGAGCCGCCGATATAGGGTTTTAATAGGCACTGGTGTAGGCACTCAGAGTTGGGGGTGTGAAACCCTCAGAGACACCGGTGTGGGCCCTCATAGGCACCGACGAGGGCCCCATAGTTGCCGTTATGGGGCCCTCAGAAAAATAAGTGTGGGACCATCACAGGTGGGAAATGAACCTAGAACTTTCCCTCATTGGCCGGTAAGACCTCTCAGAGGCCAGTAAAGGCTGAAGCAGACTCTTTCCGCGCTCAGGAAATCGCATGCGAGAGCCTATTCAAAAACATTGTAATTCCTCTCGCATCAATCGCTCGCGGGAGGTGCGTGCGGTTGATGCGAGCGTGCTTCCATGTATTTGAATAGGCTCTCGCATGCGATTTCCTGACTGCGGAAAGAGTCTGTTTCAGGCTTAACGGGCCTTTGGAGACCACCGAGGTGTCCTTAAAAGCCGCAAGAGGCCCTCAGAAGTCGGCGTGGGGCCCTTATGGAGACCTTAGTGTGGCTATTTAGGGCCCATGAGGTGCTCTAAAGAGCCCCACGGGGCCCTTCTGAGTAGAAATATGGCCATCGTTAACCCTCAGCGGTCAAATGGCGCCGCAGGGCCTCTCGGACCCAAGCGTCCCTTTGAACCCGATGGGGGGAGGGGAAACGTGTCCCCTTACACCCCTAGCTATGCCACTGTTTTATATGCATCATGTCAGGTATTTTAGGCTCACCCCCCCCCCCCCCAACTTGAAAATCGTTCACGGGCCCCTGATAATATCAGATGTAATGTTAACACAAATATCATGTATCTTAATTTGTGGTGATTTATTCAATGTATATTCTCTTAGTCACTGAATTGAGTAAGCATAGTACCTATTTGCATGATTCACTGGGCTCATTACAGTACTAGGAGATGGACATTCTGATTATTGAGGGCCTTGAGTCAGCTGGGAATGTTTTGAGGAGGCTGGGGGTGCTTTAAGAAGGCAGGGGGTGCTGAGCTCAGGATTGGGGGTGCTTGAGCACCCACAAAGAGATATAAAGTTACGCTTATGCGCTGAATATGTTACACCCTCAAAACACCTAGTCCCAATGAAAATCTAGTTTTTTCCTTTCTTGATGAGTGTAAGTGGCAGAAGGCCTGGTAGGATGGGCACGAGGGATGATCGAAATCAGCATAAAAATTATAAATAAGCCACACAGAGCGACCTATATAAGAGGAATTCCCCCAAAACGATCACGCTTAGAAACACGGAAGACAAAAACCACGCTCATGACGCTCCTTATAAAACAACTCTAAACAGCTAGCATCCAAATAAAATATGTCTTTCCGGGATGATAAAATACAGCTGAATAATTTTAAGCCACTCAACCTGAGTTTACAACAGTAGTTCGGTAAAATCACTGACGTTCCATGCGGTCGTGCGCCCCGACACCAAATGTCAACAATATTACCCCGGGACTGTCCGCGTGTTCGCTTGCATATGTCTGCATCCGGTGTCGCTAGTATGAAACTTCATAACCAGGCGAAAATTATTATACTTGACCTCAAAATGTAAAAAACGCTGCATTTTCCATAAAATTGCAAGTTAAATGTAGTATAACCCATGTTTTCACCATTCCGTCATGGATAACTAACCATGATTCCGTCATGGTAAGTAATCCATGATTCCGTCATTTCAAAAAATCATTAAAAATTTCATTCGACGGTCAATTTCCTTGTTCCACGGTCAGATTAAAGATAATTTTATAGAGACTTAGTAGATACTTAAATTAGCGTGCACTTTTTGAGATGTGATGCACTAATGAGTTTTAGTCGGCGAACGGCCGAAAAATTACCTTCCGTTCTCATACATGGGAACGCCCGTTCCCATATTTGGGAACTCCGTTCCCAAAAATGGGAACGTTCCTATATTTGGGTACTCATGACCATAGTTCCACCTACTGATATCAATGTCAGATACAAATAACTAATCTCTATTTTTAGTTTTTCTATGAGTGCCATTTTACGCATTCATGTCCATCTCGTACCATGTTTATATCAATAAATAACATAGCTATTGTACGTCGCCAGCTAGCCAGCCAGCTGATTTTATCCAATTGTTAGTAAGGCTCTGCAAAAGGACGCAATTGTCCCCTAGTTATGATTTGGTTGCAATGCTTCAGAGCTTGAGATTTGCTTTGTGTTGCTAACCAGTATAACGCCTTTTGAGGGATGAACAGAGCGAGCGAGAGGATGGGCCTTGCACGTGCGAAATTCCGAGGGGATACCTCAAACTGACTTGTGCACGGCATCCTACTAACCTCTAGCGATGTGCCAAATTTGAGGGCAATCAGAGGCCTCTTGCACCAAAATCCTCTTGCACCAATGCTTGGATTATTTTGCATCGTATACCCAGTCCAAGTCTCAAATGTAACAATTTGCGTGCACAATTTAGCAAGCACAAATAGGATTATGTATTGGGCTATTGCAAACAAATTTACCACCGTTAGATTAGCTTATTCTGAAACCGGTTTTTCGATTTTACCTAGCTAGGTAGTTTGGTGCAAGAGGCCTCTGCCCAGCCGTTCTCAAGATCTGGAAGCAGCACCCTGCACGTGCGCACGTGCAAAATGGGTTCCAACTGACTTTTGCACGGCACCCTACTAACCGGTCCCTAACTTCATACCAAATTTGAGCGCAATCGGTCCAGCCGTTCTCGAGATCTGGAATCGACCCCTGCATGTGCGCACGTGCAGCAGCACCCCAACTCTGGCACATGGATATGCATTGCCTAGTGGGTGCCTACCTACATGCCAACTTTCAGCGCCATCAGCCAAGTAGTTACTGAGATATTGCAACTATTACAAAACTGACACCCCTTCGTTTTGCAGGTGGCACGTGCATAAGGGGTCACCCACATGCATCGGGAATAGTCCAATACTTGGTAGAAAGAATGAAGCTACCCTACATAAATTACCGCATGTAAATCGGTCAAGTGGTTGCTGAGATATAAGTCTCGCAAAAGCGTCCGCACGGCCGGTCCGCACGGCCGGCCGGCTCATACTCAGAAATTTCTGTTAATCTACGAAAGACTCCGCTCGCTTCGCTCGCTCCGTAATAACTCATAGGCGTCTCATCTGGTGCAAATTGGTACCTGTGCTTTTCAGCTGTTCAATACCTATCCTTTCACCAATCTGTCAAAATTGTATGAAACAATTGGATACAATTTTGACATACAATTTGATTTCACATACAATTACAATTTTGAAATGAACATACAATTTTGACAGATTGGTGAAAGGATAGGGATTGAATAGTTATCATCTTGCATGCTGCCTATTGCTATAGTCACCGTGCCTATTGCTATTAGAAAGATAAGCATATGTAAAAAAGGCAGCTTATCTTGCATTTTTTTACACATGCTTATCTTGCAGTAAGGCAGGTAGATATCTTCCTGGATTGTCATGGAACTCGCCCAGCAGGACAGCCAGCAGGATGTTGATACCCTCCTTCCATTTGCAGGCTGATACATTGAACCATCTGTGAAAAAGGACAAGATGGATGAAGATTTTGAGGAGAGAGAGTGGGCAGATGATGGGCCAGAGGGTGCGGAGTCGGATGGCGAAGAGGCAGCAACTCAGGAGGATCCTGAACAAGTGATCAGGGAATGCATGCAGCTGTTTGCCTCTCCAGACTACATTATGGAGCCAGGAATCACCAACACACTGCAACGATACTTCTCAGTGAGTGGGAGCTTGGAGCAACTGGTTTATTGTTACAGGGAGTAGACATACTTCATGTGAATAAAGATAACTTGTAAGATGTAAATATTTAGAGATGAATGTTATTTTTTAGCCATTGGCTATTGCCCATCTTAGATATAAATAATCCACTGATAAACATGGACATCAGATGAGGTTGATGATGCCAGGCTGTACTGCTTAAAACTAGCTTGAATGTTTGAATGGATTGATTGATTGACAAACGGACACGAGGCAGGCGTTTCCCGCTGGTGCACCTCTCGCTGCTACCTATAGCTCACGGATAACACAGTGATGGTTCCCCCTGTTGCCTGCAGGCCGGTGGCGACCCGGAGACAGTCATCGAGACCATCTCCAGCAACTACAAGGCCATCTCGGGACTGGCCAATCTGATCGCCGAGTGGCTGATCCTCTCCGGCGTCGACATCCTCGATGTGCAGAGTCTCGTGGAGAATCATCTCAAGGACATGATCCTGCGAACCTTTGACCCTGCCAAGGCGGACACCATCTTCAACGAGGAGGGTGTGACGCCCGCCTGGCTGTCAGAGATTATCAAGCATCCGACGTGGCGCTCCCTGATATACCGTCTGGCAGAAGAGTACCCCGACTGTATGATGCTGAACTTCACCATCAAACTGATCTCAGACGCCGGGTTTCAGGGGGAGATTACTTCCTTGTCAACGGCGTCGCAGCAAATTGAGGTGTTCTCACGGATCGTGAAGACGTCCATCACCAACATTTTGTCCCGCTCCGATGACGAGACTCGCCGGCATATGTCCGAGTTTGCCGCCATGGTCTGTCACGGCCAGCACACGTACATCTACACACAGGCGCTGCTGCACGTGCTCTCGCAGGAGGGCCGCGCCGGCGCCAACGCCAAGCGGCTGTCGCAGGAGGTGACGCGCTGCGCCGTGTCGCAGGGACAGAATGTGACGCCCATTATTTTGGCGCTGAACGGCGCGGCGGCCTACCCGCGCGCCGCCAGCGCCCTGGCCTCGATGCTGGCTCGGAACGCGCTGAACCCTGCCGACATCACGGCGCTGTACAAGCTGTACAACACGTCCGACCCGCCGCCAGTGGAGCTCATCAGGTCGCCCACCTTCCTCGAGCTGCTCATCGGCGCCCTCTTCCGGCCCGGAAACAAGGTGAGGTCTCGTCTAGTGTGGCACCACAAACTAACTGGCAGTATCACGGCTCTTCTCATATGTGTTGCCGGAAATCGAGGCCTTTAAACGTAACGATGCATGCTTCTTTCAGTTTTGCTTACCGTGTCGTAGACTGAGAACGGAGCATCCGAAATAGGGCTAGGCCGATCTCTGACAAAGTTTTGGGGCAAAATATGAAATGATTTGAACTAGTTAATTGATAAAGCTGCAGTTGTCTTGAACACCATAGCTCGCCCTGTCGTGCCATTGCGCCGTTTTGTGACCCGACTCCGCGCAGCTCTGAGCCGCTCCCTCCCCCGCCAGGTGAACCCCGACCACCGGCCCAAGTATACCTACCTGCTGGCGTACGCGGCCTCCGTGTGTGAGCAGTGGCGGCGCGGCCAGCGCAGCAGTCTCAACCAGGACGAGCTGCGCGCCACTATACAGGCGCTGGAGCGCGTCCACGGCATCTGCACCAACAGCAAGGGCGCGCTGGAGATTCTGTCGGAGCTGAACGCCCTCTACCAGTGCATCAGGTGAGGCGGCAGTACGGCTGCAGCTGACCTATGGCGATAGTGGGAACGTCGGCTGATTTACTAGGGTTCGTTTCCCCTCGTGACGATATTAACTTGTGGACCTGAATCTGTGCACTTATGGAATAGCTGTCCCGTGGTATTCTAATAGCTTTCGTTGCATGCTAAGAAATGATGTTCCCCGGGTGTCGTTCGGGAGTCGTCACTCCCGTGTGTTGCCGTTGCGCCACAGGTAGAACGGAGCTAATAGTGGACCGGTTGTAACTGTATACAGTTATTGGTGGAGGTGTTATCCTGTCAACTCCTGCATTTGGCAGCCTCTAATCGCCCTCCACCCGCTCCCCAGGTTCCCAGTGGTCTCGGTGGGCCTGGTGCAGTGGGTGGAAGCCACTGTGACGGAGCCGTCGTTCTTCAAGCTGTGCACGGAGCACACGCCCATCCACCTGGCGCTGCTGGACGAGGTGGTCACCTGCCACCCGCTGCTGCACGAAAAGGTGAGAGCCCACCCGCTGCTGCACGAAAAGGTGAGAGCCCACCCGCTGCTGGACGAGGTAGTCACCTGCCACCCGCTGCTGCACGAAAAGGTGAGGGCCCATCTGCTGCTGCATGAAAAGATGAGACTATGCTGTCACTGCTGCAGCCACCGCCGTCATATCGACACCTTTTTTTAAACCCCACATTTGTTCTCCGGTGAATTTCAGACAAGTTGGTTAGAGATCTTAAAAAAAAGATACAATCACTCGATTTTTCCCAAGTTTGTCTGTCTTGGCAGATAAAGCAATTCCAGAACAGGCCTACGAATACACATATTTGATCAGGATCGGACGATTGGACACTTTTAAAAGGAGATCTTTCGTGCCTCCCGGAAATTCACGGGAGAGCAGATGTGGGGTTTAAAAAAAGGTGTCGATATAAGCCCAGTAGGATATACAAAGCGATCAAGCTTACGGTCTAACGATCATATCTACGGTACTTTGTACCGGGCGTCCGACGTTTCATTGTGTCACATTCACCTTTAAAGGAAAAGGGCCACCTTCGTGAAATATGAAGATATCGTTGTTTTTCACTTTGACATTATTATTTTTCATTTTCTTTTTAAAACTGGTGCCAGAAGTGCACAATTCGCGAAAAAGTATTTAAAACTAATTAACATATTGGTACTATGTTGATACTCTCTACGGCACCTACTGTATGATGGCATAGCGATGACGTCACACTCAAGCCAATCAGCGTTCAGAAGACAGACTCGTCGGATTGTGTCAGATAAGCTGATTGGTTAAAGCTGAGCTGGTTGAAGCTGATTGGTAAAAAACCAAAGCCTCGCCGCGGGTGGCTGTATTGTCGGATAAGAACGCATTCCTGGGATAAGGACGCATTCCTGGCGTATTTTCTTTTAAAATTGCCGATAACTACGAATGGAGGCCGAAGTCGGCCGTAAGGAGGTAGACAGGTAGGTTTTCGGACACGGGCTACAAGATGGCTATCTCAGTTTCAATCCCCATGTTAAAGGTGGCCCTTTTCCTTTAACCCTATTCCTGGCGGGCTCCGCCGGGACAAGAAACTGGCGGGGGGGGGGGGCCGATTCGGCCCCCCCCTCAGATCTCAAAAACTACACATCGCAGCGACAAACGGTAAACGGCATCGGATACGCACGGTCAAGATCTACAATTTTTACTAAGGTCATTTTCAGGTCAGGTCAAAGATGACGTCACAGGGGTCGAAAAAGTCAAAATGGCGGCGCTAGATATGGAGAGTTTTTCTCGAATAACTTTCGAATTAGTCAAGATAGGAACAAACTAAGGGCATCACCGTGATCCTCTCGTCAATCCGCATCGAATGATATATATGTTGACCTCGAAAGGTCAAGGTCAAAGGTTGACCTCAGGTCACGTGACCTCGAGGTCATCATGTATATCATTCGATGCGTCTTGACGAGCTGAACACAATGAGACCATCCACGCGTCTGTATCTTGTTCCTGTACGGAGTTATTGGCCAAAACCCTTTGGTGACCTTTGATGACGTCACATGACCTCACAGCTGCCCAACAGCAAAACAGACCTCAAGGTAGTGAAGGTCGATCGTATATGAAGTCATGTATGGTATATGGGGCCATTCCGACCCGTTTTAGTGGTAAAAACAGGGAGTTGATTTTTCCCCCATTGACTTATAATGGGGAGGTCGCGAAACTGACCTGACCTTAGGTCACCGATATCAAAATTCCGAGATATACAAATTGCACATACTGGTACCCTAACTAAAGCCTGAAGAGAAGAAATTGATCCGTCAAAAACTCTAGCTCTGGCGTGATTGCAAACTTTTCTGAGGTAGGGTCACCAAACCGCCTCTGGTGACCTGACCTGAGGTCAGATCAACTCAAAATTTTCAGACATGTTGCGTAGATGCCTTTTAGGAAAAGTCAGAAAATTTGAGCTTCCTAGCTCAACGCGTTTGGGAGAAATAACCAAAAAACCTCAGGGGGGGGGGGGCTCCTGAGGCCCCCCCCCCCGCCAGGAATAGGGTTAAAAAATGCGTTTCAGAAGTTGTCCCCCGGTTTGAGACCAACTATGATCCTAAACCGCCGTTCTGCCCACAATGTCGCTGGCGTTCAAAAGACTATGTCGTGCTCCGATCAGAAGCATTTGGTCCATTCCATTTTGTTCCAATCAGCAGCATGACCTCTCAGAGGGATGTAACTTGAAGTTAATCCTATTATCTGCGCTTCCGCAGGTGCTGGGCCTATACATCCAGCTGTTCGAGTCGGACCAGTCGGAACTGGAGATCCTGATGCAGCTCGAGATGCGCAAGATGCTGCTGGACCGCATGGTGTGCCTGCTCAGCCGGGGATGCGTGCTGCCCGTCGTCAAGTACATCCGCACCTGCTGGCAAAAGTCGGACACGGACATCTCTTTGATCCGCTACTTCGTGACGGAGGTGCTGGACATGATGGCGCCGCCCTACTCGACCAGTTTCGTGCAGCTCTTTCTGCCCATGGTTGAGGACGAGGAGATCACGGGCACGATGCGGAGTGCCGGCGGCGAGGATCTGGTCAGCCAGTTCATCGGACACTGCAAGACCCGCTCGGCGGAGACATGAGGCAGGCTGACCATTGGACACTCATCAAGACCCGCTCGGCGGAGACATGAGACAGGCAGGTGCTGGGGGATTTACTGTAGCTCGGTACCATTCACGGTGCCTGCTAGCGGCTGTGGCTATCATCGGAGTGCTGTCTGCTGATCACTGACAATAAGAGCTAGGACAGATGGCTATCGTCACCAGCCTACCAATGGAGCTGGCCTCCATTCACATTGACCTTTACTATCACAGTGACTTGATTTGGCCATGGGAGCCATAGGTACTCGTCACAGGTGTCAATGATCGGAGTCGCTACCGTCTAGGAGTGGGGCCATTGAAGTTGGCTGCCTTCGTTAGTGATCCATTGCAGCCCGATAGGTGGTAGGAGCTGCTTGGGTCGACTACGATTAGGAATGCCTAATGCCTATCATCTGATCAAGTCACAGCTGTTGGCAGTGGTCACTGAAATGTGAAAATATGGACTTCAGCTTATAGTGTTCATTATTGGTCCAGCCTTTGTTGTAAACATCATCATCAAATGTGTCTCATTTCGCCCATTTATTAACGAAACCATGTTCTTATGTTTCTTACGGTGTTGCTTGAAGCAGGGAAGTACGGATGAAGTGTGCTGCGTAAATGGTTCCAAATCAGGTTACGGTTGCTTTTCTTGGTCCGCAAACATTTGCCACCCAACTGTATTAATGCAATATCTATATTCTGATGCGTTTTAGTTCAATATCGTATAGTAGTGACTAAATGGTGCAGTTTTCTGTTGTTTTCGTATTTGCCTTAGTGTTTTTTTCATGCTAAAAAGACCTATTCGTTCTTTTCCTTCCAACGGTATCGCCACAAACCAACTATAGTAGTTATGTAGCTGGCCCCGTGTAAATGTTCGACTTATTGAAAAGAGGCTGGGTGAGAAAGATATACAAAGCTAATATATGGTGATAATATGTAAGCTTCTTTTATGCTAGTATTTCAGCGAGGGAAGTGGTGTCCCGTTCAAAGAAAAAACATTATTTTTCCGATACTTTCCGCTAACAGTCAAACGGCCGAGGCCGCTGTTGGTATCGTATATTATGCGTGTTGTATAAAAGTACATACCTACAGAAGTCTGGTGATGAAGAACCAGCGTCACCGGCTCACCACAACCTAAAGCTCGCTATGACGTACTTTTTCAGTGGCTTAGCAAGTCATTAAACCCCCTTTAAAAGTACTTAGTTATATTGCCAGCACAAATTATTTGACGCTCCCTCGTTCTACCTGATTGACAAAAGCACGAATGACATGAACTGCGTAATGGTCTGTTCACGCTATCTTTGGTAAATGTCATTGCTCCCTTCCACTCTTTTCCCTCCCCTCTCCTCCCTCCTCTCTCCCTCTGGCCGCCTAAGTCTCCGCTCGCCAGACGCCCGGCCCGTGTCGGTCGTCCTCTCCGATCAGACCACCCGTGCGCCGGTGGTCGGCTCCAGCTCCGTCCCGCGTGGGCACCTGGTCGGCACGCGGCGCCTGGCAGCCGGCGTCGGCGCACAGCCTTCGGGAGAGATCGGCTCGGGTCTCCGGCTGCGGGGACAGACGGGGAGATACCGTCAGTTGGACGGGAGAACTATAATAGAACATACATCTGCCACACAGGTAACGAGAAATGTCTTGACACAAATATGCAAAGGCTTGACATCGGAATGGTCCATTATAAAGTAAATTACCCCCATCCTATGCTCCAGAGATTCCATGGATTACTGTTGGTGTGATCTCACATCTTTCACGGCTGATACGTATACTCGCTCACCTGGGGCATCATGCACCTGGCATAGCTGGTACCCTCCATCTGCTTGTTCGTTGGTGGCTGAACTTCGTTATGGTCCCGGTTGAAGGACTGGGGGCCCTCGTGGTCGCGGAAGGATGGAGGGCCTTGGTTTTGACTCCGGAGGAACGACGGAGGGCCCTCGTTGCTCCTTGTGAAGAACTGAACTCCTTCAAAGTCTCGTGTAAAGGACTGAGGACCTCCCCTGTGCTCGCGGCACCGGTGTCCGCCGCAGCCACCCGGCAGCGTGGTTGGGTGTGGCCGCCGGTCATCGAACGCCAGCGGATAGAGCTCGGCTGCTGTGACCGGTAGTGAGCCCGACGCCCGGCCGAGCAGCGCCGACAGCTGGTCCGACAGGTGCCTGAAACATGGCGTCGCCGACACCAGAGGTCTACGGTCATCGACAAATACGACGTCGAGTTATGGAAGGAAAGGGGCTGAATGATTGGTTCCATCAGATATTCGAAAAGCTCCTAGATGGCGATGCATGCTGAAATTTGAGATGCAAGTTGTATGAGAGATCCAACATCAAATAACGTTTGGATAACAGACAAGACCATCGACAGAAGATAATAGTGAGCTGCGGACGTCACTGCTGGTCACCTGTTCTCCGTCTGCAGGGCGGCGATGGTGTCGGCCTGCTGGTCGACCCGTCTCGTCAGCCGGCCGTTCTCTGCGCGCCATTCGGTTACCCAGCCGGACACCAGCTCCACGATGAGGTCGGCCTGCGCGTGCACGTGCTCCTGACCGGCCAGCGTCTCTGCCAGCTGGGCGCGCGTCTCGGCGAGCTGGGCCTGAAGGCGGCCGGACGGGTCGGCTGCCGGCTGCTCGGTCTGAGATACATGGACACATGGAGTCAACAGCTGCCGTCCGACACTGCAGCTCATGCGGAAATCACATACGACGCTGAGTCGTGCACAAAAATCCACGGTTTTAACATCGAAATAGTTTGTAGGATACTGTCATGTTTTTCCATCGAGGATCGAACCTCGTCCTTTGGCTGAGCTGGCCGGGCCTATTCGAGGCAGGAGCTCGCCTGTTGAAGGACCGGGCCGCCGTCTGTGACCCACCTGTGGGCTGTGCCGGTCCCTCTGCTCGGGTGGGTCGCTAGTGAAGGGAGCTGTGTTCCCTCGCTGCTCCGTACTGCTGCGCTGAGTCGCCCCTGACCCGTCACCGCCACCAGAGGCGGCCAGGTCAGAACGCAGGTCACGAATCTGTTGATGCGATACCAAATATTAGTGACTCTCTTTGATCGAACAGTCGGAAGTTTGTTACGTTGTCCATTGATGACTTGATACTGGACCGTATTCGGCATAACTCAAGCTTGAACTGACCAAGAAAATCAGAACGGCTGCATCAGGACGGTAACCATTTCGATGCCGATTTACCATGGAGTGCTGGTGTTGTTTTTCCATGATCAGTCTGTCTATCTGCGAGCCGAGCTCCGTCAGTCTCCGAGACTCTGCGTTCCGCTGCCAGGGTTTACTGGGAGACTGACGACTGACTGTCTGCTGCTGTGGCTGGTTATGGGATGTCAGCGGCTGGCGGCGGGCGTCACGGCCCGGCGGGCTCTGAAAATATAAATAAACTAAGAAAGACAGTCGGGAAACAGACGGTAAATGTTCCTCTCTCTCTCTCTCTCTCTCTCTCTCTCTCTCTCTCTCTCTCTCTCTCTCTCTCTCTCTCTCTCTCTCTCTCTCTCTCTCTCTCTCTCTCTCTCTCTCTCTCTCTCTCTCTCTCTCTCTCTCGCTCTCGCTCTCGCTCTCGCTCTCGCTCTCGCTCTCGCTCTCGCTCTCGCTCTCGCTCTCGCTCTCGCTCTCGCTCTCGCTCTCGCTCTCGCTCTCGCTCTCGCTCTCGCTCTCGCTCTCGCTCTCGCTCTCGCTCTCGCTCTCGCTCTCGCTCTCGCTCTCGCTCTCGCTCTCGCTCTCGCTCTCGCTCTCGCTCTCGCTCTCGCTCTCGCTCTCGCTCTCTCTCTCTCTCTCTCTCTCTCTCTCTCTCTCTCTCTCTCTCTCTCTCTCTCTCTCTCTCTCTCTCTCTCTCGCGCCTACCTTACCTCTCCAGTAGGCAGTATGCACGACAGACGTCGCTCAGCTGTGCTAGATGTGGTCAGAACGCTAGCCGGTACAGGCAACACACCGGGTCGATAACAGCTGATGAGAGTTTAGAAGGCAGCAGCACACGCAGGAAAAGAGAGGGATAAACCCTTACCGTTCGACAGTAGAGACGGCACCACCAGCCAGCTATTCCGGTACGGACGGACGGCTGTGCTGTACTCTAGCGCTGAGTTTGTGTCAGAGCCCGCGCTCAAACTAACACATGGTTGAAGTCGGCGGACTGCGCAGGTAACGACCACAGCTGACTGTCACAAGTGGCAGTCACAGCCCACAGGTGCCGCCAGCACTGAATGACGCCACGACCATCGCCGCTCACCGTGGGTAACGCTCGCTGTATAGCGGCCACCGCAGCGTGTAGCCAGCATTGGATAAGATTAGACGAGTTTGGCATCACTGTGCCGGTATCCAGCGCTGATCACGGACCTAAATGGGATGGGAGAGGGGAATGACCTGGCGATAAACAGCTGGGACATTCGGAAGCTAGTCAGTAACACTAATGTGCGTGGTCCGTTTAATGGTCATTTGAAGGTGACGCAATAATAAAACTACAACAAAACTACAATACAAATTGCATGTGGGGAGAAGACCTTCAAATGGTGCGTTCGCTGAGAAGTTCGAAGAAGTTTTTTTCTACTTCTAAGTAACGTTTGGTGAAATACCCGTCGCAACACCCATGTCAAAACCGAAACGTTACCTAGTGCACAATTCAAATGGTTAGGCATGCGATCGAAAATTTCTACTCATGCGGATGTTTAGTAACTTAGTTCACACCACTCCGGCAATCTCAATGATGCAACACGCTGGAGAGGGGACAGGTACGTTTATTGTGATCCAGTCACAAACATGACACATGTAGACGCTTTGGCACCGTTTTTGGCACCGACGTTCATCGTAACAATTGTAGAACACAAACAAACAACACACAGCATCTCTCTCTCTCTCTCTCTCTCTCTCTCTCTCTCTCTCTCTCTCTCTCTCTCTCTCTCTCTCTCTCTCTCTCTCTCTCTCTCTCTCTCTCTCGCTCTCGCTCTCGCTCTCGCTCTCGCTCTCGCTCTCGCTCTCGCTCTCGCTCTCGCTCTCGCGTTCTCATGCGTACACATACCCCAAGACACCAATAACTGTTAACTCATAAGTGCGTTGACTGCACGAAAACAAATTCCACGAGTGCAATAAATTATGCTAGCACCAGTAAAATAACATCACATTCGTATCGATCACACGTATGCATCCAACGCCCAAAGGCGTTGATTCAGCTTTACCGAACGTCTCTTAAAACGGTTATCTACTCATGACATAGGTGACCGCTTACCAGCGGCAATAAATCCTCACTGGCCATACAACATCGCTGCCTGCTAGCTGTACTATGTAGGAGTCGACTATGCCGTGCCACGCTTGAACAAGTGTCTCAAAGGTAAATAAATGACTTGGCTCGCCTATATGCGCCCCTTGTTGGCACACGGTAGGGCGCTGAACACCAGAGCAGTCGGCGGTCGCCCGGTGGCACAACAACGGAATATCAGCGGTCAAACATCGGCCTTCCAGCGGTAAAACAGCGGTCATTCTCAGTCGTCTCCCAGCGGCCGCGCCGCCTCCGGGTACCGTTCGTCAGAGAGCGTCGAGCCGGTTAGTGGAGTGCCACGCAGCAGGCGCAGTCAGACACGCACCGAGAGCAGACAGTCGCGGGAAGAGAACTACGACAGTCGCGGGAAGAGAACTGCGACAGCTAGACGTCTCGCACGTCGCGTCTCACCGCGCTGCCCAGCAGGCCGCCGAAGAAGGACGAGCCGGCGGCCGGCTGCAGCTGCTCCAGCTGCTGCTTGGACTCGAGCAGCGCCTCCCGCAGCGAGCTGATGGTGGTCCACTGCTGGCCGATCTGACGGCGAGACACGGATACAGGGATATCAGACCGGAACAGCGGGGCATCGGACGAGTGACCGGGATACTAGATGGGCTACCAGACGGACACCGGGATATCAGACGGGATATCAGACGGACACCGGGATATCAGAGGGACACCGAGACATAAGAGGGACGCCGGGATACCATAAGAATACCGGGATATCGGATGGATATCGGCATATTGGACGGACTCCGGGACATTGGACGGATACCGAGATCTCATACGGACACCGGGACATAAGAGGGACGCCGGGATATCAGAAGAATACCGAGATATCGGATGGATACTGGCATATTGGACGGACTCCGGGACATTGGACGGATACCGAGATATCATACGGACACGGAGATATCGGGCGGGATGGCGAGAACCAAGACATTCTGAATGAGAGGATGCAATTCATTCCTCGAATAAATGAAGCCTAAAGAACCGATATTACTTTAAGTTTGAGCAGTATCAGCCGTTTGTATATTCATACCCTAGATGAAAATAGTTAAATGAGTACAGTTTGTGCATCTGATCTAGGCTGCCTGTCAGCGAGGCCGGTTACCTGGACGTCTTTTTCCACGCAGCTGGCGGTGAGCTGTTTGCCGCTGGTCTCTGAGGCCAGCAGCCGCTCCTGCAGATCTGTGATCTGCGCCATCTGCTGGTCGGCCTCGGACTCGAGTCGGCGTGATACGGCGCTGGCTTCCTCAGCCCGCAGCTGCAGCTCACGTACCTGAAGACACAACGCCGCTGAACAGTCCGCGTTCTTACAACACCACGGACAGGGGACACGGAGGCGAGGCGAGCTCGACTAACTGTACGGCATAGAACGATAAAAAGGACTGCAGTCACTTCACTGGCACAAGAGCTCATTGCAAGTAGGGCACTTGGCTTGGCGACTTAGCGTTTAGATTTGAGGCGCTGGCCCTGAATTCATTTTCATTGGAACTAAGATTTTCACATTAAATTTGGGTGTTGGCCACCTGTCAGGATGGTATCTGGCTCTCGTATGCCATGTGTCTGGACTCTGGACAGTGTCTGGTTCTCGTGTGTCGTGTGTTCGGACAGTATCTAATTCTCGTATGTCCTGTGTTTATTTTCTAGCTCTCCCACGCCGGCCCACCTGGTTGGCGAGTATCTGGTTCTGCTGGGTGAGCGCTGCCCGCTCGCCTTCTGCCCCGGCGAGTCGCTCGCCAGTCGCGCTCAGCTCCTGTCGCGTGGTCTCCAGTTTGCCCTCCAGCCGCGCCAGCGTCTCGTCCTTGAGCGCCACCTCGTTCCGGGCGCTGGCCAGGTGCGCCTGCAGATCACTGATCAGCTGGTCCCGCTCCTCCAGCTGGTGACAGACGGGCGCGTAAACAGATCGGTATACACGTCAACAGCCAGCGACAACAGCGGCGCGTTCTTACAGCAACACTCAAACTGGGTGCTGACAGCAATTACTGATTACCATCTCCAACATTTTGAAGGCTAAAATGTTGAAAACATCGCTCAAAATGACCTACAAATTGACAATCTGCGGCCCCATATTATTGCAGTTTGGTATTTAAGCACTGTTGTAGATTGAGATCGACATTGTTGGAAGTTTAGCGAAGTTGAACTGGCTACTGACCTGGTCCTGGAGCCGGCGACTGGCCGCCGAATTGATCGGCTGTCGGTTGACGGTCGGAGGAGGGGGAGATGGCGGTACCTCCACAACAGCGGCCGGCGTGCTGCTCAGCCGCTCGCCCTCGGCACGCTCGGCCGTCACCTCCTTCGCCTCTGTCACCTGGTTCTCCATCGCCTCCATCAGCGTGACCTTGACGCGGGCGAGCTCGGCGAGCGCCTCGTTGCGCTGGTCGACCAGGTCACGGCAGTGTTTCCGCAACCGGTGGACTTCGGCAGGCGCCTCCTGCTGCAGATAAAACGCAAAGACGTCAGCGGTCTGCTGAGCTTACCGGCTCTCGCCAGGCCCAATTGAAATCAGACGCAGTTGTAGGCCATTCACCAGCGAACCTCCCCCTTTTGGGCAAATTTACCAGTGCCCCTTTATAACATGTAAATTAATGAGAGGGCTCAGGACGAGCTCCGAACTGTATGCCCTCCCCGCAGTATCTCACCTGGTGCCTGCCAGCGGCGGGCGGGTGAACCCCCAGCGTGGCCCTGAGTCGGCCGACCTCCGACCGGAGCCTGGCCACCTCCGCTTGGCTCTCCTCAAGTTCACTATGGGTAGATGGACAGGTGAGGTCTATAGCTCATTGCCGAAAGAAATGAAATCAGGCATCCAGTTCACTACAGATACCACTACAGGCGTTTTCCCAACTCATGTTCATGAACACAAACATCCAGAGTGGTTCTCCAAATTTAAAGCCATTTATGAATATGCGCTTAAAATGTGCCAGTGTACTGTTCTTTGCTTCGAACGCGTAAATACATACCACTTTCGGATATCCAGTACTTCCTGGAGGTCGTCTTTGTCATGCAGCGCCTGCTCTAGGTCAGCCTTTAGCCTCTCTAGGTGTCCGGAAACTTCGGCACGATTTGCCTGAAACAACATAGAACCAAAGTCAGGAACATGGGTACAGTCTTGATTCTGCAGCGGAACTGTGGAGAGCCCCGAGACGGGTGAACACTGTATGTCCTTACCAGCAGGTTGAAATCAATAACTGCTGATGGCATAACGTCCACCTCCAACCACGCGAACATGTCGGTTACGACGCTCATGAATACCAGTCCGGTGTAGCTGATTTGTACGAGTTATAATCAGATCTATCAGACCTAATTCAGACCTCATTGAGACCTCATTCAAACCTCATTCACCACAATCGAACCTCAATCAGACCACAACCAGACGTAAATGAGACCTCATTCATCACCAGCAGATATTCACAAATCACAGTACTAGGCACACACCCAAGTGCACGCTCGCTTCTCCGTAAGGTCATCAGCCGGACATGGGAGGGATGAGGGTACGGCTGTTCGACACGGCCCGACCCAATCGCCACGGCGCTAACTCGCGGTCAGTCACTTTCGGAAACCGGCCAACCACGTGCGCACGGGCCAGTGACCCCTCCATGTGGGTACGAGTCTGCGGTGCCTCCTCTGAGTCTGAGTCATCCATCTCTGACAGCCAGTGCGTGTCGGTGGGTACTGGCGGCCTCTCCAGATACGGTCGGCAAGACGCCGTGTTTACGGCCATCGCCTCTAGCGACAGACACGGGGCTGATTCCGGAAACGTCAGGAGGAACGCTGGGAGAGACCGGCCAAGAAAGAAGTTAATCGTGGGCAGGATTAACGACCACTTGAGTTAGATCTTGTAGTCGTATATCCTGATAAAGTAATAAAGATGTTATAGCTAAGCGTACCTATGCGTAAACCAGGAACTACAGTCAGAGACGGCCCAGCGGCCAGCTCGGGAAGTAAAAAGGAGGGTACCTACCGCCTGAGCCTAAGGAGAGGGAGCAGCTGCTGATGATCGGGTGTTCATTTCTCTTCATGTGCTGTCATATAAGTTACGTTCAAAATCGGATCTTGAGAGTCTCCGTGACCGTCAGCGCCTCAAATAAGCCATGATATTGGCCGCTTGACCAGACTTATTGAGCTCCTGTGTGGTCAAAGCTGACAAGAAATTCCTACATGGCATTTACAAGGCAATGTGATTGGAATCTCCGGAAGCTGGACATAGACATTAAACTTTTGTAAGAGAAGCTGCGATAAAAACGATCAACTCACGTCAATGAAGTTTCACTTTGGCAATAATCAATGCTACTTTTCTGCTAGCCACAGTATGAACAAAACTCCATGACGATCCTGGGCGCTGTCGTGCGACGTACCGGTCGGAGCACTAGCGGCGTAAGGACGGCGACTGCGACTGGCTGCTGCGCCAGTGCCGTATCAGTCCGAGCACTGCGCGGGTCCCACTGGCGGCCAGCCCGGACCCGGCACGGCCCGAGCGCCTCAGTGTTTAGATAACAGCCGTACCTTCGACTCTCAGTGTAAAGGCCAGCGGACTGCGCCTGTTTTTCACCGCTACCACCTAGAAATGAAGCTATAACCGTCCTCAAGTACTTCACACAAAGTTTATGAATTGATTCGCGACGCTGCATAGTTTAAAGGGCAGGTCTGACATACATACATGCAAAAAAGCGGTGACGCGTAGCACAACCGTTTTGAATGCACCTCATCCCAACTTGTTGCGCACTATATTGGTACGAATCTTGCTACACGTCCCAGGTAGTAACCGTATGGGTCACAAACCACACGGGTGATCCGACACACATGATACGTTTTCTGCACAGTTGAAGCTAAAGGCTGATGGTATACCTAATATAGTGTCCCAACCCCCTCCCGTGTAGTAATTTCGCTCGGTAGCGCTGTGTTCTCTCCGACTCACCGTTTACCGGGGCTGACGCCCGCTCAGGACTCAGCACGAACGGCACCCTCTACCTCCACACACTGATCTCCATTCATCACATGATCCCAATCAGCAGAGTGGTCATTGACAGTACCGAGGACGCTATATCATATCAACGGTGCAAAGTCCGATAGCTCTGCCACGATCGATTGATTACGTCAGGGGGCTCGAGAGCTAGGGAAAATATGGGATCACTGAGTACCAACACCTCCTGAACCCCTTCAGACCGGTCTGAGATCCGGTGTGAGATCTTTCCAGATTAGTAAAGGGCAACAAGAAGCCGCTGTGGGCCCTCCTCGAGCGACCTTCTCGCACGTAAATAGGGCCTCTCACCCAGGAATCATTTTGAGGGCCTTTCAGGATATTGCGGCCCCTGACAGGTGGACCTCTGCGAACTGAGCTAGGCCCTCAAATAATTTTAGAGGGACCTCTAGCACCTGGTTTGAGGTTTCGGCTGACAATAAAAGTGTTGCAGAGACGTGACATTTTTTTAGCCGTGCATCGGGCTTAGCACATGGTGTCATAGATCATTGATCTGACCTGACCTAACAATAAACATGCCCCTGGTGCCAAAAGATACGGCTCCCAACGAAAAAGAGTACCGTCAGGGCCAGGGGATGGAGCATCACTCGGGAAGGAGACGGTTAAGCTCCCTGTCACGTCCGGCTGCTGACATTTGTCCTGAATTACCTGTCGAACCCAATATTACTTGTCATCTTGTCGAACCCAAGGCCATATATCGTGTCGAACCGGTCTGCAGTGGGCTGACCAAGTGACTGCGACGCTAGCTAAAATACTACCGCTAGATGGCACTAGGAATCAGCGCCTGAATCTAGACTGTACCGCAGCGCTTAAAATATTTTCCTACAACCCCGCCATGAGGTTAAAACATATGACCGTGGGTTAAAGGCTATACAGAACATAAAGAGTGAGCTCAGAGGGTTTCTTACGTGTTCCCGCGGCATGTTTTCTTTATCACAACAATGCAGAATGAATAATTATGAACCTGCAGATTTAAAATAGCTTGCCTTGATTAAAATCCAAAACGGTTCGCATCGTTAGGGCACACAGGATATATCCAATTGCACTAAAGAATTGCACTACACCTCAAGCTACACCTTCGCTATACCCGTATATAGGGCCTTGGCTATACCCTTGGCTACACCCCTTTATGCTTTATGCGTCACTGTATTTTGTGTCACCTCAATCAAGCGTCGACCAATGGCACGCGACCTTTGTACTTCCATTCTTCCAGTTGCAGAGCTCTACCATGTGAGGGCAATCGTGAATGGAACCAGGCTGGCTGAGCGGTTACTGCTAGGAAGGGGTTATTGGGACCCCTTCCTTATTGGATCCAATCCCTTATTGGGATTGGGCAGTAACCGCTCAGCCAGTGACAAGTCAGTGGCAAGTGAGCCAGTAATGTGGTAACCAGTGGCAAATGAGCCAGCCGGTAAAGAATGTCAGCCTGCGGCAGCTGGCGACGTCCATCAGGTGCAATTAGTGCCAGCGGTCCTCAGAATCCCGTCCGAACGACGGCTTTTCATGTAAGTTTGCCTCCTTGGGGGATGCCAGCTCTCCCTACTGTGTCATGGGTCCAGTATTTAGCTGTTGCGGGTTCAGTCTGTTAGTCCAGAATTGGAGGATCAAAAGCATGCGATAGCATGCTTTTGCATCCGGAAATTCCCATTGGTGGGTCGCTGAAAAAAGTTCGGCTGAACCTGTTTGTCAGTGAGTGAGTATGTGAGTATGTGAGCGAGTTTGTCCAAGCTTTTTATGTCCGTGAAGTTGGCGACGTCGCCAGCGACTTTTCCAGCGACGAGCACCGATTTTAGCCAAAACCTCGTCCAAGGTCAATTGGACCATGAGGATCACGAAAATCGAACCCATTCACCCCTAAACCTTGACCTTCAAGGTCAAATTCAAGGTCAAAGGACGGGGAACTGAAAAAGTGCCACTAGATATTGTCCGATCTTCAAAATTTTGGCACCAAAATGTAGCACGTGCAAAGTTCTACCCGCACATCGAAAACCATTTTCATCAAGGTCAAACTTCAAGGTCAAATTCAAGGTCAAAGGACGGGGAACTGAAAAAGTGCCACTAAATATTGTCCGATTTTCAAAATTTTGGCACCAAAATGTAGCGCGTGCAAAGTTCTAGCCGCACATCGAAAACCATTTTCATCAAGGTCAAACTTCAAGGACAAATTCAAGGTCAAAGGACGGGGAACTGAAAAAGTGCCACTAAATATTGTCCAATTTTCAAAATTTTGGCACCAAAATGTAGCGCGTGCAAAGTTCTAGCCGCACATCGAAAACCATTTTCATCAAGGTCAAACTTCAAGGTCAAATTCAAGGTCAAAGGACAGGGAACTGAAAAAGTGCCACTAAATATTGTCCGATATTCAAAATTTTGGCACCAAAATGTAGCGCGTGCAAAGTTCTAGCCGCACATCGAAAACCATTTTCATCAAGGTCAAACTTCAAGGTCAAATTAAAGGTCAAATGACGGGGACCTGAAAAAGTGCCACTAGATATTGTCCGATTTTCAAAATTTTGGCACCAAAATGTAGCACGTGCAAAGTTCTAGCCGCACATCGAAAACCATTTTCATCAAAGTCAAACTTCAAGGTCAAATTCAAGGTCAAAGGACGGGGAACTGAAAAAGTGCCACTAAATATTGTCCGATTTTCAAAATTTTGGCACCAAAATGTAGCGCGTGCAAAGTTCTAGCCGCACATCGAAAACCATTTTCATCAAGGTCAAACTTCAAGGTCAAATTCAAGGTCAAAGGACGGGGAACTGAAAAAGTGCCACTAAATATTGTCCGATCTTCAAAATTTTGGCACCAAAATGTAGCTCGTGCAAAGTTCTAGCCGCACATCGAAAACTATTTTCATCAAGGTCAAACTTCAAGGTCAAATTCAAGGTCAAAGGAGGGGGAACTGAAAAAGTGCCACTAAATATTGTCCGATCTTCAAAATTTTGGCACCAAAATGTAGCGCGTGCAAAGTTCTAGCCGCACATCGAAAACCATTTTCATCAAGGTCAAATTTCAAGGTCAAATTCAAGGTCAAAGGACGGGGAACTGAAAAAGTGCCACTAAATATTGTCCAATCTTCAAAATTTTGGCACCAAAATGTAGCGCGTGCAAAGTTCGAGCCGCACATCGAAAACCATTTTCATCAAGGTCAAACTTCAAGGTCAAATTCAAGGTCAAAGAACGGGGAACTTTAAAAATGCTACGTCACCAGCGACTTTTCCAGCGACGAGCACCGATTTTAGCCAAAACCTCGTTCAAGGTCAATTGGACCATGAGGATCACGAACATCGAACCCATTCACCCCTAAACCTTGACCTTCAAGGTCAAATTCAAGGTCAAAGGACGGGGAACTGAAAAAGTGCCACTAAATATTGTCCGATTTTCAAAATTTTGGCACCAAAATGTAGCGCGTGCAAAGTTCTAGCCGCACATCGAAAACCATTTTCATCAAGGTCAAACTTCAAGGTCAAATTCAAGGTCAAAGGACGGGGAACTGAAAAAGTGCCACTAAATATTGTCCAATTTTCAAAATTTTGGCATCAAAATGTAGCGCGTGCAAAGTTCTAGCCGCACATCGAAAACCATTTTCATCAAGGTCAAACTTCAAGGTCAAATTCAAGGTCAAAGGACGGGGAACTGAAAAAGTGCCACTAAATATTGTCCGATTTTCAAAATTTTGGCACCAAAATGTAGCGCGTGCAAAGTTCTAGCCGCACATTAAAAACCATTTTCATCAAGGTCAAACTTCAAGGTCAAATTCAAGGTCAAAGGACGGGGAACTGAAAAAGTGCCACTAGATATTGTCCGATCTTCAAAATTTTGGCACCAAAATGTAGCGCGTGCAAAGTTCTAGCCGCACATCGAAAACCATTTTCATCAAGGTCAAACTTCAAGGTCAAATTCAAGGTCAAAGGACGGGGAACTGAAAAAGTGCCACTAAATATTGTCCGATTTTCAAAATTTTGGCACCAAAATGTAGCGCGTGCAAAGTTCTAGCCGCACATCGAAAACCATTTTCATCAAGGTCAAACTTCAAGGTCAAATTCAAGGTCAAAGGACGGGGAACTGAAAAAGTGCCACTAGATATTGTCCGATTTTCAAAATTTTGGCACCAAAATGTAGCGCGTGCAAAGTTCTAGCCGCACATCGAAAACCATTTTCATCAAGGTCAAACTTCAAGGTCAAATTCAAGGTCAAAGGACGGGGAACTGAAAAAGTGCCACTAGATATTGTCCGATCTTCAAAATTTTGGCACCAAAATGTAGCACGTGCAAAGTTCTAGCCGCACATTGAAAACCATTTTCATCAAGGTCAAACTTCAAGGTCAAATTCAAGGTCAAAGGACGGGGAACTGAAAAGAGCCACTAAATATTGTCCGATCTTCAAAATTTTGGCACCAAAATGTAGCGCGTGCAAAGTTCTAGCCGCACATCGAAAACCATTTTCATCAAGGTCAAACTTCAAGGTCAAATTCAAGGTCAAAGGACGGGGAACTGAAAAAGTGCCACTAAATATTGTCCGATCTTCAAAATTTTGGCACCAAAATGTAGCGCGTGCAAAGTTCTAGCCGCACATCGAAAACTATTTTCATCAAGGTCAAACTTCAAGGTCAAATTCAAGGTCAAAGGACGGGGAACTAAAAAAGTACCACTAAATATTGTCCGATTTTCAAAATTTTGGCACCAAAATGTAGCGCGTGCAAAGTTCTAGCCGCACATCGAAAACCATTTTCATCAAGGTCAAACTTCAAGGTCAAATTCAAGGTCAAAGGACGGGGAACTGAAAAAGTGCCACTGGATATTGTCCGATCTTCAAAATTTTGGCACCAAAATGTAGCGCGTGCAAAGTTCTAGCCGCACATCGAAAACCATTTTCATCAAGGTCAAACTTCAAGGTCAAATTCAAGATCAAAGGACGGGGAACTGAAAAAGTGCCACTAGATATTGTCCGATCTTCAAAATTTTGGCACCAAAATGTAACGCGTGCAAAGTTCTAGCCGCACAACGAAAACCACTTTCATCAAGGTCAAAGTTCAAGGTCAAATTCAAGGTTAAAGGACGGGGAACTGAAAAAGTGCCACTCAATATTGTCCGATCTTCAAAATTTTGGCACCAAAATGTAGCGCGTGCAAAGTTCTAGCCGCACATCGAAAACCATTTTCATCAAGGTCAAACTTCAAGGTCAAATACAAGGTCAAAGGACGGGGAACTGAAAAAGTGCCACTAAATATTGTCCGATTTTCAAAATTTTGGCACCAAAATGTAGCGCGTGCAAAGTTCTAGCCGCACATCGAAAACCATTTTCATCAAGGTCAAACTTCAAGGTCAAATTCAAGGTCAAAGGACGGGGAACTGAAAAAGTGCCAATAAATATTGTCCGATTTTCAAAATTTTGGCACCAAAATGTAGCGCGTGCAAAGTTCTAGCCGCACATCGAAAACCATTTTCATCAAGGTCAAACTTCAAGGTCAAATTCAAGGTCAAAGGACGGGGAACTGAAAAAGTGCCACTAAATATTGTCCGATTTTCAAAATTTTGGCACCAAAATGTAGCGCGTGCAAAGTTCTAGCCGCACATCGAAAACCATTTTCATCAAGGTCAAACTTCAAGGTCAAATTCAAGCTCAAAAATTTTCAGTTCCCGGTCCTTTGACCTTGAATTTGACCTTGAAGTTTGACCTTCATGAAAATGGTTTTCGATGTGCGGCTAGAACTTTGCACGCGCTACATTTTGGTGCCAAAATTTTGAAGATCGGACAATATCTAGTGGCACTTTTTCAGTTCCCCGTCATTTGACCTTGAATTTGACCTTGAAGTTTGACCTTGATGAAAATGGTTTTCGATGTGCGGCTAGAACTTTGCACGCGCTACATTTTGGTGCCAAAATTTTGAAGATCGGACAATATCCAGTGGCACTTTTTCAGTTCCCCGTCCTTTGACCTTGAATTTGACCTTGAAGTTTGACCTTGATGAAAATGGTTTTCGATGTGCGGCTAGAACTTTGCACGCGCTACATTTTGGTGCCAAAATTGTGAAAATCGGACAATATTTAGTGGCACTTTTTCAGTTCCCCGCCCTTTGACCTTGAATTTGACCTTGAAGTTTGACCTTGATGAAAATGGTTTTCGATGTGCGGCTAGAACTTTGCACGCGCTACATTTTGGTGCCAAAATTTTGAAGATCGGACAATATCTAGTGGCACTTTTTCAGTTCCCCGTCCTTTGACCTTGAATTTGACCTTGAAGTTTGACCTTGATGAAAATGGTTTTCGATGTGCGGCTAGAACTTTGCACGCGCTACATTTTGGTGCCAAAATTTTGAAAATCGGACAATATTTAGTGGCACTTTTTCAGTTCCCCGTCCTTTGACCTTGAATTTGACCTTGAAGTTTGACCTTGATGAAAATGGTTTTCGATGTGCGGCTAGAATTTTGCACGCGCTACATTTTGGTGCCAAAATTTTGAAAATCGGACAATATTTAGTGGCACTTTTTGAGTTCCCCGTCTTTTGACCTTGAATTTGACCTTGAAGGTCAAGGTTTAGGGGTGAATGGGTTCGATTTTCGTGATTCTCATGGTCCAATTGACCTTGGACGAGGTTTTGGCTAAAATCGGTGCTCGTCGCTGGAAAAGTCGCTGGTGACGTAGCATTTTTAAAGTTCCCCGTTCTTTGACCTTGAATTTGACCTTGAAGTTTGACCTTGATGAAAATGGTTTTCGATGTGCGGCTAGAACTTTGCACGCGCTACATTTTGGTGCCAAAATTTTGAAAATCGGACAATATTTAGTGGCACTTTTTCAGTTCCCCGTCCTTTGACCTTGAATTTGACCTTGAAGTTTGACCTTGATGAAAATGGTTTTCGATGTGCGGCTAGAACTTTGCACGCGCTACATTTTGGTGCCAAAATTTTGAAGATCGGACAATATCTAGTGGCACTTTTTCAGTTCCCCGTCCTTTGACCTTGAATTTGACCTTGAAGTTTGACCTTGATGAAAATGGTTTTCGATGTGCGGCTAGAACTTTGCACGCGCTACATTTTGGTGCCAAAATTTTGAAGATCGGACAATATTTAGTGGCACTTTTTCAGTTCCCCGTCCTTTGACCTTGAATTTGACCTTGAAGTTTGACCTTGATGAAAATGGTTTTCGATGTGCGGCTAGAACTTTGCACGCGCTACATTTTGGTGCCAAAATTTTGAAAATCGGACAATATCTAGTGGCACTTTTTCAGTTCCCCGTCATTTGACCTTTAATTTGACCTTGAAGTTTGACCTTGATGAAAATGGTTTTCGATGTGCGGCTAGAACTTTGCACGCGCTACATTTTGGTGCCAAAATTTTGAAAATCGGACAATATCTAGTGGCACTTTTTCAGTTCCCCGTCCTTTGACCTTGAATTTGACCTTGAAGTTTGACCTTGATGAAAATGGTTTTCGATGTGCGGCTAGAATTTTGCACGCGCTACATTTTGGTGCCAAAATTTTGAAAATCGGACAATATTTAGTGGCACTTTTTCAGTTCCCCGTCCTTTGACCTTGAATTTGACCTTGAAGTTTGACCTTGATGAAAATGGTTTTCGATGTGCGGCTAGAACTTTGCACGCGCTACATTTTGGTGCCAAAATTTTGAAAATCGGACAATATTTAGTGGCACTTTTTCAGTTCCCCGTCCTTTGACCTTGAATTTGACCTTGAAGTTTGACCTTGATGAAAATGGTTTTCGATGTGCGGCTAGAACTTTGCACGCGCTACATTTTGGTGCCATAATTTTGAAAATCGGACAATATTTAGTGGCACTTTTTCAGTTCCCCGTCCTTTGACCTTGAATTTGACCTTGAAGTTTGACCTTGATGAAAATGGTTTTCGATGTGCGGCTAGAACTTAGCACGCGCTACATTTTGGTGCCAAAATTTTGAAAATCGGACAATATTTAGTGGCACTTTTTCAGTTCCCCGTCCTTTGACCTTGAATTTGACCTTGAAGTTTGACCTTGATGAAAATGGTTTTCGATGTGCGGCTAGAACTTTGCACGCGCTACATTTTGGTGCCAAAATTGTGAAAATCGGACAATATTTAGTGGCACTTTTTCAGTTCCCCGCCCTTTGACCTTGAATTTGACCTTGAAGTTTGACCTTGATGAAAATGGTTTTCGATGTGCGGCTAGAACTTTGCACGCGCTACATTTTGGTGCCAAAATTTTGAATATCGGACAATATTTAGTGGCACTTTTTCAGTTCCCCGTCCTTTGACCTTGAATTTGACCTTGAAGTTTGACCTTGATGAAAATGGTTTTCGATGTGCGGCTAGAACTTTGCACGCGCTACATTTTGGTGCCAAAATTTTGAAAATCGGACAATATTTAGTGGCACTTTTTCAGTTCCCCGTCCTTTGACCTTGAATTTGACCTTGAAGTTTGACCTTGATGAAAATGGTTTTCGATGTGCGGCTAGAACTTAGCACGCGCTACATTTTGGTGCCAAAATTTTGAAAATCGGACAATATTTAGTGGCACTTTTTCAGTTCCCCGTCCTTTGACCTTGAATTTGACCTTGAAGTTTGACCTTGATGAAAATGGTTTTCGATGTGCGGCTAGAACTTTGCACGCGCTACATTTTGGTGCCAAAATTGTGAAAATCGGACAATATTTAGTGGCACTTTTTCAGTTCCCCGCCCTTTGACCTTGAATTTGACCTTGAAGTTTGACCTTGATGAAAATGGTTTTCGATGTGCGGCTAGAACTTTGCACGCGCTACATTTTGGTGCCAAAATTTTGAAGATCGGACAATATCTAGTGGCACTTTTTCAGTTACCCGTCCTTTGACCTTGAATTTGACCTTGAAGTTTGACCTTGATGAAAATGGTTTTCGATGTGCGGCTAGAACTTTGCACGCGCTACATTTTGGTGCCAAAATTTTGAAAATCGGACAATATTTAGTGGCACTTTTTCAGTTCCCCGTCCTTTGACCTTGAATTTGACCTTGAAGTTTGACCTTGATGAAAATGGTTTTCGATGTGCGGCTAGAATTTTGCACGCGCTACATTTTGGTGCCAAAATTTTGAAAATCGGACAATATTTAGTGGCACTTTTTGAGTTCCCCGTCCTTTGACCTTGAATTTGACCTTGAAGGTCAAGGTTTAGGGGTGAATGGGTTCGATTTTCGTGATTCTCATGGTCCAATTGACCTTGGACGAGGTTTTGGCTAAAATCGGTGCTCGTCGCTGGAAAAGTCGCTGGTGACGTAGCATTTTTAAATTTCCCCGTTCTTTGACCTTGAATTTGACCTTGAAGTTTGACCTTGATGAAAATGGTTTTCGATGTGCGGCTAGAACTTTGCACGCGCTACATTTTGGTGCCAAAATTTTGAAGATCGGACAATATCTAGTGGCACTTTTTCAGTTCCCCGTCCTTTGACCTTGAATTTGACCTTGAAGTTTGACCTTGATGAAAATGGTTTTCGATGTGCGGCTAGAACTTTGCACGCGCTACATTTTGGTGCCAAAATTTTGAAAATCGGACAATAATTAGTGGCACTTTTTCAGTTCCCCGTCCTTTGACCTTGAATTTGACCTTGAAGTTTGACCTTGATGAAAATGGTTTTCGATGTGCGGCTTGAACTTTGCACGCGCTACATTTTGGTGCCAAAATTTTGAAGATCGGACAATATCTAGTGGCACTTTTTCAGTTCCCCGTCCTTTGACCTTGAATTTGACCTTGAAGTTTGACCTTGATGAAAATGGTTTTCGATGTGCGGCTAGAACTTTGCACGCGCTACATTTTGGTGCCAAAATTTTGAAGATCAGACAATATCTAGTGGCACTTTTTCAGTTCCCCGTCCTTTGACCTTGAATTTGACCTTGAAGTTTGACCTTGATGAAAATGGTTTTCGATGTGCGGCTAGAACTTTGCACGCGCTACATTTTGGTGCCAAAATTTTGAAAATCGGACAATATTTAGTGGCACTTTTTCAGTTCCCCGTCCTTTGACCTTGAATTTGACCTTGAAGTTTGACCTTGATGAAAATGGTTTTCGATGTGCGGCTAGAATTTTGCACGCGCTACATTTTGGTGCCAAAATTTTGAAAATCGGACAATATTTAGTGGCACTTTTTGAGTTCCCCGTCTTTTGACCTTGAATTTGACCTTGAAGGTCAAGGTTTAGGGGTGAATGGGTTCGATTTTCGTGATTCTCATGGTCCAATTGACCTTGGACGAGGTTTTGGCTAAAATCGGTGCTCGTCGCTGGAAAAGTCGCTGGTGACGTAGCATTTTTAAAGTTCCCCGTTCTTTGACCTTGAATTTGACCTTGAAGTTTGACCTTGATGAAAATGATTTTCGATGTGCGGCTAGAACTTTGCACGCGCTACATTTTGGTGCCAAAATTTTGAAGATCGGACAATATTTAGTGGCACTTTTTCAGTTCCCCGTCCTTTGACCTTGAATTTGACCTTGAAGTTTGACCTTGATGAAAATGGTTTTCGATGTGCGGCTAGAACTTTGCACGCGCTACATTTTGGTGCCAAAATTTTGAAGATCGGACAATATTTAGTGGCACTTTTTCAGTTCCCCGTCCTTTGACCTTGAATTTGACCTTGAAGTTTGACCTTGATGAAAATGGTTTTCGATGTGCGGCTAGAACTTTGCACGCGCTACATTTTGGTGCCAAAATTTTGAAAATCGGACAATAATTAGTGGCACTTTTTCAGTTCCCCGTCCTTTGACCTTGAATTTGACCTTGAAGTTTGACCTTGATGAAAATGGTTTTCCATGTGCGGCTAGAACTTTGCACGCGCTACATTTTGGTGCCAAAATTTTGAAGATCGGACAATATCTAGTGGCACTTTTTCAGTTCCCCGTCCTTTGACCTTGAATTTGACCTTGAAGTTTGACCTTGATGAAAATGGTTTTCGATGTGCGGCTAGAACTTTGCACGCGCTACATTTTGGTGCCAAAATTTTGAATATCGGACAATATTTAGTGGCACTTTTTCAGTTCCCCGTCCTTTGACCTTGAATTTGACCTTGAAGTTTGACCTTGATGAAAATGGTTTTCGATGTGCGGCTAGAACTTTGCACGCGCTACATTTTGGTGCCAAAATTTTGAAAATCGGACAATATTTAGTGGCACTTTTTCAGTTCCCCGTCCTTTGACCTTGAATTTGACCTTGAAGTTTGACCTTGATGAAAATGGTTTTCGATGTGCGGCTAGAACTTAGCACGCGCTACATTTTGGTGCCAAAATTTTGAAAATCGGACAATATTTAGTGGCACTTTTTCAGTTCCCCGTCCTTTGACCTTGAATTTGACCTTGAAGTTTGACCTTGATGAAAATGGTTTTCGATGTGCGGCTAGAACTTTGCACGCGCTACATTTTGGTGCCAAAATTGTGAAAATCGGACAATATTTAGTGGCACTTTTTCAGTTCCCCGCCCTTTGACCTTGAATTTGACCTTGAAGTTTGACCTTGATGAAAATGGTTTTCGATGTGCGGCTAGAACTTTGCACGCGCTACATTTTGGTGCCAAAATTTTGAAGATCGGACAATATCTAGTGGCACTTTTTCAGTTCCCCGTCCTTTGACCTTGAATTTGACCTTGAAGTTTGACCTTGATGAAAATGGTTTTCGATGTGCGGCTAGAACTTTGCACGCGCTACATTTTGGTGCCAAAATTTTGAAAATCGGACAATATTTAGTGGCACTTTTTCAGTTCCCCGTCCTTTGACCTTGAATTTGACCTTGAAGTTTGACCTTGATGAAAATGGTTTTCGATGTGCGGCTAGAATTTTGCACGCGCTACATTTTGGTGCCAAAATTTTGAAAATCGGACAATATTTAGTGGCACTTTTTCAGTTCCCCGTCCTTCGACCTTGAATTTGTCCTTGAAGGTCAAGGTTTAGGGGTGAATGGGTTCGATTTTCGTGATTCTCATGGTCCAATTGACCTTGGACGAGGTTTTGGCTAAAATCGGTGCTCGTCGCTGGAAAAGTCGCTGGTGACGTAGCATTTTTAAAGTTCCCCGTTCTTTGACCTTGAATTTGACCTTGAAGTTTGACCTTGATGAAAATGGTTTTCGATGTGCGGCTAGAACTTTGCACGCGCTACATTTTGGTGCCAAAATTTTGAAGATCGGACAATATTTAGTGGCACTTTTTCAGTTCCCCGTCCTTTGACCTTGAATTTGACCTTGAAGTTTGACCTTGATGAAAATGGTTTTCAATGTGCGGCTAGAACTTTGCACGCGCTACATTTTGGTGCCAAAATTTTGAAGATCGGACAATATTTAGTGGCACTTTTTCAGTTCCCCGTCCTTTGACCTTGAATTTGACCTTGAAGTTTGACCTTGATGAAAATGGTTTTCGATGTGCGGCTAGAACTTTGCACGCGCTACATTTTGGTGCCAAAATTTTGAAGATCGGACAATATCTAGTGGCACTTTTTCAGTTCCCCGTCCTTTGACCTTGAATTTGACCTTGAAGTTTGACCTTGATGAAAATGGTTTTCGATGTGCGGCTAGAACTTTGCACGCGCTACATTTTGGTGCCAAAATTTTGAAAATCGGACAATAATTAGTGGCACTTTTTCAGTTCCCCGTCCTTTGACCTTGAATTTGACCTTGAAGTTTGACCTTGATGAAAATGGTTTTCGATGTGCGGCTAGAACTTTGCACGCGCTACATTTTGGTGCCAAAATTTTGAAGATCGGACAATATTTAGTGGCACTTTTTCAGTTCCCCGTCCTTTGACCTTGAATTTGACCTTGAAGTTTGACCTTGATGAAAATGGTTTTCGATGTGCGGCTAGAACTTTGCACGCGCTACATTTTGGTGCCAAAATTTTGAAGATCGGACAATATCTAGTGGCACTTTTTCAGTTCCCCGTCCTTTGACCTTGAATTTGACCTTGAAGTTTGACCTTGATGAAAATGGTTTTCGATGTGCGGCTAGAACTTTGCACGCGCTACATTTTGGTGCCAAAATTTTGAAAATCGGACAATAATTAGTGGCACTTTTTCAGTTCCCCGTCCTTTGACCTTGAATTTGACCTTGAAGTTTGACCTTGATGAAAATGGTTTTCCATGTGCGGCTAGAACTTTGCACGCGCTACATTTTGGTGCCAAAATTTTGAAGATCGGACAATATCTAGTGGCACTTTTTCAGTTCCCCGTCCTTTGACCTTGAATTTGACCTTGAAGTTTGACCTTGATGAAAATGGTTTTCGATGTGCGGCTAGAACTTTGCACGCGCTACATTTTGGTGCCAAAATTTTGAATATCGGACAATATTTAGTGGCCCTTTTTCAGTTCCCCGTCCTTTGACCTTGAATTTGACCTTGAAGTTTGACCTTGATGAAAATGGTTTTCGATGTGCGGCTAGAACTTTGCACGCGCTACATTTTGGTGCCAAAATTTTGAAAATCGGACAATATTTAGTGGCACTTTTTCAGTTCCCCGTCCTTTGACCTTGAATTTGACCTTGAAGTTTGACCTTGATGAAAATGGTTTTCGATGTGCGGCTAGAACTTAGCACGCGCTACATTTTGGTGCCAAAATTTTGAAAATCGGACAATATTTAGTGGCACTTTTTCAGTTCCCCGTCCTTTGACCTTGAATTTGACCTTGAAGTTTGACCTTGATGAAAATGGTTTTCGATGTGCGGCTAGAACTTTGCACGCGCTACATTTTGGTGCCAAAATTGTGAAAATCGGACAATATTTAGTGGCACTTTTTCAGTTCCCCGCCCTTTGACCTTGAATTTGACCTTGAAGTTTGACCTTGATGAAAATGGTTTTCGATGTGCGGCTAGAACTTTGCACGCGCTACATTTTGATGCCAAAATTTTGAAGATCGGACAATATCTAGTGGCACTTTTTCAGTTCCCCGTCCTTTGACCTTGAATTTGACCTTGAAGTTTGACCTTGATGAAAATGGTTTTCGATGTGCGGCTAGAACTTTGCACGCGCTACATTTTGGTGCCAAAATTTTGAAAATCGGACAATATTTAGTGGCACTTTTTCAGTTCCCCGTCCTTTGACCTTGAATTTGACCTTGAAGTTTGACCTTGATGAAAATGGTTTTCGATGTGCGGCTAGAATTTTGCACGCGCTACATTTTGGTGCCAAAATTTTGAAAATCGGACAATATTTAGTGGCACTTTTTCAGTTCCCCGTCCTTCGACCTTGAATTTGACCTTGAAGGTCAAGGTTTAGGGGTGAATGGGTTCGATTTTCGTGATTCCCATGGTCCAATTGACCTTGGACGAGGTTTTGGCTAAAATCGGTGCTCGTCGCTGGAAAAGTCGCTGGTGACGTAGCATTTTTAAAGTTCCCCGTTCTTTGACCTTGAATTTGACCTTGAAGTTTGACCTTGATGAAAATGGTTTTCGATGTGCGGCTAGAACTTTGCACGCGCTACATTTTGGTGCCAAAATTTTGAAGATCGGACAATATTTAGTGGCACTTTTTCAGTTCCCCGTCCTTTGACCTTGAATTTGACCTTGAAGTTTGACCTTGATGAAAATGGTTTTCAATGTGCGGCTAGAACTTTGCACGCGCTACATTTTGGTGCCAAAATTTTGAAGATCGGACAATATTTAGTGGCACTTTTTCAGTTCCCCGTCCTTTGACCTTGAATTTGACCTTGAAGTTTGACCTTGATGAAAATGGTTTTCGATGTGCGGCTAGAACTTTGCACGCGCTACATTTTGGTGCCAAAATTTTGAAGATCGGACAATATCTAGTGGCACTTTTTCAGTTCCCCGTCCTTTGACCTTGAATTTGACCTTGAAGTTTGACCTTGATGAAAATGGTTTTCGATGTGCGGCTAGAACTTTGCACGCGCTACATTTTGGTGCCAAAATTTTGAAAATCGGACAATAATTAGTGGCACTTTTTCAGTTCCCCGTCCTTTGACCTTGAATTTGACCTTGAAGTTTGACCTTGATGAAAATGGTTTTCGATGTGCGGCTTGAACTTTGCACGCGCTACATTTTGGTGCCAAAATTTTGAAGATCGGACAATATCTAGTGGCACTTTTTCAGTTCCCCGTCCTTTGACCTTGAATTTGACCTTGAAGTTTGACCTTGATGAAAATGGTTTTCGATGTGCGGCTAGAACTTTGCACGCGCTACATTTTGGTGCCAAAATTTTGAAGATCAGACAATATCTAGTGGCACTTTTTCAGTTCCCCGTCCTTTGACCTTGAATTTGACCTTGAAGTTTGACCTTGATGAAAATGGTTTTCGATGTGCGGCTAGAACTTTGCACGCGCTACATTTTGGTGCCAAAATTTTGAAAATCGGACAATATTTAGTGGCACTTTTTCAGTTCCCCGTCCTTTGACCTTGAATTTGACCTTGAAGTTTGACCTTGATGAAAATGGTTTTCGATGTGCGGCTAGAACTTTGCACGTGCTACATTTTGGTGCCAAAATTTTGAAAATCGGACAATATTTAGTGGCACTTTTTCAGTTCCCCGTCCTTTGACCTTGAATTTGACCTTGAAGGTCAAGGTTTAGGGGTGAATGGGTTCGATTTTCGTGATCCTCATGGTCCAATTGACCTTGGACGAGGTTTTGGCTAAAATCGGTGCTCGTCGCTGGAAAAGTCGCTGGTGACTTAGCATTTTTAAAGTTCCCCGTTCTTTGACCTTGAATTTGACCTTGAAGTTTGACCTTGATGAAAATGGTTTTCGATGTGCGGCTAGAACTTTGCACGCGCTACATTTTGGTGCCAAAATTTTGAAGATCGGACAATATTTAGTGGCACTTTTTCAGTTCCCCGTCCTTTGACCTTGAATTTGACCTTGAAGTTTGACCTTGATGAAAATGGTTTTCGATGTGCGGCTAGAACTTTGCACGCGCTACATTTTGGTGCCAAAATTTTGAAGATCGGACAATATTTAGTGGCACTTTTTCAGTTCCCCGTCCTTTGACCTTGAATTTGACCTTGAAGTTTGACCTTGATGAAAATGGTTTTCGATGTGCGGCTAGAACTTTGCACGCGCTACATTTTGGTGCCAAAATTTTGAAGATCGGACAATATCTAGTGGCACTTTTTCAGTTCCCCGTCCTTTGACCTTGAATTTGACCTTGAAGTTTGACCTTGATGAAAATGGTTTTCGATGTGCGGCTAGAACTTTGCACGCGCTACATTTTGGTGCCAAAATTTTGAATATCGGACAATATTTAGTGGCACTTTTTCAGTTCCCCGTCCTTTGACCTTGAATTTGACCTTGAAGTTTGACCTTGATGAAAATGGTTTTCGATGTGCGGCTAGAACTTTCCACGCGCTACATTTTGGTGCCAAAATTTTGAATATCGGACAATATTTAGTTGCACTTTTTCAGTTCCCCGTCCTTTGACCTTGAATTTGACCTTGAAGATTGACCTTGATTAAAATGGTTTTCGATGTGCGGCTAGAACTTAGCACGCGCTACATTTTGGTGCCAAAATTTTGAAAATCGGACAATATTTAGTGGCCCTTTTTCAGTTCCCCGTCCTTTGACCTTGAATTTGACCTTGAAGTTTGACCTTGATGAAAATGGTTTTCGATGTGCGGCTAGAACTTTGCACGCGCTACATTTTGGTGCCAAAATTTTGAAAATCGGACAATATTTAGTGGCACTTTTTCAGTTCCCCGTCCTTTGACCTTGAATTTGACCTTGAAGTTTGACCTTGATGAAAATGGTTTTCGATGTGCGGCTAGAACTTAGCACGCGCTACATTTTGGTGCCAAAATTTTGAAAATCGGACAATATTTAGTGGCACTTTTTCAGTTCCCCGTCCTTTGACCTTGAATTTGACCTTGAAGTTTGACCTTGATGAAAATGGTTTTCGATGTGCGGCTAGAACTTTGCACGCGCTACATTTTGGTGCCAAAATTGTGAAAATCGGACAATATTTAGTGGCACTTTTTCAGTTCCCCGCCCTTTGACCTTGAATTTGACCTTGAAGTTTGACCTTGATGAAAATGGTTTTCGATGTGCGGCTAGAACTTTGCACGCGCTACATTTTGGTGCCAAAATTTTGAAGATCGGACAATATCTAGTGGCACTTTTTCAGTTCCCCGTCCTTTGACCTTGAATTTGACCTTGAAGTTTGACCTTGATGAAAATGGTTTTCGATGTGCGGCTAGAACTTTGCACGCGCTACATTTTGGTGCCAAAATTTTGAAAATCGGACAATATTTAGTGGCACTTTTTCAGTTCCCCGTCCTTTGACCTTGAATTTGACCTTGAAGTTTGACCTTGATGAAAATGGTTTTCGATGTGCGGCTAGAATTTTGCACGCGCTACATTTTGGTGCCAAAATTTTGAAAATCGGACAATATTTAGTGGCACTTTTTCAGTTCCCCGTCCTTCGACCTTGAATTTGACCTTGAAGGTCAAGGTTTAGGGGTGAATGGGTTCGATTTTCGTGATTCCCATGGTCCAATTGACCTTGGACGAGGTTTTGGCTAAAATCGGTGCTCGTCGCTGGAAAAGTCGCTGGTGACGTAGCATTTTTAAAGTTCCCCGTTCTTTGACCTTGAATTTGACCTTGAAGTTTGACCTTGATGAAAATGGTTTTCGATGTGCGGCTAGAACTTTGCACGCGCTACATTTTGGTGCCAAAATTTTGAAGATCGGACAATATCTAGTGGCACTTTTTCAGTTACCCGTCCTTTGACCTTGAATTTGACCTTGAAGTTTGACCTTGATGAAAATGGTTTTCGATGTGCGGCTAGAACTTTGCACGCGCTACATTTTGGTGCCAAAATTTTGAAAATCGGACAATATTTAGTGGCACTTTTTCAGTTCCCCGTCCTTTGACCTTGAATTTGACCTTGAAGTTTGACCTTGATGAAAATGGTTTTCGATGTGCGGCTAGAATTTTGCACGCGCTACATTTTGGTGCCAAAATTTTGAAAATCGGACAATATTTAGTGGCACTTTTTGAGTTCCCCGTCCTTTGACCTTGAATTTGACCTTGAAGGTCAAGGTTTAGGGGTGAATGGGTTCGATTTTCGTGATTCTCATGGTCCAATTGACCTTGGACGAGGTTTTGGCTAAAATCGGTGCTCGTCGCTGGAAAAGTCGCTGGTGACGTAGCATTTTTAAATTTCCCCGTTCTTTGACCTTGAATTTGACCTTGAAGTTTGACCTTGATGAAAATGGTTTTCGATGTGCGGCTAGAACTTTGCACGCGCTACATTTTGGTGCCAAAATTTTGAAGATCGGACAATATCTAGTGGCACTTTTTCAGTTCCCCGTCCTTTGACCTTGAATTTGACCTTGAAGTTTGACCTTGATGAAAATGGTTTTCGATGTGCGGCTAGAACTTTGCACGCGCTACATTTTGGTGCCAAAATTTTGAAAATCGGACAATAATTAGTGGCACTTTTTCAGTTCCCCGTCCTTTGACCTTGAATTTGACCTTGAAGTTTGACCTTGATGAAAATGGTTTTCGATGTGCGGCTTGAACTTTGCACGCGCTACATTTTGGTGCCAAAATTTTGAAGATCGGACAATATCTAGTGGCACTTTTTCAGTTCCCCGTCCTTTGACCTTGAATTTGACCTTGAAGTTTGACCTTGATGAAAATGGTTTTCGATGTGCGGCTAGAACTTTGCACGCGCTACATTTTGGTGCCAAAATTTTGAAGATCAGACAATATCTAGTGGCACTTTTTCAGTTCCCCGTCCTTTGACCTTGAATTTGACCTTGAAGTTTGACCTTGATGAAAATGGTTTTCGATGTGCGGCTAGAACTTTGCACGCGCTACATTTTGGTGCCAAAATTTTGAAAATCGGACAATATTTAGTGGCACTTTTTCAGTTCCCCGTCCTTTGACCTTGAATTTGACCTTGAAGTTTGACCTTGATGAAAATGGTTTTCGATGTGCGGCTAGAATTTTGCACGCGCTACATTTTGGTGCCAAAATTTTGAAAATCGGACAATATTTAGTGGCACTTTTTGAGTTCCCCGTCTTTTGACCTTGAATTTGACCTTGAAGGTCAAGGTTTAGGGGTGAATGGGTTCGATTTTCGTGATTCTCATGGTCCAATTGACCTTGGACGAGGTTTTGGCTAAAATCGGTGCTCGTCGCTGGAAAAGTCGCTGGTGACGTAGCATTTTTAAAGTTCCCCGTTCTTTGACCTTGAATTTGACCTTGAAGTTTGACCTTGATGAAAATGATTTTCGATGTGCGGCTAGAACTTTGCACGCGCTACATTTTGGTGCCAAAATTTTGAAGATCGGACAATATTTAGTGGCACTTTTTCAGTTCCCCGTCCTTTGACCTTGAATTTGACCTTGAAGTTTGACCTTGATGAAAATGGTTTTCGATGTGCGGCTAGAACTTTGCACGCGCTACATTTTGGTGCCAAAATTTTGAAGATCGGACAATATTTAGTGGCACTTTTTCAGTTCCCCGTCCTTTGACCTTGAATTTGACCTTGAAGTTTGACCTTGATGAAAATGGTTTTCGATGTGCGGCTAGAACTTTGCACGCGCTACATTTTGGTGCCAAAATTTTGAAAATCGGACAATAATTAGTGGCACTTTTTCAGTTCCCCGTCCTTTGACCTTGAATTTGACCTTGAAGTTTGACCTTGATGAAAATGGTTTTCCATGTGCGGCTAGAACTTTGCACGCGCTACATTTTGGTGCCAAAATTTTGAAGATCGGACAATATCTAGTGGCACTTTTTCAGTTCCCCGTCCTTTGACCTTGAATTTGACCTTGAAGTTTGACCTTGATGAAAATGGTTTTCGATGTGCGGCTAGAACTTTGCACGCGCTACATTTTGGTGCCAAAATTTTGAATATCGGACAATATTTAGTGGCACTTTTTCAGTTCCCCGTCCTTTGACCTTGAATTTGACCTTGAAGTTTGACCTTGATGAAAATGGTTTTCGATGTGCGGCTAGAACTTTGCACGCGCTACATTTTGGTGCCAAAATTTTGAAAATCGGACAATATTTAGTGGCACTTTTTCAGTTCCCCGTCCTTTGACCTTGAATTTGACCTTGAAGTTTGACCTTGATGAAAATGGTTTTCGATGTGCGGCTAGAACTTAGCACGCGCTACATTTTGGTGCCAAAATTTTGAAAATCGGACAATATTTAGTGGCACTTTTTCAGTTCCCCGTCCTTTGACCTTGAATTTGACCTTGAAGTTTGACCTTGATGAAAATGGTTTTCGATGTGCGGCTAGAACTTTGCACGCGCTACATTTTGGTGCCAAAATTGTGAAAATCGGACAATATTTAGTGGCACTTTTTCAGTTCCCCGCCCTTTGACCTTGAATTTGACCTTGAAGTTTGACCTTGATGAAAATGGTTTTCGATGTGCGGCTAGAACTTTGCACGCGCTACATTTTGGTGCCAAAATTTTGAAGATCGGACAATATCTAGTGGCACTTTTTCAGTTCCCCGTCCTTTGACCTTGAATTTGACCTTGAAGTTTGACCTTGATGAAAATGGTTTTCGATGTGCGGCTAGAACTTTGCACGCGCTACATTTTGGTGCCAAAATTTTGAAAATCGGACAATATTTAGTGGCACTTTTTCAGTTCCCCGTCCTTTGACCTTGAATTTGACCTTGAAGTTTGACCTTGATGAAAATGGTTTTCGATGTGCGGCTAGAATTTTGCACGCGCTACATTTTGGTGCCAAAATTTTGAAAATCGGACAATATTTAGTGGCACTTTTTCAGTTCCCCGTCCTTCGACCTTGAATTTGTCCTTGAAGGTCAAGGTTTAGGGGTGAATGGGTTCGATTTTCGTGATTCTCATGGTCCAATTGACCTTGGACGAGGTTTTGGCTAAAATCGGTGCTCGTCGCTGGAAAAGTCGCTGGTGACGTAGCATTTTTAAAGTTCCCCGTTCTTTGACCTTGAATTTGACCTTGAAGTTTGACCTTGATGAAAATGGTTTTCGATGTGCGGCTAGAACTTTGCACGCGCTACATTTTGGTGCCAAAATTTTGAAGATCGGACAATATTTAGTGGCACTTTTTCAGTTCCCCGTCCTTTGACCTTGAATTTGACCTTGAAGTTTGACCTTGATGAAAATGGTTTTCAATGTGCGGCTAGAACTTTGCACGCGCTACATTTTGGTGCCAAAATTTTGAAGATCGGACAATATTTAGTGGCACTTTTTCAGTTCCCCGTCCTTTGACCTTGAATTTGACCTTGAAGTTTGACCTTGATGAAAATGGTTTTCGATGTGCGGCTAGAACTTTGCACGCGCTACATTTTGGTGCCAAAATTTTGAAGATCGGACAATATCTAGTGGCACTTTTTCAGTTCCCCGTCCTTTGACCTTGAATTTGACCTTGAAGTTTGACCTTGATGAAAATGGTTTTCGATGTGCGGCTAGAACTTTGCACGCGCTACATTTTGGTGCCAAAATTTTGAAAATCGGACAATAATTAGTGGCACTTTTTCAGTTCCCCGTCCTTTGACCTTGAATTTGACCTTGAAGTTTGACCTTGATGAAAATGGTTTTCGATGTGCGGCTAGAACTTTGCACGCGCTACATTTTGGTGCCAAAATTTTGAAGATCGGACAATATTTAGTGGCACTTTTTCAGTTCCCCGTCCTTTGACCTTGAATTTGACCTTGAAGTTTGACCTTGATGAAAATGGTTTTCGATGTGCGGCTAGAACTTTGCACGCGCTACATTTTGGTGCCAAAATTTTGAAGATCGGACAATATCTAGTGGCACTTTTTCAGTTCCCCGTCCTTTGACCTTGAATTTGACCTTGAAGTTTGACCTTGATGAAAATGGTTTTCGATGTGCGGCTAGAACTTTGCACGCGCTACATTTTGGTGCCAAAATTTTGAAAATCGGACAATAATTAGTGGCACTTTTTCAGTTCCCCGTCCTTTGACCTTGAATTTGACCTTGAAGTTTGACCTTGATGAAAATGGTTTTCCATGTGCGGCTAGAACTTTGCACGCGCTACATTTTGGTGCCAAAATTTTGAAGATCGGACAATATCTAGTGGCACTTTTTCAGTTCCCCGTCCTTTGACCTTGAATTTGACCTTGAAGTTTGACCTTGATGAAAATGGTTTTCGATGTGCGGCTAGAACTTTGCACGCGCTACATTTTGGTGCCAAAATTTTGAATATCGGACAATATTTAGTGGCCCTTTTTCAGTTCCCCGTCCTTTGACCTTGAATTTGACCTTGAAGTTTGACCTTGATGAAAATGGTTTTCGATGTGCGGCTAGAACTTTGCACGCGCTACATTTTGGTGCCAAAATTTTGAAAATCGGACAATATTTAGTGGCACTTTTTCAGTTCCCCGTCCTTTGACCTTGAATTTGACCTTGAAGTTTGACCTTGATGAAAATGGTTTTCGATGTGCGGCTAGAACTTAGCACGCGCTACATTTTGGTGCCAAAATTTTGAAAATCGGACAATATTTAGTGGCACTTTTTCAGTTCCCCGTCCTTTGACCTTGAATTTGACCTTGAAGTTTGACCTTGATGAAAATGGTTTTCGATGTGCGGCTAGAACTTTGCACGCGCTACATTTTGGTGCCAAAATTGTGAAAATCGGACAATATTTAGTGGCACTTTTTCAGTTCCCCGCCCTTTGACCTTGAATTTGACCTTGAAGTTTGACCTTGATGAAAATGGTTTTCGATGTGCGGCTAGAACTTTGCACGCGCTACATTTTGGTGCCAAAATTTTGAAGATCGGACAATATCTAGTGGCACTTTTTCAGTTCCCCGTCCTTTGACCTTGAATTTGACCTTGAAGTTTGACCTTGATGAAAATGGTTTTCGATGTGCGGCTAGAACTTTGCACGCGCTACATTTTGGTGCCAAAATTTTGAAAATCGGACAATATTTAGTGGCACTTTTTCAGTTCCCCGTCCTTTGACCTTGAATTTGACCTTGAAGTTTGACCTTGATGAAAATGGTTTTCGATGTGCGGCTAGAATTTTGCACGCGCTACATTTTGGTGCCAAAATTTTGAAAATCGGACAATATTTAGTGGCACTTTTTCAGTTCCCCGTCCTTCGACCTTGAATTTGACCTTGAAGGTCAAGGTTTAGGGGTGAATGGGTTCGATTTTCGTGATTCCCATGGTCCAATTGACCTTGGACGAGGTTTTGGCTAAAATCGGTGCTCGTCGCTGGAAAAGTCGCTGGTGACGTAGCATTTTTAAAGTTCCCCGTTCTTTGACCTTGAATTTGACCTTGAAGTTTGACCTTGATGAAAATGGTTTTCGATGTGCGGCTAGAACTTTGCACGCGCTACATTTTGGTGCCAAAATTTTGAAGATCGGACAATATTTAGTGGCACTTTTTCAGTTCCCCGTCCTTTGACCTTGAATTTGACCTTGAAGTTTGACCTTGATGAAAATGGTTTTCAATGTGCGGCTAGAACTTTGCACGCGCTACATTTTGGTGCCAAAATTTTGAAGATCGGACAATATTTAGTGGCACTTTTTCAGTTCCCCGTCCTTTGACCTTGAATTTGACCTTGAAGTTTGACCTTGATGAAAATGGTTTTCGATGTGCGGCTAGAACTTTGCACGCGCTACATTTTGGTGCCAAAATTTTGAAGATCGGACAATATCTAGTGGCACTTTTTCAGTTCCCCGTCCTTTGACCTTGAATTTGACCTTGAAGTTTGACCTTGATGAAAATGGTTTTCGATGTGCGGCTAGAACTTTGCACGCGCTACATTTTGGTGCCAAAATTTTGAAAATCGGACAATAATTAGTGGCACTTTTTCAGTTCCCCGTCCTTTGACCTTGAATTTGACCTTGAAGTTTGACCTTGATGAAAATGGTTTTCGATGTGCGGCTTGAACTTTGCACGCGCTACATTTTGGTGCCAAAATTTTGAAGATCGGACAATATCTAGTGGCACTTTTTCAGTTCCCCGTCCTTTGACCTTGAATTTGACCTTGAAGTTTGACCTTGATGAAAATGGTTTTCGATGTGCGGCTAGAACTTTGCACGCGCTACATTTTGGTGCCAAAATTTTGAAGATCAGACAATATCTAGTGGCACTTTTTCAGTTCCCCGTCCTTTGACCTTGAATTTGACCTTGAAGTTTGACCTTGATGAAAATGGTTTTCGATGTGCGGCTAGAACTTTGCACGCGCTACATTTTGGTGCCAAAATTTTGAAAATCGGACAATATTTAGTGGCACTTTTTCAGTTCCCCGTCCTTTGACCTTGAATTTGACCTTGAAGTTTGACCTTGATGAAAATGGTTTTCGATGTGCGGCTAGAACTTTGCACGTGCTACATTTTGGTGCCAAAATTTTGAAAATCGGACAATATTTAGTGGCACTTTTTCAGTTCCCCGTCCTTTGACCTTGAATTTGACCTTGAAGGTCAAGGTTTAGGGGTGAATGGGTTCGATTTTCGTGATCCTCATGGTCCAATTGACCTTGGACGAGGTTTTGGCTAAAATCGGTGCTCGTCGCTGGAAAAGTCGCTGGTGACTTAGCATTTTTAAAGTTCCCCGTTCTTTGACCTTGAATTTGACCTTGAAGTTTGACCTTGATGAAAATGGTTTTCGATGTGCGGCTAGAACTTTGCACGCGCTACATTTTGGTGCCAAAATTTTGAAGATCGGACAATATTTAGTGGCACTTTTTCAGTTCCCCGTCCTTTGACCTTGAATTTGACCTTGAAGTTTGACCTTGATGAAAATGGTTTTCGATGTGCGGCTAGAACTTTGCACGCGCTACATTTTGGTGCCAAAATTTTGAAGATCGGACAATATTTAGTGGCACTTTTTCAGTTCCCCGTCCTTTGACCTTGAATTTGACCTTGAAGTTTGACCTTGATGAAAATGGTTTTCGATGTGCGGCTAGAACTTTGCACGCGCTACATTTTGGTGCCAAAATTTTGAAGATCGGACAATATCTAGTGGCACTTTTTCAGTTCCCCGTCCTTTGACCTTGAATTTGACCTTGAAGTTTGACCTTGATGAAAATGGTTTTCGATGTGCGGCTAGAACTTTGCACGCGCTACATTTTGGTGCCAAAATTTTGATTATCGGACAATATTTAGTGGCACTTTTTCAGTTCCCCGTCCTTTGACCTTGAATTTGACCTTGAAGTTTGACCTTGATGAAAATGGTTTTCGATGTGCGGCTAGAACTTTCCACGCGCTACATTTTGGTGCCAAAATTTTGAATATCGGACAATATTTAGTTGCACTTTTTCAGTTCCCCGTCCTTTGACCTTGAATTTGACCTTGAAGATTGACCTTGATTAAAATGGTTTTCGATGTGCGGCTAGAACTTAGCACGCGCTACATTTTGGTGCCAAAATTTTGAAAATCGGACAATATTTAGTGGCCCTTTTTCAGTTCCCCGTCCTTTGACCTTGAATTTGACCTTGAAGTTTGACCTTGATGAAAATGGTTTTCGATGTGCGGCTAGAACTTTGCACGCGCTACATTTTGGTGCCAAAATTTTGAAAATCGGACAATATTTAGTGGCACTTTTTCAGTTCCCCGTCCTTTGACCTTGAATTTGACCTTGAAGTTTGACCTTGATGAAAATGGTTTTCGATGTGCGGCTAGAACTTAGCACGCGCTACATTTTGGTGCCAAAATTTTGAAAATCGGACAATATTTAGTGGCACTTTTTCAGTTCCCCGTCCTTTGACCTTGAATTTGACCTTGAAGTTTGACCTTGATGAAAATGGTTTTCGATGTGCGGCTAGAACTTTGCACGCGCTACATTTTGGTGCCAAAATTGTGAAAATCGGACAATATTTAGTGGCACTTTTTCAGTTCCCCGCCCTTTGACCTTGAATTTGACCTTGAAGTTTGACCTTGATGAAAATGGTTTTCGATGTGCGGCTAGAACTTTGCACGCGCTACATTTTGGTGCCAAAATTTTGAAGATCGGACAATATCTAGTGGCACTTTTTCAGTTCCCCGTCCTTTGACCTTGAATTTGACCTTGAAGTTTGACCTTGATGAAAATGGTTTTCGATGTGCGGCTAGAACTTTGCACGCGCTACATTTTGGTGCCAAAATTTTGAAAATCGGACAATATTTAGTGGCACTTTTTCAGTTCCCCGTCCTTTGACCTTGAATTTGACCTTGAAGTTTGACCTTGATGAAAATGGTTTTCGATGTGCGGCTAGAATTTTGCACGCGCTACATTTTGGTGCCAAAATTTTGAAAATCGGACAATATTTAGTGGCACTTTTTCAGTTCCCCGTCCTTCGACCTTGAATTTGACCTTGAAGGTCAAGGTTTAGGGGTGAATGGGTTCGATTTTCGTGATTCCCATGGTCCAATTGACCTTGGACGAGGTTTTGGCTAAAATCGGTGCTCGTCGCTGGAAAAGTCGCTGGTGACGTAGCATTTTTAAAGTTCCCCGTTCTTTGACCTTGAATTTGACCTTGAAGTTTGACCTTGATGAAAATGGTTTTCGATGTGCGGCTAGAACTTTGCACGCGCTACATTTTGGTGCCAAAATTTTGAAGATCGGACAATATTTAGTGGCACTTTTTCAGTTCCCCGTCCTTTGACCTTGAATTTGACCTTGAAGTTTGACCTTGATGAAAATGGTTTTCAATGTGCGGCTAGAACTTTGCACGCGCTACATTTTGGTGCCAAAATTTTGAAGATCGGACAATATTTAGTGGCACTTTTTCAGTTCCCCGTCCTTTGACCTTGAATTTGACCTTGAAGTTTGACCTTGATGAAAATGGTTTTCGATGTGCGGCTAGAACTTTGCACGCGCTACATTTTGGTGCCAAAATTTTGAAGATCGGACAATATCTAGTGGCACTTTTTCAGTTCCCCGTCCTTTGACCTTGAATTTGACCTTGAAGTTTGACCTTGATGAAAATGGTTTTCGATGTGCGGCTAGAACTTTGCACGCGCTACATTTTGGTGCCAAAATTTTGAAAATCGGACAATAATTAGTGGCACTTTTTCAGTTCCCCGTCCTTTGACCTTGAATTTGACCTTGAAGTTTGACCTTGATGAAAATGGTTTTCGATGTGCGGCTTGAACTTTGCACGCGCTACATTTTGGTGCCAAAATTTTGAAGATCGGACAATATCTAGTGGCACTTTTTCAGTTCCCCGTCCTTTGACCTTGAATTTGACCTTGAAGTTTGACCTTGATGAAAATGGTTTTCGATGTGCGGCTAGAACTTTGCACGCGCTACATTTTGGTGCCAAAATTTTGAAGATCAGACAATATCTAGTGGCACTTTTTCAGTTCCCCGTCCTTTGACCTTGAATTTGACCTTGAAGTTTGACCTTGATGAAAATGGTTTTCGATGTGCGGCTAGAACTTTGCACGCGCTACATTTTGGTGCCAAAATTTTGAAAATCGGACAATATTTAGTGGCACTTTTTCAGTTCCCCGTCCTTTGACCTTGAATTTGACCTTGAAGTTTGACCTTGATGAAAATGGTTTTCGATGTGCGGCTAGAACTTTGCACGTGCTACATTTTGGTGCCAAAATTTTGAAAATCGGACAATATTTAGTGGCACTTTTTCAGTTCCCCGTCCTTTGACCTTGAATTTGACCTTGAAGGTCAAGGTTTAGGGGTGAATGGGTTCGATTTTCGTGATCCTCATGGTCCAATTGACCTTGGACGAGGTTTTGGCTAAAATCGGTGCTCGTCGCTGGAAAAGTCGCTGGTGACTTAGCATTTTTAAAGTTCCCCGTTCTTTGACCTTGAATTTGACCTTGAAGTTTGACCTTGATGAAAATGGTTTTCGATGTGCGGCTAGAACTTTGCACGCGCTACATTTTGGTGCCAAAATTTTGAAGATCGGACAATATTTAGTGGCACTTTTTCAGTTCCCCGTCCTTTGACCTTGAATTTGACCTTGAAGTTTGACCTTGATGAAAATGGTTTTCGATGTGCGGCTAGAACTTTGCACGCGCTACATTTTGGTGCCAAAATTTTGAAGATCGGACAATATTTAGTGGCACTTTTTCAGTTCCCCGTCCTTTGACCTTGAATTTGACCTTGAAGTTTGACCTTGATGAAAATGGTTTTCGATGTGCGGCTAGAACTTTGCACGCGCTACATTTTGGTGCCAAAATTTTGAAGATCGGACAATATCTAGTGGCACTTTTTCAGTTCCCCGTCCTTTGACCTTGAATTTGACCTTGAAGTTTGACCTTGATGAAAATGGTTTTCGATGTGCGGCTAGAACTTTGCACGCGCTACATTTTGGTGCCAAAATTTTGAATATCGGACAATATTTAGTGGCACTTTTTCAGTTCCCCGTCCTTTGACCTTGAATTTGACCTTGAAGTTTGACCTTGATGAAAATGGTTTTCGATGTGCGGCTAGAACTTTCCACGCGCTACATTTTGGTGCCAAAATTTTGAATATCGGACAATATTTAGTTGCACTTTTTCAGTTCCCCGTCCTTTGACCTTGAATTTGACCTTGAAGATTGACCTTGATTAAAATGGTTTTCGATGTGCGGCTAGAACTTAGCACGCGCTACATTTTGGTGCCAAAATTTTGAAAATCGGACAATATTTAGTGGCACTTTTTCAGTTCCCCGTCCTTTGACCTTGAATTTGACCTTGAATGTCAAGGTTTAGGGGTGAATGGGTTCGATTTTCGTGATCCTCATGGTCCAATTGACCTTGGACGAGGTTTTGGCTAAAATCGGTGCTCGTCGCTGGAAAAGTCGCTGGCGACGTCGCCAACTTCACGGACATAAGCTTTTTTGGACCTGGAGTCAAAATGGGTGGACCGATCGGGACGAAAGTGGGACCGTTTGATTCGTCTCCGGCGAGGTAAACTTTTGGTGCTGGCCTCGGTTCGCTCGGTGCTTCGTGGCACATGCTATTCCGCTTCAAAGTTTCGGTGACACGAACATTTTTGTCAAGGCTACAGGTCAACCCGAGGTCACGGGCAAAGCCATACTGGCGGGACACATCGGTAACACCTTGAACCAGTTTCCAGGGGGGTCACCGTCTGCGAGGGGTGCAGGCTGCACGTGCTGGGGTCGGAAAACCGTTTTGACGTGAGGTCCTCTGGCTCAAAGAAATTTTAAGCTATCAACCTCAAAATCGGTTCAATGGTAGTCCCAGGCAAGGCCTCCAAAATAATGCACATTTCATTTGGCTATGGATCCTCCAATTCTGGCCCAAGGCAACGCACGAGCGCTGCCGGCATCTAGTTGTCAGGGCTCCGTCTCGCTGACCTCACCTGATCGGAGCTTGGCGAGGTGATAACGTCATTCGGGCCCCAGTGCTGCCACCTGGAACGGTCGGTGTCACATGAACTCCACTTGCGGGCCACAGACATTCCAAATAGCACCCTCTCGAAGGCAATGTTTTCGGAGGAAATACTGGTTTAACCCGCGCCCGGCTGGGGGTCCTGGATTTCCACGCCCTGCTGGGGGGGGGGTGTTTGAACACCCCCCCTTGTAACTCGGCTCCTGGGCCACGTAGCGATACGCGGAAGGCGGCGTTCGAAAGAGCGTCAAAAATAATGACGAAATCATTTCGGTCAATTTTTTGGTCAGGTCAAAGGTCAGGTCACCAGAGGTCATTGAAGGCAAAATTTCGCCGATTTCCAGGTCGAATGTCGAAAATTTCCAAGAAGCCAACGCATAACTCGGGAACCAATAGAGCTACAGCGCCGCGGAAAAGCGCATTCGATAGCCCTATTAAAGCCCTTTCTGAGTAATTCTCTCAGATTTGACCTAACGTCAACAGTTTTGCCTGCAGGGGGCAAAAATTGCAAAAATAGCCGATTTTTTCGGAAACAGTTTTTCTGCAATAACTTTTGACCCAAGCCTTGTACGAGCTTACTTTTACCGGCATTGTGTTCCTCTCGTCAAGACGCATCGAATGAACTATAAGTTGACCTTGAAAGGTCAACTTGAAAATTTGACCTCAGGTCAAGGTCATGACCTGACCGGAAAGGGTCATGCTGCATATCAGTCGATCCGTATCGTCGAGCTGAACACATCTAAGGCGTTTTCGTCGCTCTAGCATGTCTCTATCAAAAGTTATTTGCGAAAAACGGTTAGATACCATTCGTGACCTAAGATGACCTCAGGGCATAAACAGGGGTCACGGACACCATTTTCATGTTCAGTGTGTCTAAACCACTTGTAATTCGGTGTTTGGGAGTGTTTATAATGTCTTTTGTCCAAAAGAGGCGCATTTCAATTTTCTCCCATTGACTTACAGGGTGATTTTTTTTTAACTGTTAAAAATTAAACGTCAATGGTGGTCCCTAAATCGAAAAATCTTGTGCAAAAAAGCAATGCACGTGATAGATAAATCTGGGACATTTTGTATGGTGTCATGATTTGTCCATTTTAACCGAAGGCCTCGGCCCCAATGGAGCGTGAAAATGTCCCACCAATCGGGCACGCATGGTACACCGCCGTTCAGTAAGGAACGACACAAAACGATGATTTTGAAGCATTGAGGCAGTTCGAAGCATACGATCATCAAGGAGATACCTCAGAAAGACGTTAAATAATGCAGGAACAAGCTTGTAGTCATAAATGACCTTCAAACGGTCCATCTGGCGTATGTGCAACCTCTGAAGAATCAGTCTTCAGGGAGAAACAAAAAACAGCGAATCAGACACCACCAGGGCCGCCAGTAGCAAAATCCTCGACCTGCCTTTTCTAGACTTCTAGTTTTTTGACCCAGGTATGGCAGATATAACAAGAAAACATGGGAAATATCTGGCAGAGCTGAAAATGGGTGATAGGAGCCTTTTCAGTCCGCCTAATGAGCATGGGAGTCCATGGTACTGTTTAACACGTGCTCAGGCGGGCTGATTCGTGTCGATGAGAGAGGGGGTAACTTCAAGCACAAGTAAAATACACGATGGACGTTCCTTCACATCGTGTCTGCATGAAATCAAAATGTCCCAGAATGCTCGTCATGCTGGTATATAATTTTACCATATATATTTGCATTTTAACGCCACTAAACCTCATTACGTTTTAACAAGTAAAAAAAATCACCCTGTATAATGGGGAGGTCGCAAAACTGACCTGACCTTAGGTCATCGATATCAAAATTCTTAGATATACATTTTGTACATGCTATTGCTCTTAGCAATCGCTGAAAGTTTCAAAGCGATCGGTCACTCGGTGTAGCTATGACAGACATTGAAACTTTTTATGAGGTGAGGTCACTTCAAGTGACCTGGTGACCTGACCTTGAATGACCTTGGTCTGAAATTTTCACAACATGTGTAGAATTGATGTACGATAAGTTGTACCAAAAACGGCGGCGCTCCGCGCCGCCGTTTTTGAGATATTCGCGAAAAACCACAAGGGGGGTGTTCAAACACCCCCCCCCCCAGCTGGGCGCGGGTTAAACACGAGTGTAGGGGTGGTAGCAGGAAGAAACTCCACCTAGTTATATTGTCTAGAACGGCATTATCCGTTTACACTTTACAGACATACAATTTCAACTTTGATCGTTAAACCGGGAACTTTTACTGTTCACTATTCAATGAGAATTTAGACAAATGAGCTAACAGCAATGCTGTCCGAGATCGGTGTCAGCTGCAACGTGAAGATGTTGGCAGCTGTGAGCGGTGCTTATTCCATCCGCGTCATTCACCTACCTGTGAGAGGTCGGGTCCGGGCGGTGGTCGTCCGAGCCGAGCTCCAACCGCCGCTGGAGCTGCTGGTTCTCAGCCAGCTGCTCGTCTAGCTGCGCCGTCAGCTCGGCGGCCCGATCCTGCGCCTGGGCGCGGCCCGAGACCAGCTGCTGAACCTGCCGCAGACCGAGTGGGAGACGGGGTGGTCACAGCCGGTCACAGCCGGCCAGAGGGAGGGGAGGACACAAGGGATGGTCACAGCAGGCCGAGAGGAGTGATTAGGTCGAAGGGGACGGTGATAGCCCACAACCCGCCAGAGGGCAGGAAGGAGCAGTTCGCACGGGACAGTCCCCGCTCACAGCCCGCTAGAGGGCAGGGGATGCCGGCCCATACAGGTGAGACAGAGCTCACAGCCCGTTAGAGGGCAGTGGAAAGCGGTCCCTTCGGGCTGGTCACAGCTCACAGCCCGCCAGAGGGCAGGGGAGAGACCCATACCGACCGCTCTCCCGAGATCCGAACCACAGCGCCAGTAGCACAGCCATCGGCAGAAGTCATATTCCTCTGCTTGCTCCATCGCGATGATCTCCCTGAGCCAGCATTACGCCTAATGATGCATACGGCCGTATTCGTACAGCCTATGACTCGCACGGTGACCGTCTGCTGATAGGGGCGATCGGACTCGTTGTCACACATACCTGCCGCTGCAGCTGGTGCAGCTGAAGCATGTACTGCTTGGTGCTGGAGGTGGTGGACACCAGCCGGCTCTCCAGCATCTGACACCGCTGAGAAGCCTCTGAAAACACAGCGTCACGAACTTTAGAACATTAGTTCAGCACTTTCGGCCACAGCTGGATTTATTGACAGCTAAGACCAGGCATTCCTAGCCGCTCACACATGAGAAATGGCCAGGAACTCGCAGCACCAGACTGAGATTCAGATTTCCTCACGCCGTACTGACCTGTTTCCAGCTCTTTGACAGTCTGCACGAGGGTACGGTTTTGTTGGTTCAGATCGTCAATCCAGTCTTCCAGAAGCTCCATCCTATCCTGCAGACACAATGGTTCGATATAATTATCATCGACATAATTATTTTTATCATCATCGCAATCATCACCTTCACCATTATCATAGGCAATTATGCAATGAACATCAACAAGTCCATGAAGTAGCGCAACCAGGGCGGTGTCAGAGGGTCTATCAGGCTGTCAGGTGGCATTGGGCAGTGGGGTGGGCTGACCCCTCTCGATATTTCTGTCAGGGACCCGTACTAAAGAATGCCTAAACACGAGGTGGGATGGCGTCCGGCTCTGGCCAATGCCTAGAAAGAGGGGCCTTTTGGGCTCGGTCGGATGAAATGCCCCTCCCCGCCCCGATGTGATACGAATTCCGATCGGATTACTGCACCGTATCCAGCACCGCCCAGCTGACACAGATAAGGGCTGTGCAGAGTGGAAGGCTGCAGGCACTTGCGAGTTGCAACACTGCGAGGCTGGCCGCTGGGTGATCTGCTAGCTCGACCGAGTACTGTGGGAACTGGAGCGGGCGCTGCCCTGCTTTGTGGTTGGGTTTGTCAGGGTTTAGGCGCACGTCGACAGTCAGAATGTTCTGCGGTCTGCACCCGCTGTGGGAGAAGGGGTGGGGAAGGGCAGTCTTCCTGTTTGTGTGGGACCGATTAATCTGCTGCCTAGAGGCTGGAACGGGCGTATATTTACCATATTGTGGGCCTAGGGGAGGGGCGCGTCGCTACTCAGTTGTGTTACAGTGGGCTGGGGTAGGGGGCGGGCGCTGACATTTAGGTACTTCGTTCTGGGACTGGGGAGGGGGAGCGCATTGCAGAGCTACGGCGGGGTTGGGGTGGGAAGCTGCCATTACCTAGTAGTGGAGCTTGGGGAGGGAAGGCGGCGGGCTCAGTAAGGTTACTGAGGGGATGGGTGAGGGGCGGCGAGCGCTGTTATTATCTCGTTATGGGACTGGATGGCGGGACCGCAGGAGAAGCAGGGCGCTACTGCTCGTTACTGCGGACCTGAGCGGGGAGGGGCTGACATTACCTCGCTGTTGGGCTGGGGGGGGGGGGGGGGGGGACAGGCGCTACTGTTGCGTTACAGCGGGGCTGGATGGCGGGGGTGGGTGGGAGGGTAGCACACTACCGTTGCGATACTGAAGGGCTGCGGTTATGGGAGGGGGGGGGGACGCAACTGTGGAGTTACTGTTAGGCGGGGGCGGAGCGGGGGGAGGGTAGATCCCCTCGTACTGCTCGGTAGACCCCAACCATTGCAGCGCTACCACAGGGCTGGCGGCTGGCGCTGCCATTACCTTGCCGTGCGGCTAGCGGGAGGCGAGGGGAGAGGAAAACCGGTACTATGGAGTTATTGCAGGGCGGGGAGAGGTAGGGCACTACTGCTGCTGCGGGGCCGGCGCAGGCGCTGGCCTTACCTTGCCATATGTAGGTGAGGTGGGGTCACTGTCGAGCCGGGCCATCCGCTCCCGGTACAGCCGCTGGAACTCCTCCAAGATGTCCAGCATGGCGTCCGGTCCCTGGTCACCGACACTACAGCTGCCCGCCTCGCTCGGACACCCGCCCTCGTCACACATGGCGGCGCGCCGCCGCCGCCGCCGACCCGGCCCGGCCGCTCCCAGGCAGACGCGTCGCTCGTCGATGACGTCGACCGACGACGGCCAGCTGGCGGCGGCGCAGAGGGATTCACCGCAGCCCGAGATCGGGCCGGCCCTCACCGCAGCGGCTGAGGACTCAGCGTCGCCGGATCTGTTTACACTTGTGTAGGCGGTGAGCTGATACCGGCGTGGGGGAGCGGGCGAGGCGCCGGGAGGCCGCGGAGCCAAACAAACGCACCCCTGTAGTAGCCGTACCGGATGGTCTGTCGGTCCGCAGGCTCGCGTTCTGCTGAGATATTTTCGTTCCGGACCCGGCGCCCACTGAAGGATGGGCTTCGGCCCCCCGAAGCTGCATTTTAGATAGACCAGAATTCTCAAATGAGCCCCTGTATATGCAAGGGATGGGCAAAATTTCGGGTATCTTCTCTCCTAGAACTGGACAGTGTGACGCCCTTGGCAGCAAAATGCGACCGTGATGTTGATCCAGGATGCTCGAAAACATAGAGTTAGGTAGACCTAGTAAGTTCTATCCTTCGTATAGGAGAAGCAAATAACGAAGAGAAACGACAGGGGGCCAAAGCGATACCCGTCCCCTCTGACGTGTGGGCTGTGGCTAGTAAGAATTCATTCAGATTTTTCACGTTCTCTGTGCAATTTCCCCTTCCCCGCACTCAAGCCCTCATTACAATCACGGTAATTTTCCTCCTTCGAATAACGTCGCTCGCTCAGCACGGCCAATGTCTGTAGTCAGTACCGCACCAGGAAAATGTCAGCGGTCGACGGTCGTGTCGTGGCGCTGACCGAGCCGGAAAACGCGCACGGCGTGCCCGTTGTACCGGACCGGCGTGCCCGTCGGTACCGGAGCGGAGCGGCGATCTTATCGGACCGGTTCGGGTTCACACCGACCCGCGGAGCCGCCAGCCACCACGTGGCCACGTGGCGGGGCGCGCCGGGCGGGGCCTCCCGACAGCCTGTACCCGCGCCGGGACAATGACGGGCAGAACTTGATGAGACACCGGCAGCCTGACTCTGGTGCCAGAGCATAGAGAGGCCAACTTTGTGCAAGAACACCTGGTACCGCGGCACAAACAGCCTGTCCCCGGAGCCGCTGAGAGTGTGACAAACGGAGCCGCCGAGTATTCTATCCATCCATTTCCGACGAAACGCTCTTTTTTTTTACAATACCGGACAATGCGTTGTATTTATCAAGACCCAACAACGTCAAGTAACACGTAAAAATTCGACGAGTACAAATAAATACTCAACGTTGTACATAGGCACACACTGATGGGCAGATCGCACTTTAAAATTGTGTGAAGGGGTACATTCGATACTCCATGATTTAGTGACAGGTCAAATAGGCGCCATAAACCTAATCCAACAACCGTAAGTCAAAATAGCTATAGAAAATATAGCACCGTTTGATATACCATCCCACCTACACCAGCTAAGTGGCAGTCGTTGCCCCTGAGCTAAATATAGGTTATACTTGTCCTCTGCAGAAAACCAAATGATCCTCAGGAGGCTAGCAACGCTGACGCGTTTTAAGTCACGGCATAAAATTTAACAATACCACAGCCCTTCCTGTGTATCCAGTTCCATTTTCATAGACACTACCGCAGTCGCCACATCGCTCGCTAAAGTTCGTCGTGTTTCGGACCAGAAAACTCTTCGTGGGAGATAAAACCGTCCTTATCGGCATCTTCATGCTGGAAAATTTCTTCGATCAGCTTATCCTGTAACAAAGAGCAATGATAATATAATTTGAGGAAAAATATAAGCTATTCGCCAGAAACCTTAGCATCGATAAATCCTGTTGAGGCATATTAGTGGCGGGGGTTTTCCTGAAAACATGGTAAAGAATCATGACATTCAAACTATATCGAAATATATACCGCGGATTTTCGATAAGTGAGCTACGATTAAAAGAGTTAACGACATTTCCGTGGTAAACCAATGGGAAAGAAGCGAAACTAAGATTCCTTAGCACAGAAATCATCCGAAATAATTGGAAACAAGATAATCGATGTGGCAATGTGATTTGACGTCATGGAACGTGACAAAGAGGTTATCAACGAGGTGACAACACCTTTTCATAGCGGTATACTGCACGACATTAAAACACATTGCAAATGTTTATCTTTTAACACTAGCGATCGACTTACGTACAGCATGCGGTTTAGTTAAGCGGTTTAAAAATGTGAATTTTTTGTTTTCACTCATCGATACGATACGACGTGGCGATTTTAATGCCTGGAATCGCCGCAGCTGTCCGTGATGTTTACTTTTGTCTCAGTGAAGTCTCACTCATTTCGCGCTCATATTACGCCGTGACATGACCCGTAAACCATATGTACTATCTTACCGTGTGTGTAACCTGGGTGCAGAATACCCACAATGTGGACGTTCCCTAATAATAACATGAAAACGTTTTGGCTAGCATGAAAACAGTGAACAAACATCGCATCGCAGGAAATTAATATGATCGGGAGACCACAATGAAGACTGATCACACTACAATCACTATCCCACTAACCCCTGCAGACTATGAGCAGATAATTCGCACCTGGTTCTGGAGCATCTCTTCCATCTGACCGTCGGGCATCTCGCCCTTCTGCTGTTCGAGCTGCTGCGTCAGGTAGGCCTGGATCTCCTCGCGGCTGATCATCTGATCATTATCGGCATCCACCATCTTGAAGACGTTCTGTGGCGGCGGCGCCTCGTTGATCGAGAGCAGCTCCACTTCAAAGTGGAGTGTGGCACCTGAGGAGATGATCGTCAGTCAGAACTCAAAGGAAGAGATAAGAAAGAGATAGGGATAGAAAGAGATAGAAAGAGAAGAGATAAGAAAGAGAGATATGTTTTGTAGATCAGTTCCCCATCAAATGCTGTAAATTAAATGCATCTCTATAGGCTTCTGCTATGAGGGAATACACACAACTTGGTGCTGGCCAATGGCTGCAAATGAAATCAGAAAATTGTACAAACCACAATAGTAATGATGTCTCACCTCCAGGAATGACTTCTCCTGCTCCCTGTTCGCCATATCCCAGGCTGGGTGGAACAATGAGCTTCCTCCGTTCTCCAACGCACATATCCAGCAAGCCTTGGTCCCAACCCTTGATCACTTGTCCAACACCTAGCTGGAAGTTGAAAGGCTGCTTCCTGTCCACACTGTCAAAAGAAGATTGTGGGAGATAGATGAAGCTTAGACCACCATCTCAAGGCCCCTCTCACCAGGGCAATTTGTAGGGCTACTGTGGCAAATGGTATCAACTGCCAGCCTGACTAGAAACTTCAGCAATCATTGTCATTGATTTCACCTTATGCCATAGGTAAGTTCCACCTTATGTTATAGGGTGTTCCAGTGCCACACAATAGCACCAGTAAGCTCTAGTAACTAGTAAGCTCTAAATATTATCAGACACATATGCGGCAGAATGGGGAGGGCACCGGGGCACTGTGCCCCCTATGATTTTGGCATTTTGACATTAGCCCTATGGGCATTTCATGGAAAGAATGGGACCAAATCAGCAGCGCCGCCACTTAATTGAAGGTGTTCCGCCGCTACTGATCAGACACCATTCCAATGCCAACAGAAAATACCTGAAAGCCTTTGGTTATCCAACAGGAACCAATTGCAACCACAATCATTTACCAAGGTCCACATTTGCCTGACGTTACTGTTTGCAATGGCAATTTAAGTATATATGTGATGAATTGTTCCGATGCTCATAAGCGTAATATCTACCTAGGCACGTAGGTACCTACTTATTTTATTGGAATTTGAATTACAAACATCCCTACCTAACACTGATCATTTTCAAATGCTTGTCCACAAATAAAAAATAAATGCAACATGGAACACTGCCACGTAGGTGTATAATTACCTGGAATCAAACTTTGTGCCATCCTCAAGAGTTCCAGTGTAGTCCATTGAAAGCATATCCCCATTCTTTGATAGCTTCTCACACTCATCAGGCTTAAATAATGTTTCAACCTTCAGCTCTTCAGCGTTTCCAATAACAGCAACAGCCAGGAGAAATATTACTGTCTTCATTTTTTGTGACACTTGTAATTTATTATTTTTGGGCGTGGGGAAGAAAGCCCTTTCAACAGTAAATCAAAATTTTACCAGTGGATTTCACTGGATTTCCGCTCCCCAGCGTATTGCCAACAAAATGCACCGCACGAACCCGACACCTCAAAATTTGACCAGTTGCCACGACAACTGTCGTGTTATTACCAGATCTAGTATATGACTTGTTTTCATCTAGTTTTCATCACATAATCTAAACGCGGTTCATTTACACGGTCAATGAAAATACATTATTTGTGAAAAGGGAAAAAATAAGCACAATTAGCCATAATAAGCAATTTTAAACCTTAATGATTCTGCTTTTATGTAAATTATAAAATCGCAGTCGGCATTTCATCATAATACTAATTAGTAGGAAATAGGGATTCCAGAAGTTCATCTGTCTGTGAAACTGGTGTTAAATTGGCGCTCGTATTCAGAGGGCTGTTCACGGGCCCTGTGTGCGGTTGGACCGCACACAGCCTCCAAGCTCCGCCCACTGCGTCCCTACGTCAGCCTTGCGTCACCGCACACAGCGATCGCTGTGGCCGGTCGGGACTGGCCACAGCGGACCGTCCACCGCACGCAGCCGTGACGTCAGAGCCGCCTACCCATCCCCTACCCCCACGCCTGCTGGACGTACCGCACACACCGCACGCAGCAGTGTGCGGTGCCCGTGAACACCCCTCAGCCAGAGTGAAAAATGTCAAGTGACTAAAAACAGTTTTTAAAAAAGGCTCTCAAAATATCATTATAGCCTTGCAGTTTCCAGTAAGAGACTGGTTTCCACTTTGACTGGTTTCGCTTCAAATTACACACTGCTACCCACTGGGTACCCCCAGGGTACCTTTCTATTGCAACGTTCAAGATACAAGGAGCCAAGATTTGGATTTTTTAAAGTCACCGTTGTCGCTCAATGCTGCTTTTTTCTGAAAAGCCAACTACGCAATTTTGGAATTAGATTGCATGATATCGTTTCTGTTTCATTCGTCCAATATTTGCTGATTTGTTAGACGGCTACGATGGCAACTATATATGGCCTTGGATGGCAGTAAAATAGCAGTGCCTTTCTGGCATCCCTGAAGACTGTTTTATGGTACATTCATGGTGTGGCTGTTACAAAGAAGTGTTCATTCTGGGTAGCGCTTCTCTGCCCTCATTGGCTTATACTGAGGGGTGTTCACGGGCACCGCACACTGCTGCGTGCGGTGTGTGCGGTACGTCCAGCAGGCGTGGGGGTAGGGGATGGGTAGGCGGCTCTGACGTCACGGCTGCGTGCGGTGGACGGTCCGCTGTGGCCAGTCCCGACCGGCCACAGCGGTCGCTGTGTGCGGTGACGCAAGGCTGACGTAGGGACGCAGTGGGCGGAGCTTGGAGGCTGTGTGCGGTCCGACCGCACACAGCGTCCGTGAACAGCCCTCTGGTTCGCGCCTGAAGGACAACATCTCATTGACCAATGAGAAGCGGTGAATCACGAGCCAGGCAGCAGCGTGGTGATAAAAAATAACACTGAACAGATCGCCACGTGCTGTGCAAATACTATTCGCACGTTTCATAAACTTCAGGCTTACTTTGGGCTATAGCTATAGTGCCTGTTTGTGTGTTGTTTGTGTGTGCTGAGTTGGATTCCTAAATATTTCTGCATTCATTTTAAAATTCATTCACTGGACATCAGCTTTGTGACTCATGCTAAGGTCACGAAGGCATGCTACAGAATCCGTCTTGGGTAACACCAATACCTACCAAGACCTTTGGCCTTGATGTGGCCTAAATAATGCCACATCTTGTGCTTCCTAGGCATCTTTCTGGGGAGTGGGATCAGGATCCTAATCCGAGGGGATGGGAGCGTTTGTTTAGGGTAGCTTGAGTCTATAGACCGGATGCCGTTGAAAACGGCGCCGAAAGTCATATTTGGTCCTGCGACTATTGAAAAGTTCTCCCCCTCTCGATGCCTTTTACACAGTGATTGTCACTTGGTTTGTGTAGGTAAATTTCAAGAGCCTTGATCAAGTCACCCCAGGCGCCTTGTTTTCACCGTCATCCTATAGACCAGGGTATATCAGGCGGAACTATGGTCAAGCGTGCCCATTTTTGGGAACGCATTTTCGTTCCCATGTTTGGGAACGATAAACCCAAATATGGGAACGCCATGTAGGCATTGTTTAAAACAAGAAAAAGAACCGTTAAATGACGTCCAAAAAATATAAAACGATCGTGAACCGCCTGATATTGGTCTCAATATTGTTGGGAAAGAGTTTGATATTGTAAGGCCCATCGTAGCTTCAAATCGTTCCTCTATTTCTAAAGCATTCCACCGCCCGGGCCGAGTGCCCAGATTTGGGAATGCTCTCGTACACTGGCGCTGCAAGCGTTCCTTATTATAGGAACGGCGTACCCAAAATTGGGAACGATTTCACCGACGCCTTTCACGGGTTCTTTTCATTAACAAGCATCACATCCAATGCCGCAGGTTATTGTTAACGCAACAATCATAAGATGACCTTTCCGGCAAGACCGCCGCATGTTTCACCGGGTCTTCTGCGCTCTTATTCCCGTCGATCCCGCAGCGGGCACGCCCCCTCTGCAGGATTACGTAATTCACAACGCTCAGCGATGTTCAACAAGGTCTTCCATATCTATATCCACCGTCCGCGCCGAGGGTGGAGACATGTCAAGCACCTGTCTGTTTAACACTGATGGTTGACGAGCACAACTAAGTATCCAAAAATGGGAACGCTGAGATGTTTCACTCTCAAAACACCTAGTCCCGATGAAAATCTAGTTTTTTCCTTTCTTAATGAGAGTAAGTGGCAAAAAGCCTGGTAGGATGGGCACGAGAAATGATCAAAATCAGCATAAAAATTATAAATAAGCCACACAGGGCGACCTGCATAAAAGAAATTCCCCCAAAACGGTCGTGCTTAAAAATACCGAAGGCAAAAATCACGCTCATGACGCTCCTTAAAAGCAACGCTAAACAGCTAGCATCCAAATAAAATACGTCTTTCAGGGTTGATAAAATACAGCTGAATAATTTTCAACCACTTAAACTGAGTTTACAAAAGTAGTTCGGTAAATTCACTCACGTTCCACGCGGTCGTCCACCCCGACACCAAAAGTCAACAATATTACCTCGGGACCGTCCGCGTCTTCGCTTGCATTTGTCAGCATCTGGTGTCGATAGTATGAAAGTTCATAACCAGGCGAAAATTATTATACTTTACCTCAAACTAAAATAATGCTTCATTTTCCTTAAAATTGCATGTTAAATGTCGTATAACCCATATTTCCACCATTCTGTCATTTTTAAAAAATCATTAAAAATATCATTCCACGGTCAATTTCCTTGTTCCACGGTCAGATTAAAGATAACTTTATGGAGATTTAGTAGATACTTTAATTAGCGTGCACTTTTTTGAGACGTGATGCACTTATGAGTTTTAGTGGGCGAACGGCCGAAAAATTGCCTTCCGTTCTCATAAATGGGAACGCCCGTTCCCATATTTGGGAACTCGGTTCCCAAAAATGGGAACGTTCCTATATTTGGGTACTCATGACCATAGTTCCGCCTACTGATATAGATGTTCTGTATACCTTGGTTAAAGTTGCTGCTTCTGAGGAGCCTGAATTTGATGAGCCCTCACTGTTTCCTTCAGTAAAGTTAATGGGTGTATGATATATGTATCTTGTTAAGGAAATGTTTCTGTCCCCAGGCGCCTTGTTTTCACCGTCATCCTATAGACCAGGGTATATAGATGTTCTGTATACCTTGGTTAAAGTTGCTGCTTCTGAGGAGCCTGAATTTGATGAGCCCTCACTGTTTCCTTCAGTAAAGTTAATGGGTGTATGATATATGTATCTTGTTAAGGAAATGTTTCTTTCAGTGTAAAGAAAGGCATGCTAAGGAATCCAGATAGGTATTAAGAGTTTCTGAAAATGTGAAAATATGGGGAGTATGCCCATCACAATAAGTCATTTCATTCTTTTGTATCTGCTAGTGCCTAGTGGCCTTGAGCAAAGAGCACTACTGCAAAGCTATTGCCCTGATGGTGAATTAGAACATTTTTATCTGTTGTTAAAGCTTGTTTTTCTTTGTTTTATTTTTGTTGCATTGTGTAGGTAGGTATAATTGCCAAGCTAGACTATGCATGGTCCCCCAGAAAAGTTATGTGTGTCGCCCATCAATTTTGGTGCATCTGGTTTTACCAGGTCTTGCTTGAAGTGGGTATGTACTTGCAGAGCAGCCTTTTGCAATGGAAATTCAGTTATGTCTTTCTGTGGTGTTAATGATTTATTCTATGCAGGTTGTTGGAAAAAACTCATGGTAATGTGTTGAAGATAAAGGACAGAACTATTAAATATGGCTGAAGTTCTTTTGAGTGAGGCTGAGAAGATATTTCTTATTCATGGAATACAGGTGATAATTGCTTGTTTTATTAAACTTAGTTTACTTTTTAACTTACTTTTATTAAACATGTTAAACTGAAATGACTTAGGTTACTTTTCATTTGATCATGTGACTATGAAGCATTACTTATTTCAGAAAGTTGAATCAGCATATAAAAACACCTCATGTAACTAGTACAGTAGTTTAAGTTGCTAAGTGTCTTCAGTTATACCAATTGAGGCTTGAACCAAATTATTGCATAAGTGATGGGATGGTTTGAGGTTTTAATGGAAAACTGTCAATTTCAAAAGAGAAAAACACATTTGAAATTATTGTTATGCAAACTTAAATGATGTTCATTTAAGTAGTTGTGAGTGGAGACCAGACATCGAGAGCGCGCGGCGTTGCAGGAGGACCACCGGACGGACGGACGGCGGCGGCGCGACTACCGTCCCATGGAGCTGGAGACGGGCCTGGTGACGCACGCGGCCGGCTCGGCCCGGCTCCGGCTGGCCACCACCGACGTCCTGGTCGGCGTCAAGGCAGAGGTGGGCGAGCCGCTGCCGGAGCGGCCGCGCGCCGGACGACTCCAGTTCTCCGTCGACTGGTGAGGCAGGGCTGACTGGTGAACAGCTCACTGTGTCTGGCTCCACGGTCCTGACCTGGTCCTGCGGCCCCATCTATCCCAGTCAAATCACCCTTCACCTCACTAACCGTTTTCGAGCCCAGTCACCCCGTTCCCCCGTACCGCCGCCATCCTGCCACTACTACCCTAAAATTACGCAAAGATTCAAGATAAATGCAATGTTGCGTACGACATACCGATACCCCGCCAGCTGAGGTACCGTCATTGCGCCGCTCCTTCCAGCCTGTGGTCCGCCATTACGAATGTTGGATATTCTCGAGTTGCTTGTCACTCATTTTGCGGTCGTTGTGGGTGCAATGTGTGTGATTCGGTACCGTCTCCAGTGAGCTGGTCTGTGGTTGTTTTTGACTCGAATTTGTCCCCACCAGCTCGGCCAACGCCTCTCCCGAATTCGAGGGTCGCGGCGGCGAGGCGCTGGCGGGCAGCATTGCCAGCTGCCTGACGCGGGCCTACGCCAGCCCGTCGGCGCTCGACCTGCGGCCGCTATCCATCGTGCCGGCCCGCCAGTGCTGGATACTCTACGTGGACATACTGGTGAGAGGACCGCAGCGGCCCCCGCGGCCGGCCCACCTCCCTCGGCCACTTTCTGTCTGGCATCGCACCGTTTCCCTTCCGATCCCGGCTTAGAGTGGCACTGGGTTTGTCTGTTCTGCGGCAACTTGAAGGTTCCGAATAGTTACTGCTGGGAATGGCCTGAAACGATTTTACGGACTCTATTTCAAACTTAATTGCACGACTCGCGCTAGATGTGGCGGTTGGTGGTAAGTGTGCCCAGCTCCGTTACTGTGCCCGGCGACTCGTCCCCCGACCCTCAGCCAGCCTGAGTGCCCTTCGGTCCGACCGGCAGATCCTGGAGTGCGGCGGCAACCTGTACGACGCCGTCTCGTGCGCCGTGAAGGCGGCTCTGTTTAACGCCCGCGTGCCCGAGCTGGACGTCAGCAGTGCCGACAGCGGCCGGGTCGACGTCGAGCTGTCGGACGACCCCTTCAAGTTGCTGCGGCTCGATGTGGAGAATGCGCCCTGCCTGGTCACTCTGCTGCTGGTGAGTGCACTGGTGTCATGTCTGATCGTGCAAAGAGACTGGCACAAATTATAGATCGTTTAATTTTACAACAAACCTACTTGGTTGACCGATTGCTTGTCTGTGAAATCCGGCAATGCAGAAACTATAAGAGCTACCTATAAGAGAAACTATTACTATCCGCTTGGTGTGGATCCGTTCACCTGCTTGCGTCCCGCCGTCCGGCAAGTGGACAGTGAGTGTAACATCGTGGGCCCGACTCGGTCGGTGGCTGATATTGTTCCCGTCCCGCCCGTTTGCAGGTGGACAGCGAGTGTATCGTGGACCCGACCCAGGAGGAGGAGGCCTGCAGCAAGGCCTCCCTGGTGACGGCGGTCACCGCTGGCGGCCTGGTGACCGCCGTCACCAAGGCGGGCCGAGGCAGTTTCCACCCGACCACCGTCGCCAGCGCACTAGAGGTCAGCTCTTCCGATCGTGTTTTTTTTTGTAATATGGTGTCGGCACTGCAGTTGAAGCTCTCAGTACATATTACGTTGCATTTTTTCCACTAGCTACGTTCAGCGTCCACTAATCTTCTGTTCCTGTGGATCTCATTACTCAATCCATCCACGATTTGTCGTTCTGGGCCTGTTCGTGTTCACCGAGCTGCCTGCTCCGTGTGCTCTGTCGACAGATGGCGGCCGAGCTCGGCGCCGTGCTGAACCGGACACTGACCGAACAACTGCAGGTCGAGGAACAGATCGAGGACCGCCAGATCCGCGGCTTCCTCGGCTGAGCGGCGCACCCTGCCGGCGCGTGGCTCCGGGCGCCTGACCGACCAGGAGGATGAGCCTCCAATCCTGCGGCTGTGGCGCAGCAACCTGCCGGTACCGGGCGCCCTGGGAGCTATGTAGTAGTGTGCAGAGCGGCCAGACTCCAACTCCGCGGCTGTGGCGTGCCCCGCCGGTGTGCGGCACCGGGCGCCAGGGCGACCGCGTGCAGAACGGTCGGAGTAGGATTCCTCGGCCGAACGGTCCGATTACATCTCCGCGGCTGTGGCGCACTGCCATTAGGTGATGTGTTTGGAACTCATCGAACTCATTGGGTGATGTGTTTGGAACTCATCGAACTACCTACGTGCAGTGTGTGGGGAACACAGTATTTCGAAAACCGTGCAGCACTTCCATCATCACGCGCTTATGCCGCCTTTTCACAGCTGCGGTTACGAGTATTGTTTTCGAGGGCGTTAAACATGCTGTTCCATCCATTCCAGCATCTTTAATCTCGAAGTGGTGTAGGAACTGAAATACAACTGTAGCTAGTGTGTACACATGTCTGAAATGTGTTGCTCGCGTGTTTCCTAATGCGTAACATGTGCCGTGTGTTGCCAATTTACATGTACCACGCAGTGCTGGGAACTTGAGTGTGCTGACTGCTGATTGTACTGTTTTGAATTGTTTTGAAAGAATTAATAATGAGAAAACAGGAACGCTGATATCGCTTTTACTCTTCTGAGTGACCTGCGGGCTTTCTGTAAAGCTAATGTGAGCTATATGTGACATACGATTCGTAGGGCATGGCGTATGAAAGTCTCTGTGGTAGACTACTACTCTCTCATTTTGTTCCCGAAGAAACATGCAATTCCTGCAAAAATTAAGATAGAAAGTGAGATTGACCTCTCCCAAGTACAACACTATTTTTGAAGTCCGATTCTACACATCGAACCAAATGAAAAACCCGTTCGGCTACAAACAAAAAGGTTTGATAAACCTGGCGTGCCTGGCACCGCTTGAGCCGTTCCAGCGCCGCTCCGTTCCAGTGTGCTGTAATTTATCCGATTCCATATAGTATACAACTCTCCCACCACGTTAGCTACCAATAATCTTCTACATATGATGACGTCCCTCCCAGACGGCCACGGTAGTGGTGGTCCGGACTATTAGGCGGGATTTACGGTCACTGGCTCGTTCTCAGCTGTCACCCGTACAATAGGCAGGCACCTCCAAAAGAGCTCCGAACACTGGTCACCCTGTTGTATTGAACTAGGAATACACTCATTAACTATTCGTAATATTTCGTGGCAGCTCTCCATTGCTATGCAATATGCATGGTATGCGTCACTGTTATTTGCTTGGCATTAAAGCTCTGAGGACAACAACGCTGTAACACAATGTATGCTGGATTAGGAAGCCTGCGCGGACAAGCTAGGCCTCCTCTCGCCGTCCGTCCTTTGGCGCTCGCAGTGGGCCGCCGCCGGCCACAGTCCCCTTCAGACACCAGGCCAGCTGTGCGCTCGGCCAGTTCAGCCCTGTGCTATCACAGTTCACGTCATCGACAAACCCGGCGCGGCCACGACCCGGTGAGACCGGCACAACAGACAACAACGCCGTCCGCGAGCACATACACACACACACAGCCAGATCACTGGCCAGATCTGAACGCTTGGCAGCGGGTCGGTCGCCGCACCGACTCCGGCGGGCGGGTGCGGGCCTCCCTGGAGAGGAAAGATACCGACTGGTGGCGGTCCACAGCCCGCCCGCCGCCCGCTGGGTGGGTGGAGAGCCGGTGCCCGCTCTCCACTCGCCTCAGCGCAGCGTCGCCGAGCCGGCGGTGTCGCCGGCCGACCGCTGCCAAGCGAAGGGTCAGAAGCGCGACGCGCCCCAGCTATCGGGCGGCGCCGGCCGCTGCAGCGCGCACAACACCGTGTAGTCGTTGCCGTGGTTGTTGTCCCAGAACTCCTGTCCCAGACAGCGGAACACAATGGCAAAATGTAGCCGCTGGCCGGCCGCCAGCGTGCTGCAATACAGGGTGAAGTGGAACCGGTCTGCGAACCCGTCACACGAGCCCTGCACGTAGCTGGCGGTCGCGTCCGACCAAGTGCGCCACTCGTCCAGCGTGTAGCGCACGCACACCGACTTGTAGTAGTCCATGTTCAGCACGCGCACCACGCCGCGCACCGACCAGTCCTCCTGGTGGGTGGTGACTCCGATCAGACACACCTTGTCTCGGCGCAGCCGCTCCTCGAAGCCCAGCCCGCTGGAGGGCTGCAGAAACATGGGCACCAGCTGCCGCTGGCCAACGGGCTCGGCGCCGCCGAACCGCGGGCCCAGGCCGAACAGCGGCGAGTCCGGCGATCCGGCCAGCAGCTCCGAGTCGGCGCCGGGGAGCGCCGAGCGCGGCACCGCCGGCGCCTCGTCGCGGAACGTGCGGATCTGCTGCAGCTCCAGGCCCAGCGCGTCCGCGAACCGCACGTACTTCTTGCGGCCGGGCGTGAGCGGCGGCGTCTTGCTCGACTTGAGTGAGGAGCTGCGCTTCTTGAACTGGTCCGGCGCGAGGAACTCTGAGGACGACACGCCGCTCTCCGAGCCGGTGGTGGTGTCGTCGTCCTGCGGCGACCCGATCTCGGCGCCGTCCCCGCCGTCCGGAGCGGCGAGCTCGGTCTCCGCCGGCCGACAGTCCTGGCCGGCCGCCGGCTGCTCCAGCTCGAGCTCGAGCAGCTGACAGCCGCGGCTGAGCAGCTCGCCGATATCGAGCTCGTCGGCGTCCGTCAGGGCGTCCTCTGTGTCATCATCGGGCGCCTCCGGGAGGTCGGCGGCGGCCGGCGGCGGACAGAGCTCTTCGGAGGGCATCTCGGCGCCCTCCTCCTGACAGGTGAGCAGCCAGGCGTCCACCTTCTCACTGGGACTCTGCTGGGGCCGGCTGGTAACGTGGCGCGCACCCACCGGCACCGCGCCGGCCAGCGGGTTCTCGTACAGGTGGCGGTCCGGGCGGGGCTCAACATCGCCGCAGTCGCCGGCGGCCGGCGCGGCGGGCTGTGCGGCGGACTGGCGCAGGCCGTTCTCAGCGGCAGCCGCCCCCGGAGAGCGGTCCCCGCTGCCGTCCGTCCGGTCGGCCGGCGAGGTGAGCGCGCAGCCCGTGTCGCCGCCGCCGCCGCCGTGTCCGGCCGCCGGCGCCGCTGTGCCGCCCTCCAGGTCATACTCGAAGAAGGCGTCCGCGTCGGCGGCGTCGGCCAGCGTGCGGCTGCGGCGCGGCCCGTCGGTGATGACGGCGGCGGCCGGCGGCCCCGTGGCGGCCGACTGGAGCGCGCCGTCGGCGGCCACCGTGTGACACGCGGAGCGCAGCAGCGCCAGACACAGCGGCGTGCCCGGCTCTCGGTCGCTGTCGGACGGGTCGCCAGGGCCGGCAGCTGCCATGGACGCCGATCGGCTCAGCGCTGACCGCCATCTGTCGGCAGAAAATAGACGAAACGTGAGAGCATTATCTGCGGAGAGCAAAATGATCTCGACACATTTTTTTCACGCATGCATTTGAAAAAAAACTTCATAAAAAAGAATGGCATATCGCTGACCACCTGAAAAAAGATATTGGTCGAAGACGATATTGAGCAATCTACCTTCAAATTTGACCTCACATCAAGCCGATCACATAACCGAGCGTCGGAGGCGGTGGTCTACGCCAGCCGATTTGCATACACACAGCCAGATCGTCTTCACAGCTTTGAACTGCAATAATAGAAGCACAAAACCGAATAATGTTAAGAAATGTGAATGACGCCACATGTGACATGAGCCCTGTTTCACGGCACGCCGCTAACACTCAATAGCGCACTGCGCTTTCGGTTTCCATGGAAACATCAGCGGACTCGGACGCTCACGAGATTTGCTGATGTTTCCATGGAAACCGAAGGCGCAGTAGTGCTAGTGAGGGCCAGCGGCAGCCGTGAAACACGACCATGGCCTCAGTTGCATAATGCAGAGGCCCCCAGCCACGTTCGCCAGTCCAAACACGAATGCTGGTTTGCAAGTTAAAATTAGTGACTAGTGGCAAATGACTGCAGCTGAATTTTTACATGCTGGCATGCAACCAAATTCACCGGACCTCTGACTACCTACCACTGCCAATCAAATGTTCGCAATGTTGTGAAAATAGGGGCCTGTGGCGAGCGATGCCAGTTCCAGCCAATTCCATCGGCAATGCGCGCCAAATTTCTGCTACCCACATACACCTGATAGAAAAGTACATCACCCCTCCCGCAGCACTAGCCGGGCCGGAACTGTGCCGCGTCGCCAGAGGTACCGGCCTGCGGCAGCCGTCGCCCGCACTGACCTGCCGTCGACCACGACGCCATTGCCGCGCTGACCCGTCGGCCGCGACCACACTCACCCACCGCCGTCGGTCGCGCCGCACTAGTCCAGTGACCGGGCCGACCTTGCCTCGCCAGCTGATGCACGCGCGCAGACGCCGACGAACAGACACGTGACCACGGCGCTGGCGCGGCGGCGGGCTCACGTGACCAGCCGGGCCGATCGACCTGGCAGTCGGCAGAGGTCGGCCGGCCGCGCGGCTCGTCCGGCAACAGATGGGCGCCGATGAGCCGACGCCGACGCCGCCTGTGTTCGGTGATCTATCCATTCGTCAACGTGTCATCGCTGAGCGCAACAGCACAGGGTTAAATCTCGCCCATTGGGCGAAACGACCTGAAAAATATGCATAGAGCTATATAGTCAGCGATAGTCGGCGTCGTGAGGGGGGGGGGGTATACACGTGCCCTGAGGGTTTTCCGCGAATAGGCATCCCCAAAATGGCGGCGAATACACCTTTACCGCATAAGCTGGAGAAGTTCAGCCATAGGTCATCTAGGGTCAGACCGTCAAGGTAAGCAAGTGACCTCACCTCAAAGTTCGAGAAAAGGCAAAGGCTCGCTCTAGCTACACCGCATTAAAGATTGCTCTGAAACTAGCAGCGATTGCTAAGCAACTAAGTTTGGCAGGCAAGATGAATGCAACGTTTTTTTGTTGTTTATTGGGGCTTTAGGGCGCGTCGACTGCAAAGGTCATTTTGCGCCCATAACGTCGCGCTAGTAAAACAAGTGTTTCAAAAGAAGAAACTTTCTAGATATCAAGACTAGAAAGTAAAAGACTTTACAAAAAAGACAGGGTAAAATAAAACAACGCAAGAGCGTCGTAAAAGACAACTGACTAGACAAGAAGACTAGAGAGGATTTGGGTCAGGTCGAATAAATCGCTTGGAATTTGACTGCACGGATAAAGGAAAAGATGTTGCCAGATAAAACCCAGGGTGACTCGTCACCCAGCAGGTGGCGGACAGTGGTACCCGGAGCGATGCGGCCGAGGTAGCGTGTCCGGTCTGGTTCTAAAAGTGGACAAGATAAGAGCACGTGAGCGACGGTAAGAGGCGCGGAACAACCGTTGCAAATGGCCTGCTCGTCTCCGCGGAGGAGGTGGCCATGCGTGGCATATGTATGGCCGATTCGGAGCCTGCACAAGATCACCTCGTTGGACCGGTTGTCTTGCAAGCAAGACCTCCATGGCTCCAAAGTCGGCTTCACCTCACGGAGCTTTCCGCCTCCACGTAGGCTCCACTCTGCCTGCCACTCAGAGATAACCCGCGCGGGGCTGGGGTCTCCAGCCGAACGCGCGGGGCTGGGGGGGGGGGGGGGTAAATTTACCCCCCCCCCTGTTATCTCCCGAACTAATGGTCCGATTTGGAAAATTCAAACCCCAATCAAAAGATCTCATCACGAACAACTAAAAACATGTACTTAATTTTAAGTTTGAGGTCAAGGTCAAGGTCAGGTCAAGGGTACAAATTGCAAGTTCCTACAGTATCGGCCTTGCACCGTAGTTGCCGAAGAATGGAGTCATGGACTGAGACTGATCGCCCAAAACGTGTTCTTAGGCTACCAAGACAATATTCGTTGCAACACAATATCATTCAGAGGTCAAGGTCAAGGTCAGGTCAGGTCAGGTCAGGTCACCAAAAACAAAATATAGAAAGGGCATGTGCGACACATGTTTTATGGGTCATTTTACTCATAGAATTCAATAGGCACACTCAATAAGTGATATGGACCACCTCTGGATGAATTTCAGGTCGAGGTCAGGTCAAGGTCAGGTCAAGTGAGGTCAAATTTTGAAGTTGGTTGTTAAGGTCTAAAAAGGTGTCTATCTGATGCAGTTTTTCACGGCGAATCGACTGGTGCTATTTTTGTTTCCGTACGAGGTATAGAACTTCCAAAAAAGTCATTTTGCAAAATTTTTGTGTGTCGTGACGTCATACAATTTTGAATAACTCCCACATTTTTGAACCGATTCTACTAAAACTTGGTATGTAGGTGCACATAGACCACTTCTCTGACATATATTCCGGTTTTTTCGATACACTAAAATTTTTGGATTTTATAGTTATTTTCCCAAAAAAGTCAGTTTTTTGAAAAAAATTGGGTCAAAATCCAAAATTTTCAAAAAACCGAGATAGCCATTTGATAGACAAAGTAGAATTACGTATATCCTTTTTTTGTTACGTCTTGATTCCTTTAAAAATGCAGATGTTAGCGGCGTTTGAACTTTTGCCGTTTTTGAGGCGATAATGGCGAACATGACGTCACTAAAACGTCAATTTCTCAAAAATTTCCGACGGATTTCGCTCAAATTTTCAGGGAACGTGTCAAATTGATGTAAGAAAAGGTACTGAAAGTTTGGCGGCGCTGCGCGCCGCCGCTTTTTAGATATTGCAAAAATTCGCGAGGGGGAGGTAAAATTTACCCCCCCCCCCAGCCCCGCGCGGGATAATGAAAGATCGCACAGCCGAATAAAGGTCACGCGCCGGCAATGGCAGACGTCGAGTGCAGGAGGCTGCGGCCGCGCGCCTCGCGGCCGCATCTGCCAGCTCGTTGCCGTGTATGCCGACGTGGCTGGGAATCCAGCAAAACTGAACAAATTTTCCCGATTGTTCCACTGACTGAAGTCGAGCTAAAATGTCTTGAACGATCGGGTCAACTGGATTAAAACTCCGTAACGCCAAAAGGCTACTTAGGGAGTCCGATAAAATCAAGTAAGAAAGGCCGTCCGACACCTCGATAAAACACAGAGCCTTCTCGATGGCGACTAGCTCAGATGAAAACACCGAGGCAAAAGAAAGTAGAGAGAATGAGCGGGTATCGCGACCTGCGATAAAAGCACATCCCACTCCCTCAGGCGTTTTTGATCCGTCTGTAAAAACGGTGTTAAAACCATCGTACGAGACGATGTGTTGCAAGGCCCTGACTTGCGCCTCACAAGGCAGCAAGTCATCCTTCTTAAAGGGACTATCCCACCTTTAACATGGGGTTTGAGTTGAGATAGCCAAGTTTGCGGCGAGGTTCAGAAACCACTATCTATCTAGGTTGCAACCCCCGCGGCCTCTTGGTGTTGAAGAAATTCGTTCCCTTCATTTGAAAATGGGCCTTGTACAAGGCCCTATCTTCAACATGAGCGACCGTTAGTGTGACGTCACCTCGTTTAGTCATTCTGATTCAAATGGGTTTGTTCGTTGAAAAATCGCTTAAAACTTGGTCTGAACTTTGTTGTGGTGCCTACAGAGTAAAAAGAATCAGCTTTATGACAGTAATGTGGCCTGGGGAAGGAGGTAATTTTGGGCTGTGACGTCACATATTTGAAAGTTTGTGTTTGGAATATGGGAAGCCTAAGATGTTTAATGAAAAATAAATGCCAGAATGGTGTTCCTGGTCATCCAATCTATAAAGTCGGGCACAATTTAACTGGTTTTAACAACATTTTAGAAGGTGGGATAGTCCCTTTAACTTCGGAGAGTGAGAGATCTACTTGAGGTTTTGCGTGTTTCCAAGGCGGAGAGGACGTACCCCAGCTACGTCGTACGACACGTAAACCTATGTTGGCTGCGGAGAAGAGACCTCTCATGCGCGCTCCAAAGCAGAGCGATTGTCGCGCTCTGTCAAGTCGAGTGTAGTAGGTGGAGAAGACGTACGGATACGTCGGATGCGTCGGGAACTGACGCAGTTTCAGCGCATAGCGCATCCCAAGCATCTGGCGGCGTAGGGATAGAGGCGGCTCGTGCGCCTCAGCAAGAAGGCTGCTGCTGGGCGAGGTGCGGAATGCTCCGGTGGCGACACGGATTGCAGCATGATGGACTGCGTCGAGGACCTTTTTGCTGGATTGGCTCGCTGAATCGTAGACAAAAGAAGCGTAATCCAGCTTCGACCGAACTATCGATCGGTACAGGAGAAGAAGGGTCCTACGGTCCGCACCATAAGATGTGCGAGCAACACATTTTAAAACGTTCAGGGATTTAAAACACCGTTCCCGAAGCGTTCTAAAATGTTCCTTATACGTCAAGCGACTGTCAAAATAAATCCCAAGAAACTTCGCCACCGGCCGAGTGGGAATCATCTGTCCGTAGAGCTTGATTCCCAAAGCTAGGTCGTCACAACGTCGGCGGCAAAAGTGCATTGCCACGGTCTTCGCTGTGGAAAAACGAAGACCATTCTTACCGCTCCACCTCTCCAAACGTGTTACGGCGAGCTGCAGCTGTCTAGCCGCGTGTCGAGCGCTTGAAGCAGCAATTTGTTGTTTGTTTATTGGGGCTTTAGGGCGCGCCGACTGCGAAGGTCATTTTGCGCCCATAACGTCACTCTAATAAAACAAGTGTTTCAAAACAAGAGACCTTCTATATACCAAGGCTAAGAAAGTAAAAGACTTGATAAAAACGGCAAGGTAAGATAGACCAACGCAAGAGCGTCGTAACAGTCAACTGACTAGACAAGTAGACTAGAGAGGAATTGGGTCAGGTTGAGTAAATCACCTGGAAGTTGACCGAACGGATAAAGGAAAAAATATTGCCGGATAAAACCCAGGGTGACTCGTCACCCAGTAGGTGGCGGATAGTGGTACCAGGAGCAATACAGCCCAGGTAGCGTGTCCGGTTCCGTTCAAAGAGTGGGCAAGATAAAAGAACGTGAGCGACGGTTAGAGGCACGGAACACCTGTTGCACAAAGGCTGCTCACCTCCTGAAAGGAGATAGCTGTGCGTCGCGTATGTGTGACCAATACGGAGTCTGCAGAGGACCACTTCCTGGAAACGATTGCCTTGCAGGCAAGACTGCCAAGGCTCTAGAGTTGGTTTCAACTCTCTCAGCTTGTTTCTTACACACAAATCCCACTCTGCCTGCCACTTTGAAAGTATGAAGGGTCGCACCAGCGGATAAAAATCCCGGGCAGGCAGAGGCAAGCGCCGAGTGCAGGGTGCTGCGGCGGCGCGTCTGGCAGCAGCATCAGCAAGCTCATTGCCTTCAATGCCGACGTGACTGGGAATCCAGCAGAAACGGACTGATTTTCCAGATTGCTCCACCGACGTAAGCCGAGTTAAAATGTCCCGCACGATGGGGTCAACTGAGTTAAAAGTACGTAAGGCCAATAAGCTGCTAAGAGAATCAGATAAAATCAAGTAAAAGGGACTGCCAGAAACCTCGATGAAACACAAAGCCTTCTCTATAGCGACTAGCTCTGAAGAAAACACCGAGGCGGAAGGTGGCAGAGAAAACGAGCGGGTGTCACGACCAGCGACAAAAGAGCAGCCCGCTCCCTCGGTTGTCTTCGAGCCGTCTGTATAAACCGTGATAAAACCATCATAAACGGCAATGTGCTCTAAGGCTCTGGCTCGCGCCTCAGCAGGCAACAAGTTGTCCTTCTTAACAGTCGATAGTGAGAGGTCCACTTGCGGATTGGCGTTTTTCCAGGGTGGAGGGGGCGTGTCCCAGGTACGCCGAACGCCACGCAAGGATATGTTAGCAGCTGAAAAAAGACCTCCCATGCGTTCTCCAAACGACGGTCGTACCCTCCCGTCAGATCGAGTAGCGTGACGTGAAAAGACGTACGGGTACGTCGGATGCGTTGGGTATTGGCGAAGTTTCAAAGTGTAACGCATCCCCAGCATCTGGCGACGAATAGCTAGAGGTGGCTCATTCGTTTCAGCCAGAAGGCTACTCTTTGGAGAAGTGCGGAAAGCCCCGGTGGCAACGCGGAGCGCAGCGTGATGTACTGCGTCCAGGGACTTCTTGCTGGACTCACTTGCAGAATCATAAACAAAGCACGCGTAGTCCAGCTTCGATCGGATGATCGACCGGTATAAGAGGAGCAGAGTTTTGCGATCCGCACCGTATGATGTGCGGGCAACACACTTTAAAACGTTCAGGGATTTAAAACATCGTTCCCGAAGCGTTCTAAAATGTTCTTTATACGTCAAACGTCCGTCAAATGTCATACCAAGAAACTTCGCCACCGGCTGCGTGGGGATCGTCTGTCCGTACAGACGGATACCCAATGTAGGGTCGGCGCAGCGGCGGCGACAGAAATGCATGGCAACAGTCTTCCTCGTTGAAAAACGGAGACCATTGTCACGGCTCCATTTCTCAAGCCGTTTGACTGCAAGCTGCAGTTGTCTGGCCATGTGCCGAGCGCTGGAAGCGGCGAACCAGATGGCAAAATCGTCAACAAAAAGCGATCTGCCGATAGAGACCGGGAGATCATCGGCGATATCGTTAATCGCCACTGCGAATAACGCCACACTAAGCACCCCTCCCTGAGGGACTCCATTCTCTTGGATAAAACTGCTAGACAACTGGTTACCGACTCGGACTTTAAACCGACGACCCGATAAAAAGTTCTCGATAAAGAGGCCCATCCGGCCGCGTATGCCGTACTTATATACTTTGAAAAGTATGCTGTGTCGTAAGACTGTGTCATAGGCCGCCTCAATATCAAAGAACAGTGCTCCAAGGTGCTTCCTTTCAGTAAAACAGGTGCGTATCTCGGTGTCAAGGGCTAAAATGTGGTCAACAGGGCTGCGGTGCTTTCTAAAACCGCACTGGGCGTTTGTAAAAACACCATGATGTTCCAGAAACCAGCTAAAACGCACATTGACCATCTTCTCCATCAGCTTTGATAGCGATGATGTGAGAGAGATGGGCCGATAATGGAGAGGGTCATGTCCCGACTTGCCAGCCTTCAAGATAGGAATGATAGTGGCTTCCCGCCAGGTCTCAGGGAAAGTGCCAGTCTCCCAAAGCGAATTGAAGGTTGCTAGCAGCGCCTCGAGGGCAACTGCTGGGAGATGACGGAGCATGTCGTTGTGGACAGCATCCGGACCTTCTGAGACGCTGCGCAACGAGCTGATGGCAGACGTGAGCTCAGCCATAGAGAAAGGCTCGTTGTACACCAAATTTTCAGCTGTGCTGAAGTCCACGGCGGCTGGTGCAGGTCGTGAGGACGGCTCTCCTCGGCAGCGCTGATAGAGTGCACGACCTATCGTCTCTGCGACGTCTGAAGGGTGAGATATGTCCGTGTTGTTCACTCTTAAAACCGGAAGCGGAACAGAGCTGAACCGGCCTTCAATGCGCTTCATGCGTGCCCATATTTGGGTCGTAGGAGTAAAACGGTTTAAGGAACTTACATAAGTGCGCCATGAAACAGCCTTTGCCTCCTTTAAAACGCGTCGGGCAAAAGCCCGCGCTCTCTTAAAAGCGATGAGGTTCTCAGTAGTACTACTCCGGTCAAACTTTCTAAAAGCGCGTTTCCTGGCACGAATCGCATCTCCGCATTCCTTGGTCCACCACGGGACCGGAGGACGACGAGGCTGACTCGACGTCTTGGGTATGCACCCGTTTGCGGAGTCATTGAGTAAACATGTAAAATCCTCTGTAGACATCACAGAGGCGTCGACTCTGGCTAAAACAGAGGCCTCTACAGCGGCCTGGAATTCGCCCCAGTCGGCTTTCCGAACATTCCACCTAGGTGGACGGTTGCCCGACACTGGGGACTCCTGGTGCTCCAGCCACACTGGGAAGTGGTCGCTCCCGAGTGGGTCGTCATGGACGGACCAGGTAAAAAGCTGAGCTAGCCGCGGACTGACTAAGCTCAGGTCCAGAGCCGATGTTTGACCGGAGGGTGTTGTAAAATGGGTGCGCTGTCCTGTATTTAAAATACACAGCGCCTCATCGCGGATAAAAGATTCTAAAAGTCGACCACGAGTGCCAGTCGTGTCGCATCCCCACGCCAGGCTATGGGCGTTAAAATCGCCGACTACCAGGACCGGAGGTGGAAGCTCATCGACAAGTCGATGAAGCTCAACCACCGGGAGCGCTATACCTGGTGGAAGGTATAAGGAGCACACAGTCAGTTCCCGGTGGTTGAAATCAACTCTGGCGGCCACCGCCTGCAGGGGAGTCTGCAGCGGCACCTGCCGCGCAGGTACGCTGTGGTGAACCGCCAGAAGCACACCTCCATGGGCAATGGTAGGGGTGTCCAGGTCTCTCCTAAAAACAGAGTAGCCCTTGATGGCAAGGGTGACATTTGGCGCAAGCTTGGTCTCCTGGAGACCTAAAACAAGGGGTGTGCGCCAACGGATAAGAGACTGTAGGTCCTGGTAGTTGGCCCGGAGGCCTCTACAGTTCCACTGTAGAATAAAAGGCGTGGTTAAAAAGGCGCAAAAAGGGCGCGTATAACATGAGGCAAAGGCGCACGCAGATACCTGACTGACCACAAAAAAGGTAAAAAACACCGAGAGAAATGCACCTGGTAAAAAAGCGCAATAGCGCGAAAAAGATAAAAGGATAAAAGAGGAAATGACTAGACTGAAAGACTAGACTAGGTCCTCTAACTCCGAGGAGGCGCTCCCCCCGTAACGGATGCGGGGGTGCCCCGAGCCCTCTCGGTGAAGCCTCCCTTCAGCGGAGGCAGATCGGGCGTGGCTCGAGCCCTGCTGGGGCTTTTTCGCCCGAGGGGCGTCACCCTCCGAGGGCGACCAGCTCGGGGGCGTCTGCCGCTTGGCGAGGCGCCCTGGAGCCGCGGAGGACTGTTGCCGCCCCGACGGAGATGTCGAGGCGGCGGCCTGTGTCCTCGACACAGGCGTCTCTGGCAGCGGCGGTGGTGGCCGCCGCTGCGGAGGTGGAGGAGGCGGCGGGGGACCCATGATGGGCCGAGTCCCCGCCTCAGGTGTCTCCGGGGTGTCAGCGGCGGCGGCCGCGTTGGCACTCCCGGAGGCGGAGTCGGCAGACGAGGCTTCTTTAGCCTCGAGGGCCTTCTGGACGAGGCGAGCCCTCCTCGCCTCACGTGCCCTCCTCTCCTCCTCCCCCCGCCGCAGAGCCTCCTGCACCGCCGTAGACGGTCGGGGGCGGGGCGGGGTGGGTGGCGCCTTACCCTGCGCCGGGGGGCGCCGACCACCCTGTCGGCGCTGGACGACGGTCCACTCGTCTCCACTCGCGGCTGGAGCCGGACTGGGTGGACCCCACACTGACTCCTGAGCAGCCTGCTCCGTGTCGCTCGGCGGCGCACGAGGCGCCGGGGGGTCCGCTGAGCCATCAGTGGCTACGACAGTGAGGCCGAATCGCTTGAGGAGCTGCACAAGCTGTGCAACACTCATCTGGGAGGCATCGGTTGAGTTTGTCACTCTCACCTTTTGGGCATACGAGGTCTTCGGGTGAGTTTGGTTATACACCTCCCGGGCCTCTTTAAACGACAGATTTCTGGTAGCCTTGATGGTGTTTATCTCCTTCTCTTTGACGTATGTAGGGCAGGACCTGTCATACGCGGAGTGCGGTGTCTGCCCCTCTCCGCAGTTGACGCATCGAGGGGTTTCCGAGCTGCACGTGTCGTCAGTGTGGTCCTGGGAAGCACACTTGGAGCACACGGGTTTGCCTCGGCAGTTGTCCTTCGTATGACCAAAACGTTGACAGCGGAAACAACGCATGGGTGCCGGGACGTAAGGTCGCACACGAACCCTCACGTACCCCACGCGAACCTCGCTCGGCATGTCGGTGGAGTCAAAGGTTAAGATAATGTTATTCGTGGGGACCGTGCCTCTCCTCGCCAAGATGCGGTGTGCTGCTGTGACGCCAAAGTCGGCGAGGCCGTCTGCGATGTCGTCATTGCTCACGTCTCTGAGGTCAAAGCAGTTGATGACCCCTCGGCTCGAGTTCTTTGACCTGTGCGGCTCAACTGAGAGAGAGACAGAGACCAGCTTCCTGCCGGAGGCCCGTCCCTCGGTATACACAAATCGGGTGGCACTTAAGGCTTTTGCAGCCTCCTCACTTTTCTCGAATTCGACTTCCAAAGCCCCATCGCGCATCCGATCGCAGCGGAGGATCTTGCCGAGGCGGTCGCAGCCGTCCTTCCGTTGGAAGGGGGACAGCGCACCCAGCTGTTTGTCACTGCTCCTTAGGATAAGGATCTTTGGGTTTCGAGGAACCTTCTCGTGTGACGTTCGCCCGCCGGCCGAGGCCAACGGGCGAGAATCGGCCGAAGCCGAGGGGTTGGATTGAGGGGAAGGGGGGTTGGTCCGGTCATCCATGTAAGTGTGCTTGGTCTCCGCCAGCTCGGCCGCCGACGCTCCGCAACGGCGCCGCTACAAGGCCTGGGACGGCCGAGCTGACTGTACGGAACTTGGCGGCACCTTCCGAGGGGGAGAGAGAGACTCACCACCCCCCACGGTCGGATACCGCCTCCTCCCTTGACGCCTCGCCGAGTCACCGCCAGGGGCAGCGACAGATCAGTCCCACCGACGGAGGACGAGCACAAGTGCCCGAACCCCGCCGGCGACACCTCTCCAACACCACCCCCGGCGGCATCACGACTGGGAATGGCTCCTCAAGTGCGGCGCCCCACTGAGTGTCCCGCCCTTACAGAACTCAGGGCCAAAGAGGCGTGTTGCCCAGCCACCGCGACTGGCTCCGCACGGTGGGGGGCTCAACCTCCAGGATCCCGTTGTCCTGGGGTACGGGTCGGCTCGCCTAGCCTAGTAAAACCGGCTGGTACCCGAGGGGACGCCACTCCCCTTACACTAGCCCAACTCGGCTGTGTTCCTGCGGGTGCAAAAAAACAACGAAAAAAGGGGGAAAGGAATCAGAAAGCTGTGATCGAGCGAAACGCAGACATCCGGTGAGAAGCAAAGCAAAAGCAAACAAAGACCGCTCAAGAGAAACAAAACCACGGAAACCAAGAAAAGTCGGGCCGTACCATCTGTCCATCCAGTGATCAAAAGCAAATCGTAAGAAAGCATGGGTCAAGCTGGGGCCGAGGGGGCGCTACTCCCCTTGCTGGCCGAGGCCAGGGCCGCCGCGGGGCGAGGGCCCAAGGAGCCCAGTCCAACAGCGACCCAGGCCACTGCCAACCCCCTGCGGGGCCAATCCTGCAGACAATCCATCCGGTAAGCAAGGCAAGTCCAGGTCAAACGCGCGTCAAGCTGGGGCCGAGGGGGCGCTACTCCCCTTACTGGCCGAAGTCACAGCCGCCGCACAGCCGGAGCCAGATGACCCCGGCTAAGCAGCAGCTCTGACCACGGTCAGCCCCCTGCGGGGGCTTGAAGCAGCAAACCAGATGGCAAAATCGTCGACAAAAAGCGATCTCCCGATGGAAACCGGGAGGTCGTCGACGACGTCATTGCTTGCCACCGCGAACAACGCCACACTGAGCACCCCACCCTGGGGAACTCCGTTCTCCTGGGTAAAACTGCTCGATGATGATGATGATGATTTGGAGTGACAGGGCGCACCAGCTGCGAGGCTATATCGCGCCCATTTCTTATTTGACTTCCTCAGTGTCGGGCGTTAAAAATCACCTGAAGGCCGGAGGCCGCAATAAACGAAAAGAGACGAGAAGAGTCTAGCAAAGAGGACTCATCACCTAAGACTGCTCTCAAAGAAAGCTGGGCTCCGCGCAGGCCCAGAAACTTCAGCCGCTCAGCTTCCAGTCTTGGACACTCCAGAAAAACGTGTCGGACGGAAAGTCTGTCGCCACATCTCGCACAAACAGGTCTTGGGCCGACGCCAATAAGGTGTCCATGGGTACCGAAAGTGTGTCCTGTGCGAAGCCGACAGAGGATGACCTCCTCTCGACGCGACTTGCGTGACGCAGACAACCAGGTTGCCAAACCCGGTTTGATGCGTAGCAGCTTGTTTGTCTGACATTTGCTCCAAGCCTCCTGCCACTTTCCGCGGAAGAATGAGCTCACCGCAGGGAAAAAGTCCCTGGCCGGTAGAGGGAACCGGCGGGAGCAGGGCTGCCACGCCGCATGGTTCGCAGCACGGTCCGCCCGCTCATTGCCAGCTATACCAACATGGCTAGGAATCCAGCAAAAGGTCACTGAGGTACCCTCTCGGTCGAGAGCCGTCAAACGGAGAAGAATCTCCTGTACGAGGGGGTCAAGTGGATAGAATTGTGTCAAGGACTGGAGTCCGCTCAATGAGTCGGAGAGGACAAGATATGACCGAGCGGGATGAATCTGGATAAAACATAAAAGTTTGAGGACGGCGACCAATTCGCAGGTAAAAACGGATGCATGTTTAGATTAAGTAAAACATCGCACAGCGTCGCCGCAGACGAAGGCACAGCCAGCACCGAGGTCCGACTTGGACCCATCGGTGTATGCCACGGCATGGCCTGAATATGATTCAATATGTTCCAATGCCTTCGCCTTGAAGGCCAGAGGCAGAATTTGGTCTTTCCGTGTGCCTGATAGGGTTAGGTCCACAGAGGGGACAGATAACCTCCAAGGCGGTTCAGGCAGGATAACAACTCGCATGATGTCCCGAGTGCTTAGGTCACAATCTCGGAGGAGATCGGCCGTTCGGGTGCAGAAAACTCGAGAGCGGCTCCTCTCGTCGCCATCAAAGACTGCTAAGAGCGACCTGGAGAAGGCCGGTCCGTGAGCAGGATGGGAAGGGAACTGACGAAGTTTGATGGCGTATCGCATGCCCAACATCTGCCTTCGTAAGGCCAGAGGGGGCTCGTTCGCCTCAGCTAACAAGCTGACGACAGGAGTGGTTCGGAAAGCACCAGTCGCAATGCGAATCGCTGCGTGGTGGACAGTGTCAAGGATAAGCTTGGATGAGGATGCAGCGTTGTCATAGATAAAAGATCCATAGTCCAGACGGGACCGCACCAAAGACCGATACAGAAGGAGTAGCGTACTACGGTCAGCGCCGTAGGACATGCGAGCGACACACTTCAGAATGTCAAGAGCTTTAAAACATCTGTCACGGAGACACTTCATGTGACTTCGGTATGTGAGTCGGCAGTCAAGAGTCATGCCAGGAACTTGGCCTCCGCAACCACTGGTATGGCTTCACGGTAGAGCCTCACCACCATGGGTGCAGTGGGGCGACGCTTACGGGAAAACTGCATGCCTACCGTCTTTGCAGAGGAGAACCGTGCGATCAGGTCGAGCTGCCAGCGGACGAGGATGCCTCAGTAGCGGGGACCTACCGCACACAGACTCCGTTCGGGCGTCCTTTTGACGAAGTGGCGAAAGGCGCCGAGTTCAAGGTGACAGACGCGCCATCAGTGACAAGCACATTCTACTGTCCAAATCTGGTTCAGCACATGCTGACAAGCGTCATGCCGCTGGTCCCGCTCTGGAGTCGCCTGCTGGCTAGCACAGTCGCATCAAACGCGGCTGTGGAATCTCACATGCGCGTCGTGAAACGCCAGCTGCTCCAGGGACGCACTCGTCTTCATGTGGCTGACTTCGTCAGATCCCTGCTGAAGGACACCGCCGCTCGTGTCAAGGAAGATGGCATTCCAAGCCGCCCAGCCCCAAGGGGCAAGAAGCGGAAAGAGGCACCGCTAGTGAACCCGGAAGGCCAGGAGGAGTCCTGGGCAAAGAGGAACCCGAATGGTCAGAAGCCCTCCTGGTATGCGCGAACGACTCCGCCCAGTGCACTGGCTGAGTGTGGCTTCCCACAAGAAGGAACCAAACGAGCAGCTGGAGTCGCAGCGCCGGTCTTCCGAGGTCCAGCGCCGCCCACTGGAGTCGCAGCGCCGGCCACCCGAGGTCCAGCGCCGGCCATCCGACGTCCAGCCCCGGCCACTGGAGTCACACGGCTGGTCGTCCGAGGTGCAGCGCCGGCCACTGGAGTCGCGGCGCCGACCATCCGAGGTGCAGCGCCTGCCACCCGAGGTCCAGCGCCGGCCACTGGAGTCCCACGGCTGGTCGTCCGAGGTGCAGCGCCGGCCACTGGAGTCGCGGCGCCGACCATCCGAGGTCCAGCGCCGGCCACTGGAGTCGCAGCGCCGGCCATCCGAGGTCCAGCGCCGCCCACTGGAGTCACACGGCTGGTCGTCCGAGGTGCAGCGCCGGTCATCCGAGGTCCAGCGCCGGTCATCCGAGGTCCAGCGCCGGCCACTGGAGTCCCACGGCTGGTCGTCCGAGGTGCAGCGCCGGCCACTGGAGTCGCGGCGCCGACCATCCGAGGTCCAGTGTCGATCATCCGAGGTCCAGCGCCGGCCATCCGAGGTCCAGCGCCGCCCAATGCACAGTAGGCGATTTCGCTATCCTAGCACTTCATGAGCTATATCTTAAAGGAAGACTGCCACCTTCAAAAAGTTTTCTCAGATCGGCCTATGATTTATTCCCTGGACAAAACAAAATTTTAGAATTCACCTGACAAAGTATCATCACGTGAATCGCGAAAAAAATTGTCGATTATCATACAACTATCAATCGGTTAATGTCTAGCGACAATGTTTACACATCACTAGACTTCAAGGTCATAAGATTATTACATTTTATTTGAAAAAGTAAGGTATTTTATGATTTACTTATATATGATTTCATAAGAAATTGGCCATGTTTAATTTATTTTGCATTTAAGTTCGTAAAACATTTAAAAATCATGGCTCATTTGGAATGGGTCTGGCCCATGTTAAACCCCATTTCCCACACTTTTTTGGAAAAAATGAACTACTGAATATATAAGTTTAACTTTTATTTTGACACTCCAAAATTCTTCTCTGATCTCGAAACAATAAAAGTTTTGACATATATTTACCAAAAGATAAGAAAATTCATGTTTCAAAGTTATCGATAAACAGTAGAGATGTCGGTTTTCTTGGACTAAAAAAATGGCATCAAACTGAACTTTGGTCTCCGATTTCTCGCAAACGGGTTCGAATTTCGGAAAACCGACTTCAGTCTGGGACATAGGTGGCTCAGCTCTAGTGAAAACCGTTTTGTGGAAAAAAGGTGGCAGTCTACCTTTAAGTTAGACTCAAAACCAGTCATCCTTAAAACCCTTATTTTGTGCCTAGTTTCATTGCGCTTCAACTGATATAAGTGTTTGCATCAGAAGTAATCAGGTTTTCTTTGCAACGTGCAAGAGAGCGAGCAATGCCTTTTCCCCATAGGCTTAACACAGGACAGAAGAGGCTTAACAAAAACATATACAGTGTTGTCTGTGTTATGACTTACATACTTCTCAACTAGCGTCAGTTACGGATGAACCACTTGATCGCAAACCACGTGAGCTGGTTTTGCAAAGAAAACATTGTTGCAAACATAGAGATCTCTGTGGTTGCAAAGGCGCTTTCAGACTGGTCTGTTTGGGGGAAAATAGTACCAACAGACTACCACATTTCAGGAGATCGCAAGTTATCGTGTTTTAGGAAGAAGGTAATTATCGGTGAAATAGAAATGGTTTAGCGCTGAAATTGCATGTAAGCAAAGCTAAGATGCCGGATGGTATCGCTCAGCCGGATGGTACCGCCCCGCCGGCCTACGCTCTGCTGGCCTCCGTCCGTCCGGCGCTGCTGTCGGGTGCCTCCCCATCAAACACCAGGGCGGTGGAACGGGGCGACTCTCTGCTGGATGGCGCCGCCCCGCCGGCCTCCGCTCAGCCGGATGGCGCCGCCCCGCCGGCCTCCGCTCAGCCAGATGGCGCCGTCTCGCCGGCCTCCGCTCAGCCGGATGGCGCCGCCCCGCCGGCCTCCGCTTAGCCGGATGGCGCCGCCCCGCCGGCCTCCGCTCAGCCGGATGGCGCCGCCCCGCCGGCCTCCGCTCAGCCGGATGGCGCCGCCCCGCCGGCCTCCGCTCAGCCTGGTTCCTCCCGATCGGTCGCCAGGCCCATGGATCAAGGGAACTATGGTCTAGACTGCGCGAACCGTTCTATTTTTAGAACACCTCCTCTGCGTAGGCACCGGTCTTCAACAGGTCGGAAGTGGGATATCCAAACAGGACAAGAGTCGAGAAAAATAGCCGCAGTCCTACCATTGATGGCCTCGGATTTGTCAACTGGGGGTTATGCCACCAGCGAATCTGATTTTGAACTGGACAACCGAGAGAGCGTCACGTCCGAATCGTCGGAAGCTGAATATCTCGATGACTCTGACGAAGATCCGGCGTACGTTCCGTCTGGAGATGAGTCTGTTTCGTCAATGGAGCTGGATTTGGAAGAGGTCTGTGGCATCAGAAGAGCCGGTGGACCGGTATCCAGGACTGTCGGCCCCGCATGAAGAGGACTTCGGAACCTCCTCTCCGCGTCCGATGGGTCACCCTGCAAGCGAACCATCCGTACCAGGCCCATCATCAAGTCTGCGGGATCATCCGGGAGCAGCAGCCAGTGTCGTTGTCCAACAGTGTGATACATGCCTCACAAGAAACGTATGTCCGTTCTGTGGGAAGCCACAGACAAAGTTCGCTCGACATGTGTCCCGTAAACACAAAGATGAGGGTGATGTGCAGCGGGTGCTGGCGCTCTCTGCTGGGAAAGTGAAGAGAGCGGCTATCGCGAAACTCATCCACAGAGGCAACTTCAAGCATAACTCACGTGTGATCAGGTCAGGCCGTGGGCTGTTGATCCCTGCGAGGAGGCCACCCATATCAGTGACGGTGTCCAAGCGGGACTTACTGCCGTGTGATAAGTGCAATGGTTTCTTCTCTCGGCGAAACTTGTATCGCCACAAATGCAACGTCGACAGCGACAGGGGTGCTAGAGTGCAGGTTCGAGGGCGCGCTTTGCTTCCCAGCGAGCATGACGCGGCGGCGGGATTGGAGCGCATACCGTGCCGTCTTAACGATGATGATGTGGGCAATGCTGTGCGGGAAGATGACTTGATACTGGAGTACAGAAAGCGGTTGTACTCGCGACTGGGGCATGAACCTCACATGCACGCTCACATTCGAGAAAAGATGCGGGAGCTGGGCCGACTTCTCTTGCATCTCAAGAAAGACAACCAGGGTGCTAAGCTCAGAGACTTCGTGCAGCCCTCCAAGTTCAGAGAAGTGACTGATGCTGTCCGAGCGATGGGAGGGCTGAAGGATGGGAGGTTTGCCATTCCCTCTATCGCTCTGAAGGTGGGTCACGCCCTTGTACAGTGCGCCGGCATCCTGAAGTCTGAAGGGCTGATGGAGGGAAACATCACTCTACAGCAGACTGCGGCGGACTTCGTCGAACTCTACAAATCTGACTGGAACGTGATGGTTTCAAGCCGCGCGCTGGGAACCTTGCATGAGAGGCGGTGGAATAAGGTTGAAAAGCTACCAAAAAACGACGACATACTGCGTATGCAGACAGAGTTGGACAGAGCAATGGAAGAGCGAAGACCTTCCCTTAAGGGAAGATTAATCCCTTCCAAACCTGTTCCATTTCCTAGGAAGCTCTGGGTGTTCGCGGACGCCCCCCACCTCATCAAGCTTCTGCGACATCACGTCATGGAGAAGGACGGCGGGCTCCTCTTCCAAAACGATCACGGTGGCTCCTCGCTGTTGGGCCGCGGGAGCTTTGAGGAGCCGCTCGCCCGTGACGCAGGGGAGCTGCGTCTGTGTCCCAAGCTGACGGACATGTGCATCGAAGTAAGTACGCACTACGCAGTATCCACCTACTGTTTCATATTTCATCATCTTGATCGTCTGTCCATTGTAAGATGCATCGTCTTATGTAGGTCATGAAATAGCACATGACATGCATTCAAATTGTCATCAAGATACACTATGAATGCATATGTATATAGGGTATTTGGCGGGACTGTGTTTATTTGTGAACATGTACGACGGGAAATGTTTATGTAGTTCGAATAGCCCAATGCTAAGTGCCACTGAGCCAGATCTGATATTGGAGATGTCTGACGTTTGGTATCTCCGATTGTTTCAGGCGAGCGGGCAGGTGAGCCAGCGAGTGTATCTCGCCACCCGCTCATTCTCGAACACGGTGGCCCACGCCATGCGCAGTCTGCTGCCGCGTCGGGCGGCCCAGGCGAAAGCCGTGCAAACCATCGACGCCTGGTTTGACGTCCACAACAGCAGGGCACCGTACGACGCCAAGGACGAGCGGTGCGCGTACGGCGTCAGCCCCACCATCAAGACCCGCCAAGACGAGGCCCTGGCGGCCATGGATCGGCTCATGCAGACGGCCAAGAAGGTGTCAAAGAAGCACCCGTCCGGCCGGTCCGCGCCCCTGCCGTGCCAGCGAGGCGTGCAGCGCTCGAACGCGTCGCTGCGCGGCCTCCTGGTTGACGTGAGAGCGGCGTGCCCTGACGTGCGCCACATAATGACCTCTCACGTCAACCAAGACTGCGTCGAAAACGCGTTTTCACAGATGCGCAGCATGTGCGGCAGCAACACGACCCCCGATGCGGTTGAGGCGCGCGTGCGGCTGCGGATCATGTTGATGGCGCCGTCGCCCCTGGCTGCCGTGCGGAGTCGGGGCTGCCCGGTGGAGGTCGAGCCACAGACCGACTTCCTTACCACTGGCGCGCAGCCCCTGCCGGCGACCGGCAACATCACCAACGCCGCCTTTGAAGGACTGGACGTTCAGGTAAGCTACCAGTAACCGGAATTTGTTTATTGCCCAGGCTCTAAATTTAAGGGGGCTATTATAAAGTCATGCTTTTTAGGAACTACGGACTAAACAGATGTCATGGTTAAAAAACGACTGAACTTGTATTTTTGCCAGTCAATGACTTAAATTGATTATTCCCAGCCAGTGTTTAAACCAGTTTAACCTATAAAGGTATAGGTATTCCCTGATAATGAAAATTTCCCAGTTGATAGAACTCGCCTCCCGAATTCGAACGCCGCAAACAGTTTTCCAAACAACCCTCGCAATCGCTCATAATTTCCATTTGAAATCGCCTAATTAGCAAGGATTTTTCTGGATTCGGTGAATTTATAGGAAAACCCTAGCTAATTAGGCGACTTCAAATGCAAATTGTGAGCGATTGCGAGTGTTGCTTGGAAACGGTGCGCGGCGTTCAAATACGGGAGGTGAGCTCTATCAATTGAGAAATGTTCATGTATCAGCTGGAATATAGCTTTAAGATAAATTGAATGTATGCCAACCAGTGGCATAAATGGATCTAGTTTCAGCCGGTTCGAACCAGTTGACAACCCTGATCAATGCATAAGATACTAATCCAACCAGTTGATATTTTACTGGGGTGGAGAACTGTGAAAATCCCAGGGGGGGGGGGCGCTTTACTTGTTTGAACGCACAATTTTCTTCAAAATCAGCAGTTTATGTGCGTTTTGCTTCATTTTCAGGGGGTGCTTTTGGAAATGAAGGGGGTGCTTGCGCTCCCTCAAAACCCCTTATTCTCCACCCCTGGTACCTATTTTATCGAAGCGAAAGAGGTCGGATTAACTTGGGACTCATGGCCAGATTATACGAATGCAAACAGCTGGTACCATCAAAGAGAGACTGTATGTATACCATACAGTGTATAGTCAGTATATGGTATCTTGGGGTCGCACATTTTATAGATAGTACCCGCCGAACAAGTATATTTTTAGGATGTATATTTTACTACATTTGCACTCTCTTTATCGTCGCTTTCACCTTTACTCTTATAAGTACTGTTATTTTTAGATATGCTTGCATGTTTACACACACTTACATCATCGAGCTCTGATGTAGTATTTATTTTAGCGTGAGCTACAGTGTTTTAACTACTGACTTCGCCTCTAAGTGGATTATGTCTGTCGGCGATACAGTGAATAAACAATAAACAATGTTTGTCTCCTACCCAGCGATACGTAAGAAACTCGTCATCACGGTAGTGAGAAACCAGATCGGCCATATACTCTGAATCAATCGTAATTGATGCATTGTCTCGTTTCAGCTTCGCGATCCAGCCGACGAGGAGGCTGCCGAGCAGCACGAGCAATGGGAGGCCGCCTACCAGTCGGCGATGGGCCAGCCGCCTCTGCCACCCGCCCCTCCTGCTCACGAGGACAACAGTCCGGACACAGAAGAGGCCGGGCCATCCAATACTCGACCGCGGACCGCTGAACTCGGCGTCAACCGCGAGGCGCTCGCGTTCGTGGCCGGCTATGTGGCATTCAAATGCCGGCAGATCCGCGGCGACCTCGGCCAACCGACCTCGTCTTCTCTGGCGCCAGCGTCCGTACCGAGCCGCTGGCTGGAGACAATCAGCCGCGGCAGCCTCTACGTCCCCAGCCAGTGGTGGATGGGCGTGGTGGAAGATTTCAACGACACGTTCAGTGACGTGATGGGGCCGACCGCGGTCAAGACGCCTGGCATCGTGAAGCGTCTGACAGGCTGCGTGCTCGCCCGAGCTCCAGGGCTGGACGAGCGAATCGCCAGGAAGCTGGCAAGCACGCGGCTGCACCTGCGACTCCGCTGGCTCAACACCGCTCGAGCAGCAGCTGAAGCGGAAAAGTACCAGCTGAGGAAGCTAGCCCAACACGCGAAGAGCAAGCGGTAGTCGGTGCGCTCACCTCCTACGCAGACGAGGCCGTCGGTCGGCACGTTGCCTTCGGACATTATAGGATGTGCAATGTGCATACTTCTGTTTGGACAGAGCGGCGGCGCCTGGCCGCCTGCCAACCTGTGACCCCGCCAGTTGGCCGGCTGACATTGGCCGGATGGGGCCGGTCGGTGCGCTCCTCGTGTGTGCGGCCGGTGTGGTGGCGCGACGGGTGATTCTCGACGGGTGATGGGCGAGTGAGACGGGTGATGGGCGAGTGTTGAATGATTGAGTCGCGTGACTCGGAGCCGGTCGGGGTGAGTGACTCTGAGACGGTGGGGTGGTTGCTGCGGTCGCTGTCTCGCCCCGTCGTGCCGAGCAGCGGCACGCCGAGGACGAGAGTTCCAGCCGAGTGATATCGGAGTCAGCCGCGGCCGTGCGCTGCTTCAACAGCCTACCTAGTTCGACATCTGGTACTGGCTCCGGTGGGGGGTCGTAAGTGTAACGGTGGCAGGACTTCTAGTGACAGTCACTCAGCTGATGACTCTGCTCACCTAGATGTTTCTCGGATCAGCGAGGGCATGGACTCAAGTGCGGCCGTCTCTGGAGGTTCAGTGAACCGCCGACAGACGGGGCTGGACAGACCTCGCTGCTGGACTGTGCGCGGGAGTCGGTGGTCCAGCTGGTGTACCTGTCTCCACCGTTGCGGAAGGAGGGTGTACACAGTAGCGGTGGAGGCGGCGCTGGAGGTTCAGTCAGCGGTGCCGACCGGGTAGCTGGGCAGGCGACTACCGAGAGAGATGCCCGGTCCTGTCGGCCTCTCCACCGGACGGACGGCACACGGGCGGGAGATCTACTGGACGAGTTCGGCTGAGTCCGCCCCTGCCGGTGCCACGCCACAGGGCGGCTAACCCGCGGCGGGTCTAGTGAACTGGGGAGGAGGGGGAGTGGCAGTGAGTCGCAGAGGGAAGGGGCGATGGTTGTGACACCCTGACATTCTAATGTTCAACCTACTGGACGCTCAGTGCCATTGCCAGAGCCAGATAGATCTTGAATTCTTGAGGACACTGACAGTCTAATAGATCACCGTATGGTGACTGCTGTGCTCCCTCAGAGACATCTGGTGACTAGCCACTAAGGTTCCTACCCCTGGGACATGTCACAGAGGACAATCTGCCGACGCTGTTTTCCCTGTTCCACCCACCAGACGACGTCGCGCCGCACATCATCAGGATAGGCAGCTGTGAGCCGTCTCTGGCCACGAACAGCCGGTCTCGGTGGTGTGCGTGTGCCGGCGGCCGGCGCTGTGCGTCGCCTATGACCAGCAGAGGAGTATGCAGATGCACACGGTGTGGCGTGTGCGGCGCACCGAGCCCACCGAGTGGTGGGCGCCCGACGCCGGCGAGCTCACCATGGCCGCCACGCCGCACTCGCTCTCGCACTGTCGGTCGGATCGTCCCCGGGCTCGGCGCACGGCTCGTAGATCAGGTCCGAGGGAGGCACGCCGCTGCCACGCAGCAGGAACAACAACCGTCTGAACGTCTCCGCGGCGCTGCATAGCCTCTCGGCCGGACCTAGACAACCTGGACAAACATACGCGGATAACGATCCCTGGCTCCCTGCCGACCGACATTAGCCCAGCTCTGCCGTGGATTTTCATAGTGCATTACCTTCCATGATTGTGATTGTCGGGAGTATGTATAAGACAGTTTCGAAATTTTAAACGAATAACATGTGTTCACAAGTCGCTCTAAAGTATCATTGAACGAAAAAATCGATGAAATCGACGTATTTTCCCCGATGTTTTGAAGTTTTTGAAGATGCTCTTACGCAATAGCCGAATGACGGCCTCGAGCTTCAGAAACTCAGTGACGTCATTTTCGTCAGCTGAGCAAAAGTAAACAAACGCGAAATGCTGTTACCTCCTATATACGGCCTTGAACATACCTACCCAGGGTGTACCTACCTACCTAAGCAAGGGCCTTGCATTTAGTTAAAAGACGGACTCCCTGACACAAAGCACGGAAACACCTGACTGAAAGCGCAGTCAAATTAGCAACTTGCATAATAATTCATTTCTTTGCAGTTTCCCAAAGGAGCCAGAGAAGTAAAAAAAAAAAGGTGGCTAGCTGCCGTGAGAAGAGCAGATCTGATTCTAGAAAGGCTCTCAGCTTCTAAATACTAACGGGTGTCTACTAATTAATGAGAAAAAGTTCAGGTAGTTAATATGAACCTTTAAAGGTAATATATAATCTGCATATCTCACATGCTGAAAGACATGTCTGTTGCGAATGTCAATCACGCAAAACGAAAACTTTGAATACCATGGTCAGTCGCCATGAGAACGTTAATCAAACAACGGTTCTAAGCAATCTTCGCCAATTTTAAGAAAAATTACCTTTCTACAATGGAAATGGCACTTATGTCTCTCCTAGTGCAAGTTAAAGGTTTGTAGCCAAGTGCCAATAGCATGCTTATGATATTTGAGATAAGAGGAAACGTTCAGCATGCTGGAAAAGGTTTGAAGTGGCTGCAACTCTGCGAGTTTCGCTACAGAAACAAGGTCTCCTTCGATGGGGTGCGAATGGCAAGGTGAGGGGTGTCAATGTGCCTGCTGGTGTGACGCCACTATATTTGCCACTATTATGTAGTATTTTTTTGCCGTAGAAAATGTGAGAAGAGCAGATCTGATTCTAGAAAGGCTCTCAGCTTCTAAATACTAACTATCTCTGCAGCGAACATCTCCTTGAAACAGATTTCAAGAGCTATAGCCGGATGAGGAGGCTGGAGGAAAATGCAGAGCCTTCTGTTTTCAGCTTCCCTGAGCACCTCATACCCCTCATCAAAAAAGGAGAGTTATGAAAGTTCGAGACACTCATGATTCTGACAAAGAAAATGTACCTGAGAGTGGTCATGACAGTAAGGAAGATAATATACCACTAGATATCGCTAGTACCGCTGACCTTGAATATGCTTCTGCCCAAAACACGTCAGAGCAAAGAAACCGCCTGGTTTGAGACGCAGCTTCCAAAGGTTCACCTCCTCTTGTAGGGGACTCTGTCGCCCGGGATTCCCAGCTGGGGAGCCGTATCCGGAGGGACGACTTGAGTCTAGCGAGGGGCGGAGACTCCCGGAACTCGCTTCATCGAGACCTCCCGAATCGCCTCAGCGAATGGGTGCGTGAAGTCTCAGCGAGAGGAAGCCGGCCGGGCTCCGCAGTCGTGTGGATGACAGGAAACGACATATATAACAAGTATACCGGACTGGCCAGTTTCACTGAGGATGGACTTACCACACTGGCCGAGTACGCCATGGACGTCACCAGGGCCCTGCTGGACGTCACCGAGGGAGTGATGGTTCTGGGGACTCTCCCTCGCCTATACGGCGAGGTCAACGGAGCAAGATAGGAGCAGACCTCGGCCTTTCATCTAGAGCGCAGGCTGTTCCACAGGCTCCCGGATGCGGTACAATTCATGCCTCTGGGTGGGCAGCTCACCAAGTAGTGGGCACGCCGCCACTCCTGCGTCGACGGTTGTGCGCGGTGGTACGCCATGGACGGCGTCCACTTGTCCACCGACGGGTACGCCAGGCTGGCAGACACATGGGTGCGGACCGGCTGGTAGAGGACGGCATCTGCTGCGGACATCCCCACCTGCACCAGCTGGCCGACGGTTACATGATCGTCATCGAGGGAAAGGACGTGGCCCATGCGGCTGACCTATCGTCGGCCATGATCATGTTCTGCGCGGACAGGTACGTTTTTGATGAGAGCCTTCAAATGTGAGAAAAACATGGTGTGGTTCGTAACCACGCACGTGTTCGGGCTGCCCCGCGGCGAGGTCAAGCCCGACCATGCGGTCGTGGAGACAGTCGCCGCTCTTTGTGTGAAGCCCTGTGGCCTGTTGCGGACCGGCGGCACCCCCGGCCGGCAGGTATACTATTTCGGCTCCACCAGTCATTGTGCAGACTGTACAGTGTGCAGCAGCAGCGGCCCTAGCGGAGACTACACTCAGATTCGATGTGATAGCGATGTTGTAGCATTTTATACGGGGCTACCACAGGAGAAGTTTGACTTCATGGTTGACTGTCTGAAGCGATTTCCCATGACGTACCTACATACCTATATAAGTGGAACGTAGGTGTGCTGGAAATCGCTGACCAACTCCTTCTGACTATACAAACTGAGGCACAACCCAAAGAGCCCAGACCTGGCAGTCAGGTTCGGCATTTCGGAAACGAGCGTTTCCAACGTGTTTCAAAAGTGCATCTGCGCTTTGCACCAGATTTTGAAAGCTGTTTTTGCTCGATTTTATTTTTCAGGATTATGACTGAAAATATTAGGTAAGTGCCTACCTAGGCATTTAGTTAAAAGACGCACTCCCTGACACAAAGCACGGAAACACCTGACTGAAAGCGCAGTCAAATTAGCAACTAACATAATAATTCATTTCTTTGTGGTTTCCTCAAGGACACAGAGAAGTAAAAAAGGTGGCTAGCTGCCGTGAGACGAGCAGCTCTGATTCTAGAAAAGCTCTCATCTTCTAAATACTATCTCTGCATCGAACATCTCCTTGAAACAGATTTCAAGAGCTATAGCCAGAGGAGGAGGCTGGAGGAAAATGCAGAGCCTTCTGTTTTCAGCTTCCCTGAGCACCTCATACCCCTCATCAAAAAAGGAGAGTTATGAAAGTTCGAGACACTCATGATTCTGACAAAGAAAATGTACTTGAGAGTGGTCATGACAGTAAGGAAGATAATGCATCACTAGATATGGCTAGTACCGCTGACCTTGAACATGCTTCTGCCCAAAACACATCAGAGCAAAGAAACCGCCTGGTTTGAGGCGCAGCTTCCAAAGGTTCACCTTCTCTTGTAGAGGACTCTGTCGCCCGGGATTGCCAGCTGGGGAGCCGTATCCGGAGGGACGACTTGAGTCTAGCGAGGGGCGGAGACTCCTGGAACTCGCTTCATCGAGACCTCCCGAATCGCCTCAGCGAATGGGTGCGTGCAGTCTCAGCGAGAGGAAGCCGGCCGGGCTCCGCAGTCGTGTGGATGACCGGAAACGACATATATAACAAGTATACCGGACTGGCCAGTTTCACTGAGGATGGACTTACCACACTGGCCGAGTACACCATGGACGTCACCAGGGCCCTGCTGGACGTCGCCGAGGGAGTGATGGTTCTGGGGACTCTCCCTCGCCTATACGGCGAGCTCCCTCGCCTAGACGGCGAGGTCAACGGAGCATGATAGGAGCAGACCTCGGCCTTTCATCTGGAGAGCAGGCTGTTCCACGGGCTCCCGGATGAGGTACAATTCATGCCTCTGGGTCGGCAGCTCACCAAGATGTGGGCACGCCGCCACTCCTGCGTCGACGGTTGTGGGCGGTGGTACGCCATGGACGGCGTCCACTTGTCCACCGACGGGTACGCCAGGCTGGCAGACACATGGGTGCGGACCGGCTGGTAGAGGACGGCATCTGCTGCGGACGTCCCCACCTGCACCAGCTGGCCGACGGTTACATGATTGTCATTGAGGGAGAGGACGTGGCCCATGCGGCTGACCTATCGTCGGCCATGATCATGTTCTGCGCGGACAGGTACGTTTTTAATATGAGAGCCTTCAAATGCGAGAAAACATGGCGTGGTTCGTAACCACGCACGTGTTCGGGCTGCCCCGCGGCGAGAACAAGCCCGACCATGCAGTCGTGGAGACAGTCGCCGCTCTTTGTGTGAAGCCCTGTGGCCTGTTGCGGACCGGCGGCGCCCCCGGCCGGCAGGTATACTATTTCGGCTCCACCTGTCATTGTGCAGACTGCAAATGCACAGTGTGCAGCAGCAGCGGCCCTAGCGGAGACTATACTCAGATTCGATGTGATAGCGATGTTGTAGCATTTTATACGGGGCTACCACAGGAGAAGTTTGACTTCATGGTTGACTGTCTGAAGCGATTTCCCATGACGTAGGTACATACGTATGTATATAAGTGGAACGTAGGTGTGCTGGAAATCGCTGACCAACTCCTTCTGACTATACAAACTGAGGCACAACCCAAAGAACCCAGACCTGGCAGTCAGGTTCGGCATTTCGGAAACGAGCGTTTCCAATGTGTTTCACACGTGCATCTGCGCTTTGCACCAGATTTTGAAAGCTGTTTTTGCTCCATTTTATTTTCCAGGATTATGACTTAAAATATTAAGTGCCTACCTAAGCATACCTCGGTACAACCTTGGGTACAACTATGTACAACCGACCGACCAATACCTCCGACGCTCGGTACAAATGAGTGTCATGTTAAAAGACGGACTTCCTGACACAAAGCACGGAAACACCTGACTGAAAGCGCAGTCAAATTAGCAACTTACATAATAATTCATTTCTTTGCAGTTTCCCAAAGGAGCCAGAGAAGTAAAAACGGCGGCTAGCTGCCGTGAGACGAGCACATCTGATTCTAGAAAGGCTCTCATCTTCTAACTAAATACTATTTCTGCAGCGAACATCTCCTTGAAACAGATTTCAAGAGCTATAGCCAGAGGAGGAGGCTGGAGGAAAATGCAGAGCCTTCTGTTTTCAGCTTCCCTGAGCACCTCATGCCCCTCATAAAAAAGGAGAGTTATGAAAGTTCGAGACACTCATGATTCTGACAAAGAAAATGTACCTGAGAGTGGTCATGACAGTAAGGAAGATAATATACCACTAGATATCGCTAGTACCGCTGACCTTGAATATGCTTCTGCCCAAAACACGTCAGAGCAAAGAAACCGCCTGGTTTGAGGCGCAGCTTCCAAAGGTTCACCTCCTCTTGTAGGGGACTCTGTCGCCCGGGATTGCCAGCTGGGGAGCCGTATCCGGAGGGACGACTTGAGTCTAGCGAGGGGCGGAGACTCCTGGAACTCGCTTCATCGGGACCTCCCGAATCGCCTCAGCGAATGGGTGCGTGCAGTCTCAGCGAGAGGAAGCCGGCCGGGCTCCGCAGTCGTGTGGATTAGGGTGTGTCGTGGAGGGGGTGATTTTCGCTGATCTTAATGCCGTGTCCGGAATTTGTTGCGCTGATTCATCACAAAACAATTTTTCACTAACATTTGTTTCAAAACTGCGCAGATGTTGGCCTCTGGAGGAAAGTTTGCACCGATGTCAGATGCCCCAGCGCCATCTGTGATACAACACACGGACGACTTAAGAACTAAAGATATGGCTACGAAACTAAAGGTGGCGCCACTGATCGTTTCGAAGTCTTCGATTGTCGGCATGCAATATCAAGGGCATTTGAGCGTCGTTTTTGTTATGATCAGTTTTTTTATTGCAAGCAATGTTATTTTCATTCTGTAATATTCAAATCTGCAAAATTAACTAACTATGGAAATATGCTGAATGTGTTGTCATATACATGTACGATTTATTACGTTTTGGAACCCGAGGATACCGGCTGATATATATTTTTTTGTTATTGATTTATGCTATTCTGCTTTGAATCAAAACAATTCTGCATCGGGTCAAATTCATACCGAGACGGACGGTGGTGGGGAGATAGGGCTTACTGGGGTGGGTATCTAATGATAGCAAAGTCGATTGAACTGATGCCTAAAACACGTGCTACTACGCATCATTTCATCCTGGGTAAGGCAGGTCCATTGCCTACAACCGTGCTGCCGACAAAGGGTGATGTGATTAACTATGTAAAATTTCTCGATCAAGACAGCAACGGGTTCTCGACCACCCGGAAAACGCCAGCTCCTTCAGTTTTCAATCATGTCGCTGTTAGTGTCAGTGAAATGTGGTCGCAAGAGGGCATCCCTGTCCATGGAATTAAATATGTCAAAGAGCTCGTGCGAAAGGAGTATGCTGCATATAAAAACGCGAACAGGACGAAAAAATCTCAAAGGGCGGACGCTGACAATAGCCACTTCTTGAAGCTATTCGACATCGCCATGTGCAAATGTGCCTCCCGTGCGGCGTGCTGCTGTCCGCGAGATGCAAAAGTTCCAAGTGAGGAGTGGCCATTCCTCAAGGACCAGCGACACAAGCGCCGACTGACGCTGGGATCATACGATCGGGCCACGAGTGAGGCGAGGCAGGCGCGTCTGCAGCGTCAGTTATCGCGACACCGCAACCAGCAGCATGGTGGCGCTACGGAGCCTTCTCCTGGGCCGAGCGGCGTTGGCAGTGGCAGCACCGTCGGCGCTGTGCCCGCCGAGCAGCTCCGCCTCGGCGACACTGACAGCAGTGACAGCGGCGGCGGCGACGCCGGCAGCGACTCGTCTGCGGATGACGAAGAGTTTACAGCTCCGACTGCACTTCCGAGTGCCAAGAACGCAGATGATCTGAGGGAGACGGCGCTCGCAGCGGACCGGTACGGCGTTTCTAACCGGGCCGCTGCTGCTATCATAAACGCGTTTCAAGTCGATATCGGGCGCATCAATGAAAACGACATGTCGAACGTCGTCGACGCCAAGAAAATATGGCGCGCGAGAAACATGATGAGGAATGAATCGGCCCGACAAAACATCGACGCAGCTGTGTCCGGAGGAGTAGAGAGCTTGTACTTTGACGGGCGCAAGGACAAAACATGTACCGACTGTTCGGCGGCGACAGACATACAAGAACATGTCGTCGTCCTGTCTGAGCCGGGGAATCTGTACCTGACACACTTCACCCCTCAGTCTGGGAGCGCCATTCACATGGTGAACGAGCTCTACACCATCGCTGTGGCGTTCGGTGAACATGTGAAAGCACTGGGATGCGATGGTACGGCGGTGAATATCGGGACCAGCGGTGGTGTGTGCCGACTTTTCGAGCTGGCGACAAATAAGCCCGTGCACTGGTTTGTGTGCATGCTGCACGGCAATGAATTGAACCTGCGGCACGTATTCAAGACGCTGGACGGCACTACCAGCGGACCTCGAACCTTCAACGGCGCCATCGGCACCAGCTGCGCCGAGGACGTGTGGAGGAGGGAGGTGGCGCCGTTCCAGCCCGTGCCCGGACACGTGCCGGAGATGACAGCCGAGCTGGTCGCCACCCTCAGTCACGACCAGCAGCTGCTGTACCGACTGGCTCTGGCGGTGCAGACTGGCGACATGTCGGACTCCGTGGCGCGACAGAGGATCGGGCCACTCAACCACGCCAGGTCAGTACTCGGGGCGCAATATGAGGCATGTCCGTTATTTCGTGACACATGCATAGTTACGCAAGTAAAATAGATTAACAATTGATCGCACGTACAATCATATGCAGGTATTGTTTATTTCAGAAACATGCAAAGAATGACAAACGAGCATTTAACTTACGTCATTATCAAGTTTGAATATTGTTTAATGAATAAGTTATGCATGCAAATATTATAATAATCAGTTATTAGTTCGTTTCATTCAAAGTAGATACCTATTACCTAATAACTTAGATCGAAACCTCGCTTGTGTTCTTTGTTACTCTAAAACAATACAGGTTTCAAAATACATGTTTATGTTACCATTGGAAACATGAAAGTTGTCAACTTTCATTCACTTGTCTTACAGACATAAGTAATGACTATACCATTATCAAATTAATTACCTAAGTTTTGATAAAACTGTGTTACTGCAACAGAACACATGTGATACGAGTGGAGTAGCGCCTCTACCTATAGCTAACGAATGTTCGCTGTTCAGTGCAGAAAACGGTTTATTTTAGCCGTGTTTGTACGGCACTTTATCGTTGGTTTGTGATTTGTGTGCGTGCTTGAATTTTCTTCTGATCAAAATTGTGGCGTCCGTTTCAGATGGCTGACACTCGGCGCGCGGGTGCTGCGCCTGTACGTGAGCACAGAGTCACCGTCTGACAGCCTGCGGCTCCTCGTGCAGTTTCTGGTGACTCACTACGTGCCGGTGTGGTTCTGCATCAGGCGACACCCCGACTGCACAGACGGTGCAAAGAACTTCCACCGTTCTGTGGAGCTTCTCCGAGAGCTGCCGGAGATGATCCAGGAGGTGGTGCGACCCGTCCTGCAGCGCAACGGGTACTGGGCGCATCCTGAGCAGGTGCTGCTCGCGATGGTGGCTGACGGTGACGCTGGCGTCCGACAGGAGGCCGTGCGCCACATACAGGCAGCCAGACAGCGCGAGACGGAGGACGTTCGGCCATTCCGGCTGCCGGAGCTGAACTTCAGCGCCTCCGCTTACACAGAGGTGATCAGCTGGAGCCCGCCGGAGAGTGTGACGCAGCCGCCGCTGCTGCGCCACCTCACAGACGAGCAGCTGCAAGCCAGGGTTGGCATTTTTGCCGGCAAAAACTAGTTTATGCCATTTGCCGGTTTAAACCGGTTTTAACCGGCAAAAAGTGGCAAAAACTGGCAAAAACTAAGAAATATCACAATGCTATGATTGGACATGAATTTGAACATGAAGCATTTTAAGGAGAATTCGGTGAAAGCTTTATGCTTTCAAACAGAAGTGACATTGACCATTGAAATGCTACATATCTCAAACATTTTCATGGGCTTTCCATAAGGAGCTAGTAAGATGCCTTTTGGGGTGACAAATGAGCCAGTGCAAGGGTGACTGGGTGAGTCCTGCACAATCAGAAGTGCGAAGGGGCATCTGCCACTGATTTGCGCACGGCACCGCATGGCACCTTACTTACCGTGGCTGTCTTGCCCCACTCTCCCCTACATGGAAATACGTTCCGTTGTGGATGCCGACATGCATAGACATTTTAAGCAGGGATAAGTAATGAGGCAGCTTTAGAATGTTTAGTGCATCTATATAACTACCAGAAATGCATTTGTACATTTCAAATCCATTCCTAACGAGAAAAGTTGTAGGTTTGGCCATCTGAGTTTTAGCCAGTTTTTGCCAGTTCTTGCCACCAGGGTTTCTGCCAGCCGGTTTAAACCGGTTAAAACCACTGGCAAAAACCAGTTTTTGCCACCCCCTGCCAACCCTGCTGCAAGCCATCGAGCACTCTCCGCTGCAGCTGCCGAACTACCCGGTCCACACGCAGGCGGTGGAGCGGGCAGTTCGGACCGTAACCGAAGCGTGCCTGGCGGTGCGTGGGGAAGAGGCGCGTCACGGCTACATCACTGCACGCCTGAAGCACCGCCGCTGCCATCCGGTCTTCGCTTCGAAGAAAGACTTCCAGATATGCTGAACTGCTCAGTGATCACTGTCACCCGTTCGTGTGACTGCCAGTTCGGTCCTGTCGCCGTGTCTTCGAAGTTGCCGTCGCCGCTGCCTTGGCCCGCTGCGACCCGCCGGGGCCTGCCCCTGCCGCTCGCTGTGATGTGGTTGTCGCTGCTGCCGCCGCCCCACCCCCCCCCCCCCGCCCGCCCCGCTCGGCCGGTTTTAAGAGTGCAGTGCCATACCGTTACGTGAATGCTCGGAAGATTTTCGTGTTTTTGCGATTCTGTAAAAGGATGTTTTCTTCATACGTGAATTATGTCGTGAATGAGACCCCATACGTGGGTGTCTGGTGTATGGTTTCGGCTTTCGGTTTGCGTCGGGTGCAGTGATTGATGTATTTTATGTTACATGTGGTTGATTAATACGAGGATTTTCACGAAAAAAAAGTTCGGTCCTGTCTCGTATCTCGCATTGATGATTCGAAGTGTAGTGAATGTTGCTTCATTTGTTAGCTATCGATATACGTGGCATTGTGAGATACCATGTACTGCATTCAGATGAGCCAGGCTCTCATGATGTTTGCTATCGTTCTATTTAATTAGTATTATATTGATAAGCACGGAAATGGCAAGTAAACGACATAAAACGGCGTTCGTGGAGCGGTCGGACAGGTTTTGCACTCAGCGCCACCTAGCGCCACTTATGAGAAGGAGTAGTTCCGCAATATGCCGTATGTTGTTCTGCAGATGGCGCCACTAATACAAATGAGACTGAACGGAGACACAAACTTTTCAGAAGAGGCCATCAAGTACGGAGTTTTGAGGGGAATTATCGTCCTAGATGATTTAGCAACATATCAGGGCACCAAATAATTCTAACGGCAGATCATTTTTGGATTGACGACACACCCTAGTGTGGATGACCGAAAACGACATATATAACAAGTATACCGGACTGGCCAGTTTCACTGAGGATGGACTTACCACACTGGCCGAGTACGCCATGGACGTCACCAGGGCCCTGCTGGACGTCACCGAGGGAGTGATGGTTCTGAGGCCTCCCTCGCCTATACGGCGAGGTCAACGGAGCATGATAGGACCAGACCTCGGCCTTTCATCTAGAGCGCAGGCTGTTCCACGGGCTCCAGGATGCGGTACAATTCATGCCTCTGGGTCGGCAGCTCACCAAGATGTGGGCAGGCCGCCACTCCTGCGTCGACGGTTGTGGGCGGTGGTATGCCATGGACGGCGTCCACTTGTCCACCGACGGGTACGCCAGGCTGGCAGACACATGGGTGTGGACCGGCTGGTAGAGGACGGCATCTGCTGCGGACGTCCCCACCTGCACCAGCTGGCCGACGGTTACATGATCGTCATCGAGGGAGAGGACTTGGCCCATGCGGCTGACCTATCGTCGGCCATGATCATGATCTGCGCGGACATGTACTATGAGAGCCTTCAAATGTAAGAAAAACATGGTGTGGTTCGTAACCACGCACGTGTTCGGGCTGCTCCGCGGCGAGGTCAAGCCCGACCATGCGGTCGTGGAGACAGTCGCCGCTCTTTGTGTGAAGCCCTGTAGCCTGTAGCGGATCGGCGGCGCCCCGGCCGGCAGGTAGCGCGGGCGCGTGATGTGAGAGGGGAAAACATCCCTGAATATACGTTTTGCCAGTGTCTAATGGTGTTACCTGCCGAATGCGGGCGGCAACGTGACGAGGCGGTGGGATGAAACCGCAAATGGAAGTGACGAAACGCTTTACAGGTCGCTGAACTCTTGGATAGGGATGGAGATCACTAGCCCCATCCCTATCCAAGAGTTCAGCGACCTGCAAAGCGTCAACCTGTGGTAAGAATGACCAGGGTGGGTGGCAAGCCCCTGGTAGCTTTGCCAGAGCTTGGGTAGTAGGGGAGAGTGGGGCACATTCGTGCAAAAAATGGATAAACCCATATATCTGTTCTTTGGTTAGTGCAATGGCAAAATTGTTGATTGTAGTATGGAAAGGAACTATTGCAGATAGTTTTCCTCTTTAAAAGTTATCCTATAAAATTATTGCTTCCATTAGAAAAAATGACTTTTATTAACTCTGAACATTTGCACGAAACTGCCCCACCTATGGGGCACATTCGTTCAAGAGATGGGGCACTTCCGTTCACCCGGCAAAATTCGAGAAATTACCGGGCATTACCAGAAATTTACCAAAGGAAATTGGCAGGGGGTCATTTCACTTGATTCCTTTCGACAAGAATGCATTGCACAACAAATGTAGAAAGAATGGGCTGGCCAACAAGAATGTGCCAACTGCCGGCCTCCGTGACCTCGCCAAGTTCGCGTGAATTGCTCGTCACGACGTCGCAAGCAGTCGAGACTGAGTCAGGCGAGCGTCATTAGAGAAACCTACTATACTTTATACAGATAAAGTCATAAATCGCAAAAACTAAAAAAAAAAATGCACTAATGTGCCCCCAGGCAGTGCGTACACGAACCTGCCCCACAACGTTATTAGTAATATATTTCAAAATTTCTTTTTTTAAAAATGACACTTTTTCAACAAACAAGTTTGCAGCAGTTCCGTGAATAGAGTGGGCTTCTTCACCCCCAATTTTGAAAAGCTGAACCACATTTCCGAGTCAGGATCACGAAAATGGATGATATGAGAAAAGTTTGGAAAGCTCATGAATATTACAAATTTGCGTTTTTATCAAGCATGACAGCAGGTACAGTGCTGTCTTCTACGGTGAACGAAGGGCGGCAATGATAGACATATTTCCATAATTTACCTTGAGCTCGTGCAGTCACTCGTGTTCCCATAAACTGCTGAAAACGAATGTGCCCCATGCACGAATGTGCCCCACTCTCCCCTACACCTGTAGTAACCTGTGCTGGAAGGGGCTAGTAGGCCCTTAGTAGCAGTGACAGAGGGTTGGTAATGTCTTCATAGCAGTGATTATGAGGGGGTGGTAAGCCCGTGGTTCAGTGACTAGGGGACCTGGTATGCCGGTGAAAGTAGTGACTAGGGGGCTAGTTACGCCATGGCTGCTTTAACCACCCCACCCGTGGTAAGGCCCTGGTTTAGGTCTAACTAGTGCAGCTGAGCCCGGACCTGCAGCGCGCCGTTCAGCAATTGTCACTCTGCCAGAAACGCTCCCGGCTCAACCGGCAGCGCCTCCATTGTCATCAGCTACATCACAGCCGTCAGCCAGTGACGCTTCCTCCGGCCGCTGAGCCAGAGATCGCTCCGGCGCCCGCGAGCGGACCCCAGCTCGCTGGACTACCCAGCCCCGAGACGAACTCTCGTCCGGCGCGTAACCGGCGTCCACCCGATCGCCTGAACTTGTAAACGCTCGAAACAGCTGGGAGGGAGGTGTTGTAGTTAGTATCGCAGCTAATTAGTGCCTACTGTTGTGTTGCAGCTAATTAGTTCTTATGTCACAAGTTTTCGCTTGTGGTGTTTACTGTTTTTAGACCCGTCCTTACACGAAGTTGTTATTCACCACGTGACTATGCCGTGAACCAAGCCCAGTGTTAAAGCCTCGACAAGCCTCAATAAATATGTTATAAGCTACGGACGTGGATGCAACACTCCCCACCTGGTAAAAACTGACACTAAGGGGTTACCAGGGGTCACGCTCTCAGTGCATACTTGTTCGTTCAGAAAGTGATGCTAAAAAATCGACGACGGAATGAAACTGCCTAGTAAGGTGGTGAAATTCTGCATGGAGCAGAGTGGGAGCATGCAAACGACCCATGACTGCAGGACTGTCGCACAGCTGCAGAATGTGCAAGCGCATGGCACAGAATGAAGTGTGCTGGCCGCGCCGTGCTGAGGCGCACGCATACATAGGGCGTATAGGGGCCCGGCGTGCTTGATTTGGCCTAATGTAGCAGGCAGGATGGCAGTTCAACGATTCCGTTTTCGCTTTTCGCTTCGTCTGATACACAGAAGCGCAGAATGTTGCTCAGGTTGCCAGGCACAGGTGCCAAGTGCAGGGACCGTGGGGTCTGCTGGCGGGCTTGATTTGTCATCGGACCTGGCGGGGGGTAGCTACCGTCTCCACTTCCTCTGATACACTGCATATAATGTCGTTAAGGATGTGCAGGTGCCATGGGCAAGGGTCGTGCAGGGCCTGGCGTGATTGCATTTATCTCAGTTGACCTGCGGGGGTGGCGGTTAAACGATTCCGTCTTTCACTTCGTCTGATGCATTTCGCACAGAATGTCGTTCCGCAGGGTGTCAGACGCAGGTACCATGTGCAGGACCCGGCATTATTGAACTCATCGGACATGCAGGTGCCGTCTACTAGTCACATGATGTAGCCATTCGTTGAATACAGCGTGCATTCTTAGCTATTGCTTATGGGTTTTGGGAGCGTGTTGGAACGGGCAGACGAGCAAACAGTCTGGCAGTGCATGAAAGGGCGACACAGCCTGCAGCCTATTATGAGAAGTTTTATCTATTGGAAAAGTACAGCTGCACTCACGGTAAAAAAAAAAACAGATTTGTCAGCCACGAGGACCTGGGAGCTGGAAAGATAGAGAAGACCCGGCTCGCCACCAATGCTTTAGTGTTTATGGCCGTCGGACTGAAGGGTGAGTGGCGCCATCCTGTGGTCTACTTCCTTACAGACCACCTGTCTGGTGAGACACAGGCAGAACTGTCCTCTGTGCTCTGAGCGCTGCGGGCCTGAAGGTGCAGACCTTTATCTCTGGTGGGCCTTGGTGTCAAAACACTGAGGGCCAACATACCTGCAACTACCCGTTGTTGGCCACCACTTCCTTCATACGACAACCAAACAAAAAGAAGACTCGGGCGCGGCCAGCGTAAACCAAATGCTGGCCATGGACGACGTAAAGAAGGTCGCGGACCTGACCTCCGAACAACAGCCAAATAGGTCGGCACGCGCACCAGGCAAGCACGGCGCTGCGGTCCGGCTCAAGACCCTCGGAATCATTCCCGACGCCCCCCCCCCCGATCCACGCATGCCAGGCGGGTGGCGACTGGCGAGTTCCTTTTCGGTGTCCCAGATGATTGGCAAACCAACCAACAACTACTAAAGATGATCTTAAAAGAAACGAACAAGGGCGATCAGCTACAGCTGCGACTCTGAGCAGATCGTAGTACGCCAATGGCTGATGTGGCCTGCAGAGAGCGTGGTTGAGAGCATGGCCAGCGTCGCCAAGGAAGTTTTCGGCACTCATCCTTGGCTGACCCACGAAAACGCAGCGAAGGGACTCGTCATCGCAGGAACGCCCCAGCTGTGGCTGCCACGGATACCCTAATCGACTGCGTCGGGAAGAAATACGCCTTCAATTTCCAGCGTGCGCGACCTAGCCTGTCTACCGCCTTTGAGCCGGGAACTGCGATAAGACGGCACAGGTCCAAAAAATGTGCAAAGGCAACCATCCTCCGTTTCTAGGGTTCAACACTAATCTGCAGCACATCTAGGCGAAGAACATTATTTGTAGAATTAAGCTAACGCGTATATGTGGCAATCAATACAAGACATTGATAACGCAGCTTTGTTTGTGCGACAGTCGCAGCTACAAAGTATGCGACGCATGTCCCTCAGCGTCTTGTGCAATCCGTGGGGAGTGAGAGGCTGAGCGAGGGAATCTGGTTAGTCTTGTGTATTTGCAAAACATTCACGTGTTCGTGCTATTACATTGTGAGTGCAGAGGCTTCAAAGGCAAACAAGCGGCTGCAGTGCTTCAAGAGCCACATGTCTAAAAATGTGCAAGGTCAACCATCCTCCGTTTCTAGGGTTTAGCACTGCTCTGTAGCAAAGTCCTAATTAGCCTTTCCCTGGTATCCATGTCATGATTTTCATTAGTTAATAAGGCTAAAAAAATGCTACAAAGGCTTGACTCGTATTTTTTCTTTCCAGTCTTCGGCATGAACAGACTGCGGATGAGGCAGTGTGACGTCCTCATGGCCATATCAAAGTCATGACAGGGCGCCGCGGCAGTGGCCAAGAGGAAGGCTGGCAGTGGCGCTCAGAAGTAGCGGCAACGATGGCTACATGATGCCTGGAGATTTCTGTGTGTGCAAAGGTTATGCATGTGTTCCTATTCACTTTTTCTTTGACCTAACCGCCAAACGTATTTTGTGCCAATATGTTTTTTTTTGTAATGCTGATTCATATTTTCGCGTCCACAGCTGTCTGCCAGACGAAAATGAAAATGCGGAGACAAGAGTTCGCGAGCACCATCTGTAAAGCGTGTGCCGACGCGAGGGCAGTCGCCAAGAGGAAAGAGGCGAAACACGTCGACGTGGCGGCTGGCAGTGGCGAGAACGGACGGCTATGAGCCCTCATCGCCTGATAGACACGTGTCTACCGCCAAAAGAGTTGAGAGACTGGTATGGGGACTAGAGGTGTCAATCGGAACCGAAAATTTTGGAATTCCGAAAATTTCCGAATTCCGATTCGGAAATCGGACGGACAAGTGACAAACACATCGGACATATTCGGAAAACTAGTTGAAGGTTACAAATTTCTTAAATAAGTTAAAGACCAAACTTATTTCCATTATCAATATCCAAATTGCCAAACATGTCATCAAAATTGGCAGGGCATGCTTCATACATCATTCATAATCATAGTGCAAGATGAACATAAACGTGATTGCATTTAGCGGGTAACCCTGAGTCAAATAAGGTAGGTACATACCCACATGTACCTACTGTGCCAACTTTTAACTCTTGAAAATGTGTTTACAAGTAGCAATAGCCAATATGTGACATTGTTGTCAGCAAGCCCATCATTAGATAACACAGTTATGAATATTGAATATGATATACAATTGACCTGTGGGAAGCACCAGACACCAAAGCAGTAAAGTAGGGAATCCAAAAATAGTTTTGCCTCACTGGAAAGCTAACAGAAAAGAGACTGAAGAAAATTGCAAATAGGTATCAAGGTGTGCCAAGTAGCACAAGAGTCTTACCTAGAACCTCCTATCATAAAAGTCATCCCCTTCTACCCCTTCCCCCAAAAATATCCGTGCCGAAATATCGAATACAATGCTACATAAAATATCAAAATATGCCGATAGCCTATCAATAAAATGATTACCAATAGGTGATGAAATGCGGCGAAAGCGTCATAAACGTCACCTAAGGAAAGATGGCCTCCCGATGAGAATCGGAGGAGACAAAAAATGATGTCTAAAACAATTAATACAGTAATTTTGCTTTACAATTGCATTATTTTTGAACAATTATGATAGTTTAAAATACATACTGAATTTAAATCAAACAATGAATGGTAAATGCACTTCAATAGGACAAATTCTATGATTATGACGTCATATTATTGATTTACTTTCACATCGACTCAAAACCGGATACCATGTTCCATGCTACCGAGAATGGTAGCATGAAATGTGCTTTTCATTCTACCAAGGATTTATACAACTTCTTTTTGCTTGTGAATTTCAGTGAATTTGTGTTAAATCATAGCAGGTATTTTTATTTTTTTGTGATCGCTTATTCTTTTGGATATTCAGAGATGTGTGGCTCAGTGAAGAGCACGTTTCTTCCAGATGTACCTATCTCACATGTTTCTTCTCACATGAACTATTTTGCTTTTGCAAGAAGTGTTCTACTTTACATCTCAACCAGTGCGATATAAGATGAAGACATGCATCATTATTGTAAGTGACTAGCTGCTTGCATTATTGCTGTATTGATTCATCATCAAGTGGCTTAGTGTAAGGGATGTGGCATGAAGTCATTATTTGAGAACGCAAGTTCAAAAGAGTTGTGAGTTGGAGGGATATGCAATGTTTTGCATTATTCCTGCTTACTCAGCTTCAGTTGTAGGCTGTAGCACATTTTGAAGCAGAATAGGCTTGTCTCAATATGCTGTTCTTGTGTTGTATATCAGATTAGGGCTATTGCCCTAATGCTCATTCCCTACTGCATATGATATTGCTTCAACATTTTTAGTTTGCAATATTTTGCACTCAAAACCAGATGGCGGATCTGTTATTTAGTTATCATGTGGTACATACAAACATATACCTAATATAGATCAATTCCCCCACCCTCCCTTTCCATGTCCAGCTTTCGGACAGTTTTCGGACAAATCCATGCCTTGGACATTTTTCGGACAAAAGTGTGCTAGGATTTTGGACATTGGACGGACATCGGACAAGAAATTTCTGAAATTGACACCTCTAATGGGGACGGTGGGCGGCAGGCATCGAGTCTGTGGTGAGGACCTAGTGGAAAGAAGTAAAAAAACAGATAGGTTGAGAGTCTTCTGGTCTGTGAGCTCTTCTTGGATAAAGTTGCGAATAGCCCAGAAAGGGGCCTGTGTGTGAGTGTGTCTTATCGAAACATCTGCATCCCAAGTCCAACCAACAGCCATCCGTGACTGGACAAGAAGTGTCGACTGTGAGGTTGAGATTCGTGGAGAGGTTCCCAGAACTGACTCCCAGGTCAGATCAAGAAAGGGCGACCCAACCTGCAGCCTCTTAAAAGAAGTTATATCTATTGGATAACAGCTGCACTCACGGTAAAAAAAAAAAACAGATTTGTCAGCCACGAGGATCTGGGAGCTGGAAAGATAGAGAAGACCCGGCTCGCCACCAATGCTTTAGTGTTTATGGCCGTCGGACTGAAGGGTGAGTGGCGCCATCCTGTGGTGTACTTCCTTACAGACCAGCTCTGTCTGGTGAGACACAGGCAGAACTGTCCTCTTTGCTCTGAGCGATGCGGGCCTGAATGTGCAGACCTTTATCTCTGGTGGGCCTTGGTGTCAAAACACTGAGGGCCAACACACCTGCAACTACCCGTTGTTGGCCACCACTTCCTTCATACGACAACCAAACAAAAAGAAGACTCGGGCGCGGCCAGCGTAAACCAAATGCTGGCCATGGACGACGTCAGGAAGGTCGCAGACCTGACCTGAGGGTGTCCTCCCCAGAAACACTGTCCGGGGTCATGCGGTGTAGGTACCTGTGGTACCATAAAAACACACGCGGCCCTAACAAAACATATTTTTTCCCTACGCGGCCGAGACCATGAATTCATGGTCTGCTTAAGCAGACCACCTTCGGCATGCTATTGCCCTGAGACCGAACTTCAATGAGGTTGTGGTGCAGCGAGAGAAGTTGCCGCCTGGCATAAACTGGTAAGTGATGCATAAGGTACACTGGCACTCAACTACTGAGCTCTGTCTAGACAACATTAAATTGATATATGAATAATGGTACCACTATGAACAGGTAAACCGTGCTTCCAGACACACACCAGATAAACAGCATCGTTGGTTTTGTATAGGCTCTTTTTATTATATGAAAGTTATGGTAAAGATAGACAGTCACAAAATGCGATCATTTATTTGAATTTGACGACAGCTTGGTCATCCTGGCGCAGGACTGCCGCCCTACCTTGTGAATTTTGTGAACTTGTTAACTTTATTTGCATTATCCATAACATCAGCCCCAACCTCGCTTACCGGTAGACCAATCCATAATTATATACATGGATATATATATATATATATATATATATATATATATATATATATATATATATATATATATATATATATATATATATATATTTCATTGAAGACGACAGCATGTTTTGTGTTGTTTAACTTTTTTGTTTCGTTTTCCAATCGCCGAATGACATTACGCTGTTCTGGAGAAACTTGAAATAAGAGTTGCCCAAAATTAGCAATGATGAAGATGTTCAGAACCCATTGTGTGAATTTTATGTTTTACTTTGCCAGCCTGGCTTCACGCGTGAAGTGTCTGCTGAGCAGGTCGTTTGTCTAGGAGTATGTAGTGTGAGAGTTGGGTTTTGGAGGCTGTCGCCTCGGCGCCGCGGGGAGCGTCGGCCGGCCGCCGTCTGCCCTGTCCCCTCCAGTGTGGACGGAGGGGCACATCTGGCGTCGGAGCGGTCCCCGCGGCCGTTCGTCCCAGTTTCGGGACCATGCCGGCGCGTCGGTCGGGACAGAGGGAGAGTCGAGTCGTAGCCATGTGACTGTACGGTCGTGTGCAAGGCCGATCGACGAATACATGTTGAATTGGAGAGAACAACCTTTTACAAGCTATTTCGGCACCATGCCTGAAGAAAGTGGTGGTGCAGTGGCAGAACAGTGATCGGGGCTGCTCGTGGTGGCAGCTGACGGGGCTGCTGCAGGACTATGAGAGCGACCGCGGGAGCTGGAGCTGGTTCGAGGCTCCGGAATGGTACGGCCGCTGGGTCAGGTCGAGCAGCGGCTGCAGCGGTCAGGACGGCGACACCCTAGGGCTCGGCACGGAAACGAGAGGCGAGCTGTGGCTGCTGCATGGCAGCTGTACCGGCAGTCTACCGCGCTGTTGTCGTGTGTGCCGCTGGAGTCAGCGTGTAAGTGCAGCTGGGACCGGCGCCGTCGGAGGATGCAGCTGGACGGAGGAGCTGCGGGCACGGCGCGGCGGCATGCAGCTAACTACAGGACCGTGCCGCCGGACTGTAAGCTGAACGCCGGAGCGGCGAGGGTGGCTGATGGAATCGTGTGCTGGCGAGTTATGTTCGCAGCAGTGATGGAGACGCGTGCTGGCGAGTTACGCTCGCAGCAGTGATGGAGGTGCGTGCTGGCGAGTTACGCTCGCAGCAGTGAAATCGGCGTGTGGTGGCAGTTGCCGGGACTGCACTGAAAATTCCACAGGTGTGGTGGCAGTCGCCGGCACTGCACTGGAAATTCCACAGGAGGCCATGTGGTGGCAGTCGCCGGCACTGCACTGGAAATTCCACAGGTGTGGTGGCAGTCGCCGGCACTGCACTGGAAATTCCACAGGGGCCGTGTGGTGGCAGTTGCCGGCACTGCACTGGAAATTCCACAGGTGTGGTGTCAGTCGCCGGCACTGCACTGGAAATTCCACAGGAGCCGTGTGGTGGCAGTCGCCGGCACTGCACTGGAAATTCCACAGGCGTGGTGGCAGTGACCAGGACTTTTTAGGATAAGTGTCTGATTGTTTGTGAGCTCGTGGTTTTTGTGTGCATTTTAAGGCGATAGTTGATTTTGTGTGTGCCGTTGATGGACAGGAGAGGGCAAGTGGTTGAATGAGAGAGCTGGTAGTTTCGTGGCATCTGTGGTCCGTGACAAAATTGGTGAGCCTGGCCAAGCGCATTTCTTTATGCCGGGCGCTGCACGTAAAAAAGATTCTTAAATGATTGGGGAAGGTACGTGGACATTGTGCGTGCTGACTAGGAGCGTTTAAGAGAATGTCTTAGGATTGCTTGGCTGGTTGTGTGCGTGTTTGAGTTAAAATTTCAGTGGTTGATTCTTGAGAATCAGGGGAAGGTGTAGTGTGAGAGTTGGGTTTTGGAGGCTGTCGGGGAGCGTCGGCCGACCGCCGTCTGCCCCGTCCCCTCCAGTGTGGACGGAGGGGCACATCTGGCGTCGGAGCGGTCCCCGCGGCCGTTCGTCCCAGTTTCGGGACCATGCCGGCGCGTCGGTCGGGACAGAGGGAGAGTCGAGCCGTAGCCATGTGACTGTACGGTCGTGTGCAAGGCCGATCGACGAATACAGGTTGAATTGGAGAGAACAACCTTTTACAGAGTATGAAAGTTTATTTTTAGCACCACCTCTTCAAGCCTTCGTCCCTTTCAGACGTAAACGTTACCAACTACAAAGAATTTGCTATGCCTTGGAACAGGTATATTACATTACAGGCTACATATAAACATGAGATTAGATTCGAGTACAGCAAAAGCACAGTTACTAGGCAATAGGCACTAGGCAGACAGGCGCAATGTTACCCGCTACACGCACAACACACCGCTTCACAACACAGCTGCAACTACCCGTTGTTGGCCACCACTTCCGCCATACGACAACCAAAAAAGAAGACTCGGGCGCGGCCAGCGTAAACCAAATGCTGGCCATGGACGACGTCAGGAAGGTCGCGGACCTGACCTCCGAACAACAGCCAAATAGGTCGGCACGCGCACCAGGCAAGCACGGCGCTGAGGTCTGGCTCAAGACCCTCGGAATCATTCCCGACGTCCCCCCCCCCCCCGATCCACGCATGCCAGGCGGGTGGCGACTGGCGAGTTTGTTTTCGGTGTCCCAGATGATCGGCAAACCAACCAACAACTACTAAAGATGATCTTAACCCTCGCCCTGGCAGGGGGGGGGGTCGATGCGACCCCCCCCCCCTAAGGTTTTTCGAAGATAGCGTAAAAACGGCGGCGCGCAGCGCCGCCAAATTTGGCACAGCCTATGGGGCAACCTTTTTACATATGACCTGAAAATTTCAGGTCCGGGTGACCTTGGGTCAGGTCACCAGGTCAGAAAAACCGGTACAAGGTCATGGTCAAATTTCAATTTTCTTTTTGCACCTGTCCAACTCACAGTTTTGCACTGATTTCCTTCAAACTTTCAGGATGTGCTAAGTTCACCGAGTTGTATAACATATAGTTCGGGTTTTTTGAGGTCACTGACCTGAGGTCAGTTAGAGGTCATTACGTCGTAATGTTAAGCCTATGGGAAAATACTAAATTCGGAAAATACTGGAGATATCCGCTTCGTTCTATCACTTTTGTGCTTTGAAACCACAGTACTTAACAGCAGGTCACTTGGTGCTTCTTAGTTTGGTGTACTTATCCATGGGTCAGGTCAAATGAGGTCAACTGAGGTCAAATGACTTTTTTGCAAATAACTTGGCACATAATGACGCTAGAGCTTCAAAAAGGGTATCACTGTGTTCCTGGTGATCAGCCGAATCGAATGATATGCGATATGATGCAATTTGGTTAACTTTAACTTAGTTTATTAATTTAAGTTTACTTAAAATTTAAGAAAAACTGTAAGTACACTTAAGCAAGCTAAAAAGTATATCATTCGACGCGCCTTGACGTGCTGAGTTCACTGGTGCTTTTCTTTTTGCTCTATCTTAATTAGATCAAAAGTTATAAGCGAAAAACTTTTGACCTGTTTTTAGCGAAATTTTTACATTTATACCCCCCAAAACCCCCCTAAATATTGACCTAGAGCAACCAAATTTGCACAGGGGCGAGAACTCTAGGGGGCCCACCTACATACCAAATTTGGTGTTTCTAGGTGCCATAGGAGCCAATCGCGAGGGGGGGGGGTCGCATCGACCCCCCCCCCCTGCCAGGCCGTGTTATGAAAAATGCCCTGCCAGGGCGAGGGTTAAAAGAAACAAACAAGGGCGATGAGCTACAGCTGCGACTCTCGAACAGATCGTAGTACGCCAATGGCTGATGTGACCTGCAGAGAGCGTGGTTGAGAGCATGGCCAGCGTCGCCAAGGAAGTTTTCGGCACTCATCGTTGGCTGACCCAAGAAAACGCAGCGAAGGGACTCGTCATCCGCTGGAACGGCCCAGCTGTGGCTGCTACGGATACCCCAATCGACAGCGTCGGGAAGAAATACGCCTTCAATTTCCAGCGGGCGCGACCTAGCCTGTCTACCGCCTTTGAGGGAACTGCGATAAGACGGCACAGGTCCAAAGAATGTGCAAAGTCAACCATCCTCTGTTTCTAGGGCCCAGCACTAACTGCAGCACATCTAGGCGAAGAAAATGATTTGTTGAATTAAGCTGTGACGTATATGTGGCAAAACATACAAGACATCGATAATGCAGCTTTGTTGGTGCGACAGTCACATGATGATGATGATGATGATTGGGTTTGGTGGCGTGCCCAACCTCTGAGGGTTATATGACGCCAGTAACTTATCTCCCTGCGTGAGGTGCGGGGCAAGAACTGAACAGCGTGTTAACAACGGTCTTATAGCGAATGTGGGCGTGCTGAACAATGGTGAGCAATGCGCAGTTTTCTCTCAAACGATGAGGAAAATGAGGTAAGAACAGTCCCTCAAGGAGCATGGCTCGGGACAGTCACAGCTGCAAAGTATGTGACGCATGTCCCTCAGCGTCTTATGCATTCCGTGGGGAGTGAGAGGCTGAGCGGGGAAATCTGGTTAGCCGTGGGTATTAGCAAAACTTTCACGTGTTTTGTGCTGTTACATGGTGAATGCAGAGGCTATCAGAGGCAAGACAAGCGGCTGCAGTGCTTCTAGAGCCACATGTCTAAAAATGTGCAAAGTCAACCATCTTCCGTTTCTAGGGTTCAGCACTGCCCTGAAGCACAGCTGGTTCTTAACCCACAATGCGACATGGTCATCTCAAAGTCATGACAGGGCGCCGTGGCAGTGGCCAAGAGGAAGGCTGCCAGTGGCGCTCAGAAGTAGCGGCAACGATGGCTACATAATGCCTGGAGTTTTCTGTGTGTGCAAAGGTTATGCATATGTTCCTTTCCACTTTTTATTTGGCTTATCCGCCAAACGTATTTTGTGTCAACATGTTTCTTTTATTAAATGCTGATTCGTACTTTCGCGTCTACAACTGTCTGCCAGACGAACATGAAAAAGCGGAGGCAAGAAGTCGCGAGCGCCTGCTTGTTTGTTTATTGGGGCTTTAGGGCGCGTCGACTGCAAAGGTCATTTTGCGCCCATAACGTCGCGCTAGTAAAACAAGTGTTTCAAAAGAAGGAACTTTCTAGATATCAAGACTAGAAAGTAAAAGACTTTATAAAAAAAGGGACAGGGTAAAATAAAACAAACGCAAGAGCGTCGTAATAGACAACTGACTAGACAAGGAGACTAGAGAGGATTTGGGTCAGGTCGAGTAAATCGCCTGGAATTTGACTGCACGGATAAAGGAAAAGATGTTGCCAGATAAAACCCAGGGTGACTCGTCACCCAGCAGGTGGCGGACAGTGGTACCCGGAGCGATGCGGCCGAGGTAGCGTGTCCGGTCTGGTCCTAGAAGTGGACAAGATAAGAGCACGTGAGCGACGGTAAGAGGCGCGGAACAACCGTTGCAAATGGCCTGCTCGTCTCCGCGGAGGAGGTGGCTATGCGTGGCATATGTATGGCCGATTCGGAGCCTGCACAAGATCACCTCGTTGGACCGGTTGTCTTGCAAGCAAGACCTCCATGGCTCCAAAGTCGGCTTCACCTCACGGAGCTTTCCGCCTCCACGTAGGCTCCACTCTGCCTGCCACTCAGAGAGAATGAAAGATCGCACAGCCGAATAAAGGTCACGCGCCGGCAATGGCAGACGTCGAGTGCAGGAGGCTGCGGCCGCGCGCCTCGCGGCCGCATCTGCCAGCTCGTTGCCGTGTATGCCGACGTGGCTGGGAATCCAGCAGAACTGAACAAATTTTCCCGATTGTTCCACTGACTGAAGTCGAGCTAAAATGTCTTGAACGATCGGGTCAACTGGATTAAAACTCCGTAACGCCAAAAGGCTACTTAGGGAGTCCGATAAAATCAAGTAAGAAAGGCCGTCCGACACCTCGATAAAACACAGAGCCTTCTCGATGGCGACTAGCTCAGATGAAAACACCGAGGCAAAAGAAGGTAGAGAGAATGAGCGGGTATCGCGACCTGCGATAAAAGCACATCCCACTCCCTCAGGTGTTTTTGATCCGTCTGTAAAAACGGTGTTAAAACCATCGTACGAGACGATGTGTTGCAAGGCCCTGACTCGCGCCTCACAAGGCAGCAAGTCATCCTTCTTAACTTCGGAAAGTGAGAGATCTACTTGAGGTTTTGCGTGTTTCCAAGGCGGAGAGGACGTACCCCAGCTACGTCGTACGACACGTAAACCTATGTTGGCTGCGGAGAAGAGACCTCTCATGCGCGCTCCAAAGCAGAGCGATTGTCGCGCTCTGTCAAGTCGAGTGTAGTAGGTGGAGAAGACGTACGGATACGTCGGATGCGTCGGGAACTGACGCAGTTTCAGCGCATAGCGCATCCCAAGCATCTGGCGGCGTAGGGATAGAGGCGGCTCGTGCGCCTCAGCAAGAAGGCTGCTGCTGGGCGAGGTGCGGAATGCTCCGGTGGCGACACGGATTGCAGCATGATGGACTGCGTCGAGGACCTTTTTGCTGGATTGGCTCGCTGAATCGTAGACAAAAGAAGCGTAATCCAGCTTCGACCGAACTATCGATCGGTACAGGAGAAGAAGGGTCCTGCGGTCCGCACCATAAGATGTGCGAGCAACACATTTTAAAACGTTCAGGGATTTAAAACACCGTTCCCGAAGCGTTCTAAAATGTTCCTTATACGTCAAGCGACTGTCAAAATAAATCCCAAGAAACTTCGCCACCGGCCGAGTGGGAATCACCTGTCCGTAGAGCTTGATTCCCAAAGCTAGGTCGTCACAACGTCGGCGGCAAAAGTGCATTGCCACGGTCTTCGCTGTGGAAAAACGAAGACCATTCTTACCGCTCCACCTCTCCAAACGTGTTACGGCGAGCTGCAGCTGTCTAGCCGCATGACGAGCGCTTGAAGCAGCAAACCAGATGGCAAAATCGTCGACAAAAAGCGATCTCCCGATGGAAACCGGGAGGTCGTCGACGATGTCATTGATTGCCACCGCGAACAACGCCACACTGAGCACCCCACCCTGGGGAACTCCGTTCTCCTGGGTAAAACTGCTCGAGAAATCACTGCCAACTCGGACTTTAAACCGACGACCCGATAAAAAATTCTTCATAAAGAGGCCCATCCGGCCGCGTATGCCGTACTTGTATACTTTGGAAAGTATGCTGTGTCGTAAGACTGTATCATAGGCCGCCTCAATATCAAAGAACAGTGCTCCAAGGTGCTTCTTTTCAGTGAAACAGGTGCGTATCTCGGTGTCAACGGCTAAAATGTGGTCAACAGGGCTGCGGTGCTTTCTAAAACCGCACTGGGCGTTTGTAAAAACACCGTGATGTTCCAGAAACCAGCTAAAACGCACATTGACCATCTTCTCCATCAGCTTTGAAAGCGATGATGTGAGAGAGATGGGCCGATAATGGAGAGGGTCATGTCCCGACTTGCCAGCCTTCAAGATAGGAATGATAATGGCTTCCCGCCAGGTCTCAGGGAAGGTGCCAGTCTCCCAAAGCGAATTGAAGGTTGCTAGCAGCGCCTCGAGGGCAACTGTGGGGAGATGACGGAGCATGTCGTTGTGGACTGCATCCGGACCTTCTGAGACGCTGCGCAACGAGCTGATGGCAGACGTGAGTTCAGCCATAGAGAAAGGCTCGTTGTACACCAAATTTTCAGCTGTGCTGAAGTCCACGGCGGCTGGTGCAGGTCGTGAGGACGGCTCTCCTCGGCAGCGCTGATAGAGTGCACGGCCTATCGTCTCTGCGACGTCTGAAGGGTGAGATATGTCCGTGTTGTTCACTCTTAAAACCGGAAGCGGAACAGAGCTGAACCGGCCTTCAATGCGCTTCATGCGTGCCCATATTTGGGTCGTAGGAGTAAAACGGTTTAAGGAACTTACGTAAGTGCGCCATGAAACAGCCTTTGCCTCCTTTAAAACGCGTCGGGCAAAAGCCCGCGCTCTCTTAAAAGCGATGAGGTTCTCAGTAGTACTACTCCGGTCAAATTTTCTAAAAGCGCGCTTCCTGGCACGAATCGCATCTCCGCATTCCTTGGTCCACCACGGGACCGGAGGACGACGAGGCTGACTCGACGTCTTGGGTATGCGCCCGTTTGCGGAGTCAATGAGTAAACATGTAAAATCCTCTGTAGACATCACAGAGGGGTCGGCTCTGGATAAAACAGAGGCCTCTACAGCGGCCTGGAATTCGCCCCAGTCGGCTTTCCGAACATTCCACCTAGGTGGACGGTTGCCTGACACTGGGGACTCCTGGTGCTCCAGCCACACTGGGAAGTGGTCGCTCCCGAGTGGGTCGTCATGGACGGACCAGGTAAAAAGCTGAGCTAGCCGCGGACTGACTAAGCTCAGGTCCAGAGCCGATGTTTGACCGGAGGGTGTTGTAAAATGGGTGCGCTGTCCTGTATTTAAAATACACAGCGCCTCATCGCGGATAAAAGATTCTAAAAGTCGACCACGAGTGCCAGTCGTGTCGCATCCCCACGCCAGGCTATGGGCATTAAAATCGCCGACTACCAGGACCGGAGGTGGAAGCTCATCGACAAGTCGATGCAGCTCAACCACCGGGAGCGCTATACCTGGTGGTAGGTATAAAGAGCACACGGTCAGTTCCCGGTGGTTGAAATCAACTCTGGCGGCCACCGCCTGCAGGGGAGTCTGCAGCGGCACCTGGCGAGCAGGTACGCTGTGGTGAACCGCCAGAAGCACACCTCCATGGGCAATGGTAGGGGTGTCCAGGTCTCTTCTAAAAACAGAGTAGCCCTTGATGGCAAAGGTAACGTTTGGCGCTAGCTTGGTCTCCTGGAGACCTAAAACAAGGGGTGTGCGCCAACGGATAAGAGACTGTAGGTCCTGGTAGTTGGCCCGGAGGCCTCTACAGTTCCACTGTAGAATAAAAGGCGTGGTTAAAAAGGCGCAAAAAGGGCGCGTATAACATGAGGCAAAGGCGCACACAGATACCTGACTGACCACAAAAAAGGTAAAAAGCACCGAGAGAAATGCACCTGGTAAAAAAGCGCAATAGCGCGAAAAAGATAAAAGGATAAAAGAGGAAATGACTAGACTGAAAGACTAGACTAGGTCCTCTAACTCCGAGGAGGCGCTCCCCCCGTAACGGATACGGGGATGCCCCGAGCCCTCTCGGTGTAGCCTCCCTTCAGCAGAGGCAGATCGGGCGTGGCTCGAGCCCTGCTGGGGCTTTTTCGCCCGGGGGGCGTCACCCTCCGAGGGTGACCAGCTCGGGGGCGTCTGCCGCTTGGCGAGGCGCCCTGGAGCCGCGGAGGTCTGTTGCCGCCCCGACGGGGATGTCGAGGCGGCGGCCTGTGTCCTCGACACAGGCGTCTCTGGCAGCGGCGGTGGTGGCCGCCGCTGCGGAGGTGGAGGAGGCGGCGGGGGACCCATGATGGGCCGAGTCCCCGCCTCGGGTGTCTCCGGGGTGTCAGCGGCAACAGCCGCTTTGGCACTCCCGGAGGCGGAGTCGGCAGACGAGGCTTCCTTAGCCTCGAGGGCCTTCTGGACGAGGCGAGCCCTCCTCGCCTCGCGTGCCTTCCTCTCCTCCTCCCCCCGCCGCAGCGCCTCCTGCACCGCCGTGGGCGGTCGGGGGCGGGGCGGGGTGGGTGGCGCCTTACCCTGCGCCGGGGGGCGCCGACCACCCTGTCGGCGCTGGACGACGGCCCAGCCGTCTCCATCACCGTTCGCGGCTGGAGCGGGACTGGGTGGACCCCACACTGACTCTAGAGCAGCCTGCTCTGTGTTGCTCGGCGGCGCACGAGGCGCCGTGGTGTCCGCTGAGTCACCAGTGGCTACGACGGTGAGGCCGAATCGTTTGAGAAGCTGCACGAGCTGTGCTACACTCATCTGGGAGGCATCGGTAGAGTTTGTGACTCTCACCTTCTGGGCATACGAGGTCTTCGGGTGACTCTGGTTGTACACCTCCCGGGCCTCTTTGAAAGACAAATTTCTGGTAGCCTTGATGGTCATGATCTCTTTCTCCTTGACGTATGCAGGGCAAGACCTATCATACGCGGAGTGCGGCGTCTGCCCCTCTCCGCAGTTGACGCATCGGGGGGTCTCCGAGTCACAGGTTTCGTCAGTGTGGTCCTGCGAAGCACACTTGGAGCACGTGGGTCTTCCTCGGCAGTTGTCCTTTGTGTGGCCGAAACGTTGGCAGCGGAAGCAGCGCATGGGCGCTGGGACGAAAGGCCGTACGCGAACCTTCACGTAGCCCACACGAATCTCACTCGGCAAGTCAGTCGAGTCAAACGTCAGAATGATGTTGTTGGTCGAGACCGTGCCTCTCTTCGTCATGATGCGGCGAGCCGCTGTCACGCCGAAATCGGCGAGCCCGTCCGCAATGTCCTCGTCGCTCACTCCCCTCAGATCGAAACAGTTAATGACCCCTCGTGAGGAGTTCTTAGATCGGTGAGGTTCCACTGTAAGCGGGATGGAGACGAGCCTCCGGCCGGATGCCCGTCCCTCGGAGAACACGAAGCGAGTAGCGTCCAACGCTTTCGCCGCCTCCTCGCTTTTCCTGAACTCGACCTCCAGCGCGCCATCACGCATCCGGTCGCAACGAACGATTGAACCAAACCGGTCGCAGCCATCCTTCCGCTGGAAGGGCGACAGAGAGCTCAGCTCCCTGTCTGCGCTCCGGAAGATAAGGATCTTAGGAGATCGTGGACCTTTGTCGAGCACCGTTCGCCTGTCGGCCGAGGCCAACGGGCGAGGATCGGCCGAGGCCGAGGGATTGGACTGGGGGGAAGGGGGATCGGTCAAGTTATCCATGTGAAAGAGTTGGTCTCCGCCAGCTCGGCCGCCGACGCTCCGCAACGGCGCCGCTACAAGGCCTAGGACGGCCGAGCTGACTGTACGGGACTTGGCGGCACCTTCCGCGGGGGAGAGAGAGACTCACCACCCCCCACGGTCGGATACCGCCTCCTCCCTTGACGCCTAGCCGAGTCACCGCCAGGGGCAGCGACAGATCAGTCCCACCGACGGAGGACGAGCACAAGTGCCCGAACCCCGCCGGCGACACCTCTCCGACACCACCCCCGGCGGCGTCACGACTGGGAATGGCTCCTCAAGTGCGGCGCCCCACTGAGTGTCCCGCCCTTACAGAACTCAGGGCCAAAGAGGCGTGTTGCCCAGCCACCGCGACTGGCTCCGCACGGTGGGGGGCTCAACCTCCAGGATCCCGTTGTCCTGGGGTACGGGTCGGCTCGCCTAGCCTAGTAAAACCGGCTGGTACCCGAGGGGACGCCACTCCCCTTACACTAGCCCACCTCGGCTGTGTTCCTGCGGGTGCAAAAAACAACGAAAAAAGGGGGGAAAGGAATCAGAAAGCTGTGATCGAACGAAACGCGGACATCCGGTGAGAAGCAAAGCAAAAGCAAACAAAGACCGCTCAAGAGAAACAAAACCACGGAAACCAAGAAAAGTCGGGCCGTACCATCTGTCCATCCAGTGATCAAAAGCAAATCGTAAGCAAGCATGGGTCAAGCTGGGGCCGAGGGGGCGCTACTCCCCTTGCTGGCCGAGGCCAGGGCCGCCGCGGGGCGAGGGCCCAAGGAGCCCAGTCCAACAGCGACCCAGGCCACTGCCAACCCCCTGCGGGGCCAATCCAGCAGGCAATCCATCCGGCAACCAAAGCAAGTCCAGGTCAAACGCGAGTCAAGCTGGGGCCGAGGGGGCGCTACTCCCCTTACTGGCCGAAGTCACAGCCGCCGCAAAGCCGGGGCCAGGTTACCCCGGCTAAGCAGCAGCTCTGACCACGGTCAGCCCCCTGCGGGGGCGAGCGCCTGCTGCCAGTGAGCATTGACGCTACATCATCACTTGTGCACAACACTTGTGGTTCCCTTCCTGGTTCCCTTACCCCGTGCTCAGCGACGCAGAAGGTGATGAGCTCTATGTGAGTGTATTAACCACTACCTATGCAGTATGCATACAGTGATAGTCTACCACGCGAAACGGTTCAGCAGAACTCATCAGCTTGGAAAGTAGCTAGGCGTGTACGCATAACAGCTAGCGAGTCTTATGCCCTGTATACTGCTAAGGGTGATTTTGAAGGAAAGTTTGCCAGGCTCAAGGGTTCCATTTGTCATGGTAAGGCTGCGACAAAGTTCGGTACGGATCAAGAACCTCAGGCACGGGGTCGTCCGTTCGCTGAAGTGGTGACTGAGGCCACCGTACACCAGTGTGGGCTTGTGATTCCTCCCCTCTCCCCCGGCTGGACTGTTCCCTAGATGGCATTATGGTGCAGCATGAAAGCAGGAAGCTTCTCGAGATTAAGTGCCCTGTCCTGTGCAAGGACCTGAATGTTTTGGTCAGGTGCGCGCTAAGCGTTTGAAGCATGTAGAATTAAGTGAGGCGGAGAACCTGACGCTGAAAAGGCGACAAAAGCCGTGTTTACATAGGAGTTATGGAGGTTCCCCTAATCCTCCCCCCGCATTCGATGCATGAATTATTTTCAAGTGAGAGTTACCTTCTCATTTCCAGATTTGGCGAGAAGTACAGCAGAGCGCAACGAAAGCGCGTCCTCGTCAAGCGGAAAGTTCCAAAGGCGTACGGCTACGTCAGCGGCGGCTCCTGTGAGAGGTGGTGGAGCTCAGGCCTCACATCACCCACCGTCGGCTCGGAGACGGGCCTGGCGGAGGACGACCCGCGAGTCGGCCATGGCTACGTCAACCCCACCAGGCCTCTTACCGAAGAAGACAGAGAGAGAGAGAGAGAGAGAGAGAGAGAGAGAGAGAGAGAGAGAGAGAGAGAGAGAGAGAGAGAGAGAGAGAGAGAGGCGCTTCTGGCTGCCCACGTGAGGCACTCCAGATTCCAGCAACCAGAGTAGGGTGCTTGGTGAGTTTTTCAGTTTTTTTTTGCTGTTGTTTTGTAAATATGTCTGTTCTGGTTATGTTAAGCATCATCTCTCTAGATACAACCAGAGGACAATTTGACGTCTGCAACTCCAAACATAGCATGCCGACATTTGCGTTCGATATCTGTCATCTGCATGAAAACGACTAAGTTATTAAAAAGAAGTTACGCCTAAGCTCTCGCACCACGCTAGTCAAACAACTGTTAGATCAGGGGGAGGGGTAAACTCTATAATTTGACTAGCACACGGATTATCAACGATTCTTCCCGTTTGAATGTGCCAACAGACCAGGCGCTGACTTTCTTCGTTACAGCTCTCCACTCGCACCTGCGGACCGCCAACAGCAGCGATAGGCTGCTCCCGGGCCTCGATGCCTCCCATCAGGGCCGGAACGCGTCCCGGGCCCTTTCGCTCCCACAAAAAAGGCTCCTGGAACTAGCTCCGGCAACAGCACCCGGCGTTTCCATGCCTCGCTTACCTTCCATTTTGAGGAGTTAGGAGTCCTGAGGGAAGCGGAGACCCGGCTTCTCGCTTTTTACCGCCGGCATTCAAAAGGGGAATCCGAGCGCACGTAAGAGCAGAGATGCCGCCGCCAACTGGACAGCACCGCGCAGCGCAACCTGCTGTCGAAAGCTACGGCCAGCATCCTTGCTCCTTCCGAGAAAGTGGACGAGCCGCGGCCGGACTGCGAGGAGCCCGTGGCCGGGCCCCCAGACGCCGTGGCCGGCCCCTCCAGCGAGACAGCGACCTTCGGGCGGTAAGTTAGCAACCATCTCGCTATCTGTTTTATGTTCAATTTCATTGTTGCTTCAAGGACCGGGAGGAGCAGGAGCTCATATAATTGGGACCAATGGGCCCGTTGGAGGAAGGTCAGAATGAAAAAGGCGAGGAGATAAACGCTCGCCAACCGTGTGGAGAAGTTCGCAGAGCGACAGGCCAAGCCTGAGAGCGACATCAGGACAGAACGACGGCTTGCGGCGCGGCTATCGGCGCACTTATGGATGCGCGATACCATGGAGTCCATCGCGAACCTCGACGACGAGCAGGACTCTGTAGACCTCGAACGCGATGCAGTCATTTTCCGTCAGGTGCTCTAAGTGTCGATCTGCTGCATGGACAGCGTACCCAAGTGTACGCGGAACTAGCTGTCGACGAGTTCCAAAACGTCCGCCGCTGCCCTGACGGGTCCCTGGCGGCCGTTCGGCTTGCTGGCAAAGAGGCCGGCATGTACGGCCCCGTGACCGCCATTTTCCTGGCTCCTGAGGTAGAATTTACAAAGTTCTTCCTCAGTCATCTGCGCAAACATCTGGACGACGCCGGCAGCAGCAAAGCCCTCTTCCCTGGGTTCCTCAGGTATCTTTCTCAGCTCAGTCCGATGACGTGTCGCGCATCTTTGGGGAGCCTGTGATATCTCATGGGTACCTAGCTGCGGCGCTGGCATGTGACCCAGGTCGAGCGCTATCACAGAGAGGGAAAAATCAACAACGAAACCAGGCAAGACCTGTGCTCGTCCCGCAGTCACTCTACAAAGACGGCGCAGGTCCACTATGATCTGGTGTCCCGTCAGAAGCGTGACCTGCTGGCGTCGCAGGTGTTTTGCCCAGTGTTTCATTTTTCAGCCTTTTTGGTGGCAAATCACACCTAATGGGGAAAATATTTTCATCCCTAAAATATGAATGACCGACTTTACTTCATCTCTGAAAAGAGTTTCATGTATTCCCAACAGCCAGTTCACTTGTCACTTGACAGTTGATGCACCCACATTCTTTTGTTCCACACCCTGTCAAGATCCTGACATGAGATCCTGTAGATATAAAACTTTATCGGAATTCACTGGGATTGTATTGCGTATGCAAGTCCAGATATTTCGGCCAATATTGTTCGGCCTTGGTCACTGGACAACTACAGTTGTACAGTGACCAAGGCCAAACAATATTGGCCGAAATATTTGGACTTGCATACGCAATACAATCCCAGTGAATTCCGATAAAGTTTTATATCTACAAACATAAACCTGGGAAAATATGACTCTAAAACAGCACATGAAATCCTGGTTTATCAGTTAGCATAAAAATTGGCATTACACCATTTTGCAAAAATACTGCAGTTATTTACTTTCTTTTTTCTCATCCTAGGATTTTTTTCTCCATCGGCACACCCAACCAATATCCAATTTTAGAACACTGGTTTTGCCGCCTGATCAGCGCTGCGACTTGGCCTCCCCGCAGGTGTTGGACGTTGTTGAGGCCGGTCCCGAGGCTGGTGCAGTTTCCGCCACCGTTGGAAGGTGTGCCGTGCGAGAGGAGACCCGACTCGGGGCCACTTGGGTGTGTACCTGGATTGGTGTTTGTGTTTTTGTGAACGTGTTTGCGTCTGTGTGGTAGATGTTGGGAATGTAGTGTTTTGGTGGTTTTGTGGTGTTGTCGTGGTGGGTGTTGTTCTGTTGTGTATCGTGTATTGTGTGACCCCCCCCCCCCCCAAAGCAGAGAAACGTCTCCGGTCCCAATGGATTGGGCGGAGACGTATATATCATTTGGGGGGGGGGGGGGGGTGCCACTCGCAATGAAGTGTGGTTGCGGTGCAGCTCATGCGGTGGCTGGGCTCATGAAATATGCAGTAACGGTTCATCATCTAAGGGTTTTATCTGTGACCCTAACCGCCAGTACCTAGTAAGCGCTGTAAAAGTCGGCGGTATGTGGCGCTGAATGTGTTAGATATGGGTGAATATGATAGGGTATATCCCCTGGATATCCCCTGAATATGATAGGGATATTCTGGGATATGCGGGTGCGGAGTATATGCATTTTTTATATATAAGATCGTTTATCACAACATTCACATGTTTCCACAACGTTTGCAGGTAGGCATGTTCACTGGCAAAGTGGATAAAGCCGCAAGGACGACTCACTCAGCTCAGAGAAGAGCTTTAGTTAGGCCGCAAACGTCGTCTGTTTTTTAACCTCACGTTCGACTTTACTGGATGTTTCGAAATAAATGTGAATTTTTCTTCACCTTTGTATGCATATTGTCCGCACCAAACAGTCTGATGTGTGACAAACGAACAACCAACTCTTGTGTGTCTTATATGAGTATGAGTTACTATTTCACACAGCAGTAACGCTACCAGGGGCGGCTGTTACCGTAAGGCCGATCTGTGGATAACACCGCCATCGGTGGTGGTGCTATCTGCACACTTTTGGAGGGCGAATATTACAAAATACTTATAATTGGTTGATTGAGCGATATCAGGAAATCAGAAATGATTCAGCAGCTCTCCATACTCCGAATGTCAATACACTGATTATGCACGTCGAACCACTTGTCTGGCTCTGGGCTAGGTAACGATTGGTGGGAGTGGCACAGCGAGGCTCAGCCGCCGCGTCTACAGCCAGATCAACTGGTCAGGAGACACGCGTAAGGCTGGCAGAGACCTGGTAGTGGCCATTTTTGGACGGGAAGTCCTGGCCGGCTCGTCTTTGACGGGAACCTAAGACCAATAACCCCAATACAGCTGCTGGCATGAGTAAGGAATATACATTACATACGCAATCACTTCTGGAAGAGTGTGGAACACTGCCAATGGTCTGTAAATATGTTGCAGGTTTGTAAATAATCATTCAACTGTCTCATTCGTAATCACGTAGTCCACATTACTGTGCTTGTGAATTGTATTATCGAGCATTTTCGAATTGTGACTTGTCAAACAAATTACATATAAGATAACAGCGTCGGCGCTCTACTGCAATGTAACAAAGTTTTAAATTGCTATAACCTTTTCATGGCAGAATTCAAGGAGAAGAAGCTTCGCATGACGAAGAGCGAAGCGACGACCGTGACTCGGTCGAAGCTGTGCGACGTGGCAACGCTAATGCGGAAAAAGAATGCTGTATCAAAGCTCATGTCACCAAGCTCGTCGAAACATCGCAGATGGTCATTTATGCGTATTTCGACAAGTCGGCTCGAAAAGCCACAACTGTGCTATAACGCTGCTCGGTGCAGACGTGCAGAATCTGGCCGGGACATTGCTCGCCGTTGAGGCTGCCGCTGCCAACGACTATAGCCAGCTTGCCGTCAAAGGCCATTCTTATAAAGAAAAAGGACGGAGGGACGGAAAGAAAAAAAAAAGAACTCAATGAATTAAACGATTCCGTCCTTATTGGTTATCATGAAGGTTCCGTCCCTCTACCCCTCCCCCTTCGTTGCTTTGCTAGGATGCGTTTTTCGTCTAAAAATGATCAAGAGCTTTAGTAAATTAAACAGGAATTATTTCCTGCAATATTTTCTTATAAATTTCGTCACAAAGAATGCAATAAGACTAAGAAAATACTGTGTGATCGCTATATAGGTATAATAAAATGAGAATAGAATCTTATTGACTTGTGTTTTAGTAATACTCAATTAAATCATGTTTTCAGAGTATGTGGACTGAAGAAGAAGATGAAGTCCTCATAGAAACTGTGAGGAGATATGAGTGGCTGTACAACCAGCAACATGCATCGTACAAAGACATCCGCAAAAAGGAAAATTCTTGGCGGGAGATGGCCGAGAAGTTGCAACCTGGCGTTGAAAACAACAGTGAGATATATTGCATTATATTCTACCCAGATAGCTTTCGTAGTAAATAGTTAAAATTTCAATGTCCATATTGGTAGTTACAGAATATTTTGGTAGCAGCTTTCGTCCCTCGTTAACCAATCGTGGTGCTCGGTATGTTTAAAATAGTGGTATTAATGTATGTTGATTTCATATATCATTTTCGTAGAATAATAAGCGCATGATTCCGATGGCCAGCTTTGTATTTGTCATGTGATCATCTGGTAATATCACATGACGTTCTCCAAATCAGACTGCCTGTGCTAGCAAGGAAAGGGGCGGGGCGTTGTTTTTCACTATACTTTTACACAGCTTTGGCATTTGGACTGGTGGAGCTATTCATAATGAAGTGTTCCTTTGTGGCATCACTGCTTAGGTCATGTGTATGCATCTTCCACAGGCAAGCTGGTAAGCAGTCGATGGCTGCACCTCCGTGACAAATACCGGAGATGCAGACCAACGCGTGTCCCAAGTGGAGGCAGCCTGCAGGGTGCGCAAAGGGCAGCAAGAAAATCCCAGAATTGGTCCCTTTATCCACTGATTCACCAGTTTTTGGACAAGCATACATCACAGGACAGGCGGTAAGTGCAAATAACAGGTGACAGTACATGATTAAGGGTCATGATCAAGGTCAGCATATGGTACAATAAACACCAGCCCTTTACCTACATATGTTTTTGGAATCGGGCTATAGAAATAAATAATAGGTAATAAAATAGAATAGTTATGTAAACTAGAGTCACATGTTCTACCTATTGGCCAAAAATGTTCCGTTTGCGACATTCCGTTTTTGAAGAGCCATTCTTTTCAAGTTTACGTCGGTCATTTACGGAAAAACTGAACTTGAGAACACTGGAAAAGCAGTGAGGGTGTTCTTCTAGCCACCATTTTTAAGGTAGCACGGTAATATGGCTGCACTGAATTGCAGTTAAGTTGCATTTTTGAATCAGCTGGTGCATTTCCTGAGCTAAATTTCGTTTTTCATTGTTCACTCTTCCATAGCATGACTGAGTCTTTAGCATAGGAGGGCTGGAAAATTCGTTTCAGCATTATTCACGTTCCCTCCCGTTAGGTTTCTGATAGTTATAGGGCTGGCTGACCTGTATCGTGTCAGACATTGTGATATTTATTCACTTTCGATGATAACACAAAAGCAAATATTCTAAATAGCCAGCGTTTCGGCCTCAGGGTGCCTTCGTCAGTGACAATACCGAGATACTAATACATTAATAAATTAATCAATATAATCTTTTACACTTTCAAAATACACATGACCTGGACATTTTTCAACCATCCATTTTTTTTTTCAACCAACCATCCATTTTTCAACCAACCATTTTTCAACATGGTTGAAAAATGTCCAGGTCATGTGTATTTTGAAAGTGTAAAAGATTATATTGATTAATTTATTAATGTATTAGTATCTCGGTATTGTCACTGACGAAGGCACCCTGAGGCCGAAACGTCTGGCTATTTAGAATATTTGCTTTTGTGTTATCATCGAAAGAGGCTGGCTGACCGTTGACAGATTATTTCCATGTGTTGCAGTGCTGGGGACAACTTCTCCCAGCGATCGGTCGTCGCGGCCGCGCACGCCCAGACCAGCCAGGCCGAGACGGCGACGGTGCGTCAACCCCTACCAGTCAACCCCTACGCCCTCAGCGGGCTGCTGGCGTCGTCGGTCTACTTCATGGAGGGGGCAGCCACTGAAGAAAGTCTCGATGGGCAGTCCACCCAGTTCTCCATCGCCGATATGACGGAACTCTCGCCGCCGTCACCTGCGGCGGGCTGGCCTGACGGCGGGAGCAGCCAACGCGGCCGCGCGCTCTCTCCCGCGAGCGGCGCAGCTGCAGGCCCGTCTGGCGGCAGCAACCCGCGCGGCCGCGCGCCGTCCCCTACTAGAGGCGCAGCCGCAGCCCCGTCTGCCGGTGGCAGCTCGCGCGACCGCGCGCACTCGAGAGGCTGGTCTGACGGCGGGAGCAGCCTGCGCGACCGCGCGCCCTCCCCTGCAAGCGACGCAGCTGGAAGCTCGTCTGGCGGCGGCAGCCCGCGCGGCCGCGCGCCGTCCCCTGCAAGAGGCTCGGCGTCAGGCCCGTTGGGCGGCAGCAACCCGCGCGGCCGCGCGCCGTCCCCTACTAGAGGCGCAGCCGCAGCCCCGTCTGCCGGCGGCAGCTCGCGCGACCGCGCGCACTCGAGAGGCTGGTCTGACGGCGGGAGCAGCCCGCGCCCCTCCCCTGCAAGCTCGTCTGGCGGCGGCAGCCCGCGCGGCCGCGCGCCGTCTCCTGCCAGAGGCTCGGCGTCAGGCCCGTTGGGCGGCAGCAACCCGCGCGGCCGCGCGCCGACCCCTACTAGAGGCGCAGCCGCAGCCCCGTCTGATGGCGGGAGCAGCCCGCGCTACCGCGCACCCTCCCCTGCAAGCTTGTCTGGCGGCGGCAGCCCGCGCGGCCGCGCGCCGTCCCCTACTAGATGCGCAGCCGCAGCCCCGTCTGCCGGCGGCAGCTCGCGCTCGAGAGGCTGGCCTAACGGCGGGAGCAGCCAACGCGGCCGCGCGCCCTCCCCTGCGAGCTGCGCAGCTGCTGGCCCGTCTGGTCGCGGCGGGCAACGTGCTACGGCACCATCGCCAGCTACCCCAGCAGGCACCAGCGTACCTAGAAAACGGCGCACGCCTGGCGGTGGCTGGCAGGATGGCCTGGTGAGTTGCCTCGAGGGAGATCATCAGGAGGACGAGTTCGACGCCTTCGCAAAGCAGCTGGCCATTGTCATAAGGCGCATCCCAAGGCGTGATGCCTATGATATCATGACAGTGAACTTAGAGCTGATGAAAAAATATGATAGTTAAGGAGTCAGCTGACGGCCTCATGACCATGCCTCCCTGATCGGGTCTGGGAAGAAATGGCCTATGGATCTTCTCTGTGTGGGGACAGCGAGGACAGTCCAGCGAGAGCGCTTGAGCCTGGTGGAGTGTATACGAAATTCTCTTAAGTGCTTACGAGAAGTTGTAGTGCCACGTGACTCAGACCTCCAACCGTGATACCAGTCGAGGCGCCAGAGGACACAGGACACGGGCCAGGTGAGGGTGGAGCTACTGGGAGGCAATTACAAACAGTAAACACATACCACTTACTGGATATTGCATCTCAAGGTGTCCAATCCTGCCTGTTAATGTGTATGCTTGATAAACAACGATAGCCGCAGAACCATAAGGTGGCGGTCGGTAGGTACTTGGTCTGCATGTCAAATTGACTAATTTTCGTGTGAAATAACTCCCGACCAATGTCATACAGTTCACATATTGATTAGCATGCAGCCTGAAACACATTTCGCACAAGTTGCTCTCGCAACCAGCTAAATATCGTATCAATGCCGTAAAAAAGCGCTGCTGAAGAGCAGCGCTATTTCCAGTGGCGCGGGAACTTCTTCCAGACTGGGGGGGGGGGGGGGCTGAACCATCATAGAGATCAACCTAGGGTACCCCCAAATCTAGTTTTCTCATCGGTTTTAGGCCACTTATTTTTCAGACCTTGGCCTTTTCAACAAAAAAAGAAGAAAATATTTGCAAAAAAGTGAGGTATTCCGTCTCAGCTGAGTGAAGAAACTACCGTTTTGGCAACGCCTCGTTTCATAAAACTCTGCCGTAACTTACACCTTTCCGTAATTCACACCCTTTCAAACTACGGAGCGCAAATGAAACGGTTTCACAAAGCCACAACTGGAATCAAGGCCCTATATACCAGGTAGGTTCATTAGGGAATTTTTTACGTTCCCCCTACCGGCCCCGGATGACGTCACTGGGGTGCTCCCGCCGCGGCCGGCCTATGTATAGAGCATTACTACGAACTTTCCGGTGGCATTTTTTCGTGTTATAACGCACAAAAAGCTATCGCGAGCACTTTTCGCACTAGAAATTGAAAATATGTCGCATTTTAAAGTGAGTAATAGTGATATAAGGTCACGTCCAGGAAAAGCGGGCCGAAACCAGCGAGGCTTGTATGGGTCCCAGGGCGCAGGGTTATGGAGTTGGGACCGGACTTTGATCGGAGTCGAACTGGAGCCGGAATCGGAGTCGGAGTCGTTTTTGGAAGCCGGAGCCGGAGTCAGAGTCGAAGTCACCAAAAATTCATCGGTTCCGCAGACTGCGGAGCTGCAGGGCTGCCCGGAGTCTGAGTCGGAATAGGTCAGAATAGACAGTTCTGCCCGGAGTAGGAGTCGCAGGGCTGCGGAGTCGATGGATTTTCGGTGACTCCGACTCCGACTCCGGCTTTCAAAAACCAGCTGCGACTCCGACTCCGACTCCGGGCAGAATTGTCGGCTCCGACCGACTCCGACACCGCAGACCTAGCAGGGCTGCGGAGTCGACAGATTTTCGGTGACTCCGACTCCGACTCCGGCTCGGGTTTCTAAAATCGACTCCGACTCCGACTCCGGTCACAACTGTCGACTCCGACCGACTCCGACTCCGACTCCGACTCCGCAGCCCTGAGGAGTCGGAATTAGTTTTTGGAACTAGAAGTCAGGAGTCAGTAGTCACCGAAATTACATCGGCTCCGCTGCCCTGCTAGGGCGCTCAGGACGGATGCACTTAAGTTGCATTGCTGAGAAAAATCGAATAAACATTTTCACTAAATATTATAAGTTTCGCTTACGGGTGGCCGTTACTCACAGCTGGTGGTACAATATCGAGACGCACAGCCGTTACCCAATGCCGAGTCGCACAGTGAGTCGCACAGCCGTTACACACAGCCGGAGGCACCATGCCGAGTCACACAGCACCAACAGATCTGGCCGTGCCACACCGAGTCGCACAGCCGTTACACACAGCCGGAGGCACCACGCCGAGTTGCACAGCACCAACAGATCTGGCCGTGCCACACCGAGTCGCACAGCCGTTATACACAGCCGGAGGCACCACGCCGAGTTGCACAGCACCAACAGATCTGGCCGTACCACACCGAGTCGCACAGCCGTTACACACAGCCGGAGGCACCAATTGCCGAGTCGCACAGCACCCACACATAGCCGGCCGTACCACACCGAGTCGCACAGCCGGTACACACAGCCGGAGGCACCATGCCGAGTTGCACAGCACCAATAGAGCCGGCCGTACCACATCGAGTCGCAAAGCCGTTACACACAGCCGGAGGCACCATGCCGAGTCGCACAGCACCCACACAGAGCCGGCTGCACCACACCGAGTCACACAGCACCACGCCGACTCGTAGTCGCTACACGAGCCGGTTTACCAGCTCACCTAGAGCTCCTTGCATGATGGCCAACTTTTCTATCGGCTCTTTTCAGCTGCCGGACCTCGTCCAGTCAGGCTAAGGGACCGAAGGGGGAGGTGGAGACGGGTGCTCACCAACTTCCTGGACACGCGGGTGCCGAGCTGAGGCTGCTTGACGGCAATGAACAGCTTGAGACGCTATATGACTCGCGGCCCCTGATCTGCACTTGCCCCCATCAGCAGGCAGAAGTTCCGCTCGAACTCCTCCACAGCGGCCATCCAGGCTTGTGACAGAACAAACAGCTGGCCTCGGCTGATCGTCACAATTCAGCTGTTCGGCAGGGTGTTCAGTGTCTCCAGCGGCGCCCGAGAAGTCAGGAGACCGGCTACCGAGGGTGGCGTCGATGTGGTGACACTTGTATGCCACGAAGCCGGCAACAAATGCCAGCCCCTCGCGCTGAGCTTCCAGGTTGGAACTCGTCAGCTCGGCGCCGGCCATGGCTGCCAGCGTCGACACCGGCAGCGGCACTGTGAAAGCAGTATTACGCTACATCACTTGAAAGACATTGACAATTAAATATTGTGCAACAAAAGAAAAAACGTTAACACTTAAATGAGCCTAGTCTACGCACTGAAAGTGACAGATTTCGCGGACAACGAAAAATGCATGCCCTTTGGCTTTGCATTAATCCATTTTCCCGTTACTATTAACCCTCGCCGGCACAGGCCATTTTGCGTCCTTCGACGGCACAAGGGGGGGGGGGGTTGGTTGGTACGACCCCCCTCGCGTTTGGCCCCTGATCGAGCTAGAGCTTCGCGGAAAAAAACGAGCGTGTTGCCCGTCACGAGAAGAAGCCGATGATACCCAATTTTAAGGTCCTAGGTCATCGGGTGACCTCCCAGGTCAGGTCAATGACCCGAAAACCGGGAAAATCGGGACCTGTTAGAAAGACGTAAATTGTGGCTGCTATGCGGTTTTCCGGGGTGCTGATCACGAATATCGTGTTAGTTTTGATCAGAGATGATGTCTTTAAGCATTTAGACCAGGTCGGGTCAGGTCAGGTCAGGTCAACCGGTAGGGGTTGTGACGGGTATTCGTAATACGTGTCAACCGCCTCTGACAGCTTCGTAACATGTTACGAAGACACCAAAACTACTTCGTAAATGTTCAAATGGTTGCCAAATTCGAATTCAGCTAAAAAAAACTAGCCTAGAAACATGTAAAACTCGAAAAAGTGAACCGAGGTCACCCGAGGTCACCAAAGGTCAATGACCTGACCTGACCATCAGGTGACCTTGACACCCACCCTAATGTATGGGAGCGACATCACAGTGTCCCAAAATTTGCCAGTTTGGGTGGGAAGCAACATCCAAATCAAAATAATTTTTCACTCTCACCTCCAATTTTCCAGAGCGATTTTTCACTCCCTAGTTTACCAATTAAGAGCATCTGCGTGCACCTTGTACCACTCCCTCCATATTCGATTCAATGATTTTTAAGGCAGCTCCCAGCCTCCCACATCCTCCAACACTCACAAATTAATTGTTGATATCTGTTTTCTGCTCTTTTTTTGTACTCTTCTAACTGGCAATTTTCCACTCTCAACCCTCTTTATAGTGACGAATATTCCCCTCTGACACCCAAGCCAAAATATAATTTTGGGACACCGCGACATCAAATCACATGTTTGAACGTTTGAAACCACAAAAAGCTTGCAAACGCGCGGCTAATGTTAGCCGACATACGCCGAATCGCGATTCCGGCCAAACATGGTCTCGGAAAAGAGGTCACAGGTCAAAGGTCATTGGGGTCAGGGTCATGAAATTTTCAGGGTAGGTGTAAAATTGGTCAATGCGAGGCTACTGAAAGTTTCGTCGCGATCGGCCGCTTTTTACGCGAGTTATTCGCGAAAAACCCTAGGGGGGGGTGCATCACCCCCCCCCCCCTGTGCCGGCGAGGGTTAAGCCTCGTTTGGCGACTGCCCCCCGAATTCGCTCGTGATTAGCATGGCACTTTTTCAGAAGGAAAAGTGTCTGCGTATAAAATTGTTCAAACATCAACCAAGACTGAAACAACTCAGTTTTTTTCTAAGCACTAGTTAGGACCAGCATAGGTCATTATCAGAGCATTTAGTGGATGTGACTTGAGACATCACCTTATTGGATTGCGTGGCGGCCTTATGCCGACAAAAAGTTACCATTACTCATGGCAAAAAGAATGTTTTGATGCATTTTACCAATGGGAATTAAAATGGTGTCGCTCAAGACGTTCCAGGATTTCTAACACTAATGGATATTTGTGAGCACTTTTAATGTGAGTGAAAACATAAACCATTAGACTTACTTGTCAGAGGTCCCTGCTGGCTGGTCTAGAGGTTGCTCGCAGGTTGCCCCCAGAATCTCCTTGACCTCCTTTGCATGGTCCTCCTCAGGGACATACTCGCCCTCGCCTCAACTTTCCTGTAAACAGAAAACTCTGAGCACAAACAAATTTGGCTAACATCATGCTGACAGTACAAGCAACTAATAAATAAATTTGAATAAGATTAAGCAGTAAGCACCTACCCATGAAATAACTTTAGTGACCAATTTGAAAATAAACAATAATACCGTGCAAAAACATTTGTTTTCATTTTTACAGCTCTGATAACATTGCAACGTGACTGAGATGAACCCAGCCCACAGTATGTGACCATACTATATACAATTTAAATTTTAATGATAAAAAGTACCTAAGGAGCTCATTTATATTTCAATTTGCCATTGTAGCACTAGTTTGTTTACATTGCGTGCTTTCTCTAAACATTTTATTTGTTGAGTGTATCATGTTAGGTCAAGGTACTTATGCGCACTGCGAGCACTGAAAAATTATTACCTACCAGCTTAATTGCAAAAATGGAAACTTTAAAAAAACGCCAGATTATGTTAAGATCCGTTGCAAAATGAATACCTTGGTTGAAGTTCCTCAGGATGTTCCCACCTTGAAATACTTGGTTGTTCTTCATGATATATGAGACGAAACGTAATACAAAGTGTGGTTGCCACTTATGTTAAGCTTTTGCGACCTTTAAACACATGAAAATGTGTTTATATTATTAAACAAACATATTAAAACTTTGCATAGCAACCAAAGTAATAACACGCAACGGTCGGAAAACACTGCGCCGGTGCGCCAGAATTGACTACATTACTCGAATCTCAGCGACCAATCAGCTTTCGAGCATCCCAGTGACGTCACATTGGCAGCATTTGGTAGCAATTTCCTTGTACGTGTGTCCCTATGGCGATGAACCCCCCCTGACTGGAATTGTTTACACCTCCGTAACTAAGCACATTTGCGTAGTTGCCGTAATTTATCAAGCGTCCTACAAATTACAATTTCGTGTCAACACTTATTTCTTACGAGAAATTATAAAACAATTATGTTGAATTTTAATCTTAAAAATTATTTATGAAAAAACAAAATTGATATTGATGACCATCCTTTATTAAATCAATATATTGAAAACAGCAGAAAGCCAGCTAAGCAGGGCCTCGTTTCATAAAAGGAATTACTTACGGCGTTCCGTCAATTATGCCAGATTTGGCGTATTTGATGCCAATTCGGTTTCATAAAGCCGGAGACCGGAGTAATTCACGCCATCGAAATTACGGAGCTTCATTTACGGCAAATGCTCGATTCCGGACCAATTGATGCCATTTGGGTTCAGGGTTTCATAAAACGACGCAATTAACGCCAAATATTTTATCAAGTTCTTGATATCAGTGGTGTAAACTACGCACAAAAATGTTGCGTGACTTTGAATTAATGTGAAGATTCGAAGCTAACTTTTAATATATTTTATAATGTTGAGCCCGGCGAGGAAGAAAGAACAGCCAAAATGAGAAAAAGAAACTGCAAATCTTCTGAACCAGTCGCTTTTTGTGGCCACCATCGGAATTTTGTTTATTCGCCGCGCCGCGCCACTTTCGTAGTTAGGCACTTCTGCTTAGCTGGCTTTCTGCTGTTTTCAATATATTGATTTAATAAAGGATGGTCATCAATATCACGGTGACTATAAATAATCAATATCAATTTTGTTTTTTCATAAATAATTTTTAAGATTAAAATTCAACATAATTGTTTTATAATTTCTCGTAAAAATAAGGGTTGACATGAAATTGTAATTTGTAGGACGCTTGATAAATTACGGCAGCTACGCAAATGTGCTTAGTTACGGAGGTGTAAACAATAGGGCTCGGACCTGAAAATTCAGACTCATCACCACTTTATGTTATTGCCATCGGTTAATTCAAAAATGAGCATAAAATTTGTATATATTCTCTAGTTCTTTAGATATTTGAGTTTTAATTCATGCCCCGGGGCTATTTAGCCGGCCGACGGTTGTGTGACGTCACAACACAGCAGCCCCGAGCCGGTATGGTTTTAATGCGTACCTTGAAGCAAGGGCGGCGCCACCGTGGGGGCAGTGGGGGCAGACTGCCCCCACTGGCAGGAGGCCGTGGGAGCAAGACTATGTTTTTGCCCCCACAAAATTTGGGTGATGTTGAAAAGGGAACAGAAGAGCAGTGCAACATTCATGATAAGCGGTTATAGTACGCCTGTTTTTGACGGTCCCCGTATCAAGTGCATCAGCAAAACGTTCGTTCTCGGACCGGCTGTCGCATATCTCCTCTCCCACTCATTCTCCTACTCATGTTCATTCACCGTGATTGACTCCCGACAAATCATCGCCGTCACTTGCTGGCTGTGCGTCCAGTTAGCGATGGACATTGGCTACAGACTGGTAGGCCTCAATCACCCTTAATCGTCGAGAATGGTCACGTGCTGACTAAATACTAAGACGTACCCGTATCGGAGACCTCTATGTTGCGGCGTTAGCCGTCTCTGTAGGAAGCGGGCTCTCTAGCAAAAGCTATTTTGTCTACAGAAATTGGTTACTGTGGAGCATATTGCTACCAGCCATGGCAACCACGTAAGCTCAGTTACGAACCAATTTCAGCGTGCCTTTAAAGGGACCCTCCCACCTTAACATTAGTTTTGAGTTGAGATAGCCAAGTTTGCGGCCAGGCTCAGAAACCACCATTTCTCCTGGTCGCAACCCCCGCAGCTTTATGGTGTTCAAGAAATTTCTTCCCTTTACTTGCAGGGTGGGACCAGCGTAGTCCCTATCTCTTAACCATTAGCGGTTTCTTGATGACGTCAGCAGTCATTTCAACGCCCGCCATTCCTTGAACCCGAGTTTTGCTGACCTTGAGCTCCCTTTTTTATAAACGTGAAATGAGAAATCCGTCGTCGGCGCTGAGAAAGCCTATTGCTTTTCATTTTAATTTGAATATTAGAAGATACCCGCCACTGGAACTTGGACTGATATTATACCAAGGCCGAAGATGATCAAGCTGCCTGCTATATCTGGAGCTTGGTGTTCAACTTCAACATGGAATAAAAACAAAATATCAAAGCAAACTGGATATGGTACTACAAGTTAAAGTCCAAAGAAATTTGAAAAGCTGACAATTGACATTAATTCTTTTCCTGCAAGGTTTCCATATGGAGATCACACCATGAAGAAATATTTTTGATGTTAACAGTTAAAAGGGGATTGATCTTCCAGTTTTGACGAAAGACGCTGCTGACTGTCTTTGGAAAAGGATGTCGGCATGAGGTGCAATTTTGCTTGTGAAGTGGTTATAACTGGTCTTTTCACAGTATTAAATTAAATGTGCCATTGCAGCCAAGTGTGTTATCATGTAAGGTAAAATCAAAACTACAATGTTGGTTTTACGAGCATTGAGAAGGCTGGTAGGTAACACCTGCCTGTGCTCGTAAATCATGCTGCCAAAGTATTCTAAATTAATTTTATCATACACTTTTGTTGTCCAGAATGGTTGCACTATTGTTTGGTATCATATTATTCCATGTAAATATGGTAGTGTAAAGTCCGACCAACATGTTACCAGATTTGAAGCTGTTACGTTACCTAAGTACCTGTTTTTTACTGGCATGGTGAATGTCACCTGGATTTTGTTTTGAGGTGCAGACCTAGTAACTCTGACTACATGGGTTTGAAGCTATTATCTATTCTGTTTTTACTGGCCTGGTGAATGGCGACTGATGTTGTCCGTGGATGGCACTGAAACAAATTTTAAGTGTCATGTACAGTGTTTTAATACAATGATGAGGGCTGAAAGTTGTCTTGTTTAGAGTGGTGAAAGTTCAGGATATGCCAGCCACCATGGTGGGTCAGAGTTAATGTGTTGCAGTCAGTTCGGCTTTGGCAAGCACACAGATGGGCGGGCATACGCATCAAGACCTGCTCTGCCATACTTTCAGCCAATTTTACCTAGGTAAGTCTTTTCTTTTTTTCTGCCAAAAGCTATGACATTGTGAATTTCAGTGCTGTGGCCTGTGTGTAGCTTTCAGGAAAGCAATTCTAAATAAAGCTCTGATAAAGTGCAAAATCAGCAATGCAGCCATCTATTACATTTTCTACAACATCTTACTTGTTCCTTGCATGGAGAGAAAAATGCAATGTTATGAATTCGTTTATTCACATAATTTGACAAGCATGCAGTTACCTGCTACTATCACTGCACAAAACAGAGCAGAAAACATCAGTTGATCAAACACAAGACACAACAGAAGTTTACAACATAGGGCTGCCGAACCTACTTCCTCCCACCACAGTTGATGCCATTTCCTAGCCTGGCTTGATGTGAGCACTGAATTGCTGCTTTGTCTAATTACAGCTCACTACCATTCAACTTAAACTACTCTCTTTAAAGTAAGAGTGAGAGCGTTCAGTGTTCATAGCAGCTCGACAGACGACAGACAACAAACATCTTGACAAACCAACCAGTATTTGATTTGGCTAATGATTTATGTGCTTGTTGTATCATGGCCAAACTACTTTAAAAGCAATAATCCCTGTTTCATCTTTATCTTGCTTTCATTTCCATTTGAACTCAGATCTTGAAACAATCATCTGAAGTGATATCAGATACTGGCTTCTGTTTCTCTTGAAAGCAAGTTAAAACAACAATGATAAACTAAGGCAGGAGATGTGAGTTGTGGCAGTAGATTTTTGATTCAACATATGTCAACCTTATATTGCTTGAGACCTCTGTGACAGACAAACAAATATTTATAGTTTTTTGATAGTTTGCATTCTTGGCTTGATTTAACAGATCAGCTGTGAACCTTGACTTTGAAATCACATAAATGTCATGGTACCCGAACGAATCCTTGCATGACATTTATTCGTAGCACAATTTTTTTCGTCCGCATTTCTTCGTCTACAAATCTTCGTCGGTGCATTTATTTGTCCCTCAATGCTTACTCTTGCATATATTTGCGTTGAAGAAGAAATGCGAGCCGATTTTCATAGACCCTGATGCGAGACAAAGTAATGCGATACGAATAAATGCCCTGACGAAGATTTGCAGACGAAGAATTGCGATACGAAGAAATGCCATTAGAAGAATTGTCCTGGAATCCTTTATTGGCCATCATATAAATATTGACCTTGATAAGATAAACGCATCATTCGCGCAATATTTGTCGCACTTTGATACCAAACTATTGCTTCCAAATGCCGACGTAAAGAAAACCTTTATGTGACGTCATAGAAACAGCGGAGTTCCCAAAAAGTAAACAAAAATAAAAGTCTTATATCTCGAAAACGGGTGAATATTTTCCGGTAAAATTTGGTAGATGTTCATTTTCGCTCTTTGTGATTCACGCTACATCACTTTTATGCCAATTCATTAACTTTTTTGAAGGTGGGAGGGTCCCTTTAAGCAAGAGAGCCTATAAACGTAAAATTTAGGTGAAAACGAACTTATGGGACACCCTGTAGATATCCACACCAATCTCACGTGCTTTTAAGCATTTTTGGGATGTTTCGGTTGGTTTCAGGTTCAGTCCGAGCTCAGTCTGGGTTTCGGTGGTTTTGCCCGGTGTGTGCCCTCAGTTCCGTTCATCCAATTCTGGCCCAAGGCAACGCAAGAGCGCTGCCGGCATCTAGTAATTAAGACATGTTTTCCCATACTGAGGCTCTTAAATGAATGCTTAGAGCAAAATGGATGCCAGAATCGTGATCAGCGGCTACGAAATCATCACAAAGGACTTTTTTTGTGTCAAAGTCAACCAAAGGTCATTCGAGGCAGGGGCCCGGGAACGATTTTGAAGTTGGGGAGCGAGCCTAAAATACCTGACATGATGCATATGAAACAGCGGCATAGCTAGGGGTCTAGGGGGACACGTACCCCCATCGGGTTCAAAGGGACCCTCGGGTCCGAGGGGCCCTGCGACGCCATTTGACCGCTGAAGGTTAACGATGGCCATATTACTACTCAGAAGGGCCCATGGGGCTCGTTAGATCACCTCATGGGCCCTAAATAACCACACTAAGATCTCCATAAGGGTCCCACGCCGGCTTCTGAGGCCCTCTTGCGACTTATAAGGGCACCTCGGTGGTCTCCAAAGGCCCGTTACTGGCCTCTGAGGGGTCTTACTGGCTTATGAGACGCCAGTTCTAGGGGCATTTCCCGCCTGTGATGGTCCCACACTTATTTTTCTGAGGGCCCCATAACGGCAACTGTGGGGCCCTCGTCGGCGCCTATGAGGGCCCACACCGGTGTCTCTGAGGGTTTCACACCCCCAACTCTGAGTGCCTACATGACCATTGCCTATTAACCCTATTCCTGGCGGGGGGGGGGGGCCTCAGGAGCCCCCCCTGAGGTTTTTTGGTTATTTCTCCCAAACGCGTTGAGCTAGGAAGCTCAAATTTTCTGACTTTTCCTATAAGGCTTCTACGCAACATATCTGAAAATTTTGAGTTGATCTGACCTCAGGTCAGGTCACCAGAGGCGGTTTGGTGACCCTACCTCAAAAAAGTTTGCAATCACGCCAGAGCTAGAGTTTTTGACCGATCAATTTCTTCTCTTCAGGCTTTAGTTAGGGTACCAGTATGTGCAATTTGTATATCTCGGAATTTTGATATCGGTGACCTAAGGTCAGGTCAGTTTCGCGACCTCCCCATTATAAGTCAATGGGGGAAAAATCAACTCCCTGTTTTTACCCCTAAAACGGGTCGGAATGGCCCCATATACCATACATGACTTCATATACGATCAACCTTCACTACCTTGAGGTCTGTTTTGCTGTTGGGCAGCTGTGAGGTCATGTGACGTCATCAAAGGTCACCAAAGGTTTTTGGCCAATAACTCCATACAGGAACAAGATACAGACGCGTGGATGGTCTCATTGTGTTCAGCTCGTCAAGACGCATCGATTGATATACATGATGACCTCGAGGTCACGTGACCTGAGGTCAACCTTTGACCTTGACCTTTCGAGGTCAACATATATATCATTCGATGCGGATTGACGAGAGGATCACGATGATGCCCTTAGTTTGTTCCTATCTTGACTAATTCGAAAGTTATTCGAGAAAAACTCTCTCCATATCTAGCGCCGCCATTTTGACTTTTTCGACCACTGTGACGTCATCTTTGACCTGACCTGAAAATGACCTTAGTAAAAATTGTAGATCTTGTCCATGCGTATCCGATGCCGTTTACCGCTTGTCGCTATCTTGCTTCGTTCTCGAGATCTCAGGGGGGGGCCGAATCGGCCCCCCCCCGCCAGTTTCTTGTCCCGGCGGAGCCCGCCAGGAATAGGGTTAAAGCCCTATATCGGCGGCTCTGAAGATCCAACCAACACCTGCGCATCTAAAGGCCACCCACTGGTGACTTTTGAGGGCCCCACACCGGTGACTCTGAGGGCCCCACCGGCGTCTGACAGTACCATGCTGGTCTCTAAGGACCCCACAGGACTTCTTCTGCCGGCCTAAGGACCCCTTGCTGGTCACTCATACCCCCTGCCGGCTTGTAGAGAGTTCGCGTCAGCAGCTCTAAAGGCCCCACACCCGTCTGTAACGGCTCCACACCAGCGTCTATGAGGGCCCACATCAACGCCTGTAAGGACCCTCATCGGCGCCTCTGAGAAAATCTATGTACTGCACCTCTGAGCGCCCACACCGGCACCTGCATGACAGCCCCACACCGGTGCCTCTAAAGGCCCCTTACCGGCGGCTCTGAGGGCCCTAGGCCGGTGATTCTGAGGGTGCTACCTACCGATAACCGAAGGCACCACACAAGCCCTTGGTGTCACTGAGCTTTAATCCCATACCGGTCCTCCGAGGGCGCCACGTCAGTGCACTCATTGCCCCACGCCCCTCCCTCACACCCGGAACTAGGTTATAACTATAGCAACGATTTTACCACCCTTGTACGTTAGGTATGTATTTAATCTCAAAGTTGACTCAAAATGGTCCAGTATAAAATCTGGCCTGCCAAACTTATGGCCAAGGTCATGCCCAAATCAAAGCGGGATGACAACAGCAGATGTTGTTAAATCGATACTGCGTCAGCAGAAACCATTCAGATGGCAAGGAACATGCCGTGTGTTGATGTTAAGATGTATAAAGGAAACGAGAAGGAAAGAAGTCCGGAAAAGGGAGGAAATATCTTTTCTCGCTGCCTCAATGTTGAGGGGGCGCCGCCCCCTCGGCTCCCAAGTTGGGGGGGGGGGGCAAGCGCCCCCGCTGCCCCCCCCCCTGTTCCCGGATCTATGAATTTCGAGGTCACATGAGAACCATAATAATTTTGAATGGCAACATCTAGGGGCAAGGTGCTCATGGATTTTGCAGATTGGCGTATCAGACAACAGTCGGGTCACCTCAAGCTTGCCCCCACTAGCGAAAATTCGTGGCGCCGCCACTGCCTTGAAGGCATTTAGCCGTGTTTAGAGAGGCGATGTTTTCCAGTTAGCTGGGACCTTTGCATTTGTTTGGTGCAGTAATATCGGACTGAAGATAGTGAAACGGCTTGGGGAAGCATTTTGAATTAAAAAAAAAAAACAGCATGTCTAGTGCTAATAGTGGCACTGATGAAGTGGAGTCTCTGGTGCAGGCTGAGGCTGGCGATCCGTTGCTGTCCCTAGATCAGGATGAGGGATTGGGACCACGGTCTGCCACTCAAACTGGGAAAAAGAAGAGATGGTGCTTTGTGCCAGGCTGCAAGAGCTCCAGTGCAACCACTCCAAACAAAATATTCTTATATGTACCCAGAGATGTCAAGAAACGGAAGCTGTGGGCTCGCTTAGCGAGAAGGGAGGATGCTGGCAGTTAGACTTCAACTAATCACTGGTTCTGCTGTGAAGATCACTTTGATGTGAGTAAAGTAGTGAACAAACTAGGGTTACCCGCGTGCTCCGCAACGCGAAGAAGGGTTATTTTTGACCCGTGGGTATTGGGTTGGTCTGTGTCGATTTGGTTGGCATCCATTTCGTTCGATTGCTTTTCGACGGCCAAGCATTTTGTAATAAAAGTAAAACAAAAAAGATACATCGCATCGAGGTGCCCGTGTCGTATTACCATGCGTTCTACTTTAGAATGATTCGGAAACTGGCGTGAAGTCTTTTGAGGACCATCGATGAATTTCGCTAAAATGACAAAGTAATGGTTTGGAACATTTACATTTTTAAGAATACTGTTGCTCATCATGGAAAAATGAAGAGTGAATATTGGACAGAATTGAATGCTCTATCCAATGGTACCATATTCAATTCCCAAAGGTATCAGGTTATGCAGCAAAGCTCGTGTAATTAATAAAGTGGCACATCATTGGCAAACACCATTTTCTCCTGTGATTTGCACCACCTTGATTTGAATCAATCAGCTTTTCACAATTTTTATATGAGAGGCGGTACATTTCTCTTGCAAATAGGCGTTGTTTCAACTCGCTCCATTTAACGGTCACCTAAAAATAAAATCAATTCCAAAATCCTTCAAAAACCGCATTTTTTAACAAAAGTGCCCTCCACGGTGCACGTGGCGCGTGCCATCCCCTGCACCGCACACCATTCGATAGCCCGTTCAATTCTGTACACGATGCTGTTTTCCCCGTGCCGGTCGGACCCCTGGTCACCAAGATATTGCACGGGAACTGGACCCGTGTCGGCCAAAATTAGCCGTTTTCGCCCGATTTCGCACGCCGATTTATACATGTAAAGTCTATGACGCGAATTTGCACTTTTTGAGCACGCGCCACGCGCTCCCTATCAATCCGATCGAGCTGAGACCCCTCAAAGACACGTCGCGCATCCTTGATCTATAAGTTGTGCAAATTTCACCGGGCTAGGTGCAACGGTCTGGCCTGTAGTCCACGCAAAGCACCACCAAGTCGGGACCTCGGTAACGGACAGACGCACCCTCCTCAAATAGTAATATAGATATACCAACCTTTAAATAGGTAGCATGACCCCAGCTTGTTTGAAACGGAGATTACTACCTAACTTATGTGTGTAAGACTGTTGCCTATCATCATCGCCCATCAGTTTGAACTGTGAAACTCTGCAACAATAACTGTCATCAGTCATCACTTGTTTGTTCAAATTCTAATATTGTCTGTGTGTAGGAATGTATGCTTGCAGCACATACCTACATATGTGTCCATAAAGGTGTGTGCCTGCCTAAATTTTGAGTCATTATCATCCAAGAAACTCATTCGGTAAATGTGTTAGCATTTTTGTCATGCATATACTAACATGCATTTTTGCTTTCTAGTTGGAGAATGATGCACAGAACTACAGGAGGTACTGCATGGTTGGGGGTAAGCTTCTTCTGAAAAGTGAAGCTGTCCCGCATAAATTTGCATGCCAACCAAAGCGCATCAAAGACAGTCGGGAGAGAACTACGTCCGTCAGGCGAAGCCAAGCAACACAGCTGGAGGCTGCACTTGCTTTAGATGATGAGGTAAGTGAATGTCAACTATGCTAAGTTTATGCATATCTGGACTCGCTGCAAATGTTCCCTAGCAAATTAACTGATCGTGTTTTCAATGCTGCATATTGGTGGTTCAGGTTCAGAAATTGTGTTGGACTTTGAGGCCCGGTGATGCGGAGGCTTTATATCTTGTTCCTTGGCATTGCATTAGGTACTAAGTAGGTACATCCTAGGTTACATCACTGCTATTTAATATTTCACACTACCTACCATGTAGTCGCAACTCACAGCTAGTACCTGTCTCAGTATCATCAACACCTTGAAGAGTAAGCCATTGCACCCAGCCACTCACCCTCAGCATGTCGTGTCTAGTCCCCACATCATATAACTATAGACATTTAATCATGACAAGATGGACTCTCTGTTCTTCAGGATGCTTCACCAGCAGATACTGCCGAGCCAGTTGAAGACCCAGAGGTGCCTGCTCTACCATCCCGGAAAGCTGTCGGGTGCCAAACGGAGACAACCACAACGACCTCGGCTTGCCAGACAGACATGTCTTCATCACCACTGGAAGGTCCTTCTACACTCCGTGCCGAGGAATCAGGTGATGATTCGAGTTCTAACCAGGATATCACTGATGTACAGGACAAAGACTTTGAGGTTGACAGTGGTGGTGATGAAACTGATGCCGATCTGGAGTTTGACTATGAGCATTTTGTTCGTGATCGAATCAGAAAGCTGTGTGAAAAGGATCCCAAGAGATATATTGGTGTTCCAGCAGGGTACCTCAAGGTCATTGAAATTTTGGCTAGGGATCACATCGAGCCAGAGCACGGAGGTGGGTCAAAACTCACAGCTTTTGATGTTTGCTTGCTCGTTTTAATGAAAATCAAGCAAAACAAAAGCTTTGACCTGATCGCAGATGATTTTGGGATTTCACGTAGCTATGCCAGCAGGCTGTTCGCGAAACATCTCCCTTTCATCGCATCAGCAATGCGAGAACTTGTTTACTGGCCAAAAACTGAAGCCATCAGGCAGACCCTACCGCTGGCCTTTAAGGCCCGGTTCGCTCGAACAACTTGCATTATAGACTGCATGGAAATTCAGGTGGAGAAACCAAGTGGCTCCTTCAAGCAGTCTATGACGTACTCATCATACAAATCGTGCAATACTGCAAAATATCTGTTGTCCATCACGCCGAACGGATTTGTAAATTTCATTTCCAAAGGATATGGGGGCCGAAGCTCTGACATGGCCATATTGGAAACGAGTGGGTTCATGGATAACCTCGAGCCTGGAATGATTGTGATGGCTGACCGTGGTTTCAAGAGTTTGGAACCACTGCTGGCGCAAAAAGGGTGCACGCTGGTCCGCCCGTCATCTGTGAGCAGTAGCAGTGTCATGACAAAAAAGGAAGTGAAGTGGTCAAAACAGATCGCTAGTCTGAGGATACACGTAGAAAGAGCCGGGTGAGAAAGAAAGAGACGGGTGCGTGAGTTCGAACTGCTTCGACCGAACGCGTGCATAGAGCATCAGTTGTGGTCACTGTTAGATGAGTGTGTCCTTACAGTATGTGCACTTACCAACCTTCAACCGCCTCTGATTAGGGTGTAGGACCGCAAAGAAGTCGTGACTAGACTTCCCTACGTAAAAACACAGGTCTCGAAGGCTAGTGAGCAAACTCATGTTGACGGCGAACTGTTCTGTAGTTACCTCGGTCATTGCAGATATTCAGCGTCTTTTTGCGTTCCTCCTATGTCATGTGTACATGTGTTAATGCGCTTGCGTCGCAGACCGTACCCATACTGTAGCTCCGTCTGTCAGGCACGAGACGTGCGTGTGTTCGTACTGATGTGATGACAGCACGTACGTGGCTGTTCCCGCAAATCGCGACCGTAACGCTGTGTAGCAGTTCCCGTCTTCAATCACGAGGCGTCGTTTTTGTCGCCTTCTTTGCGCGTTAATGCTCTCGCGAACTTTGAGCTTTGTCTTGTGCATGTGCCAGTCCCGGAGAGTGTTTGTGTTATGCATGCATGTGAAGATGCCCGCGAATCTCGGGCTTCTCTCGAGCGCCAGCTTCTTGTCTCGTTTAAGTGTATTGTTTACACATGAATATGTACAGTCCACAGCAGAAGTAATGTGGGGTTTCAGTCATGGGTATGTTCTGCTTCTGAAGCTTGGGAACGATTAGCCAGACTACAATGAAACTTTGAATGCAGCTTATATGTATCGTCACCCTTGCAGCTGCAACTTTAGCTATTGACATATTCTTTTCGATCACTCCGCATTAAATAATCGCCAGTCAAAGCCAACCGTTGAGATTGGTAAAACCCTACATTACTTTAGCGGTGGGCTGTACAATGAAACAATACATGCAAAATCAGTAGAGCGATGCTTTTCAAGTGTGTCCTGCCGTACCAACCAGAGACGTTTTGTCAACTTTTTAGCCACTTTATTTGGTTTATCCAAAACATCGCGAAGCGTAAACAGCACAACAGTATCCAGGTGGTTACATTGCGAGGAGTACCACAGCATGCTTGCATCCAGTGGACAACGAAATCAAACAGGACCTATATCCACATTCACGAATGCAGGCCTCTTATTCACGGGCTTCCTGGGCCGGGTGCGTCCGTTGAGCGTACATATTTCAGCAAACGAATCTTATCACCAGTTCTAATAAGCACTGGTATGCGCCTCGAAACAGACACACCGTCCGCGACGGAGACGCCCGTCACACCGGACGCCGCAGGAACGCCGGCTGCGACAGGCACACGCGTGTCACCGGACACACACGCCACACCGGACGCCGCAGGCACTCCGGTCGCGCGCGCCACACTGGACGCTGCAGGCACTACGGACACACACGCCACACCGGACGCCGCAGGCACTCCGGACGCCACGGGCACTCCGGACGCGCGCGCCACACCGGACGCCGCAGGCACGCCAGCTGCGACAGGCACACGCGTGTCACCGGGCACACGCGCCACACCGGACGCCGCAGGCACTCCGGTCGCGCGCGTCACACCGGACGCTGCAGGCACTCTGGACACGTGCGTCACGCGAGACACACGCGCCACGCCGGACGCGCGCGCCACACCGGACGCCACAGGAACTCCAGACACGCGCGTCACGCGAGACACAGCGGGCGCGCCGGACGCCACAGGAATTCCAGACACGCGCGTTACGCGAGACGCAGCGGGCGCGCCGGACGCGCGAGACACACTAGACGCCACGGGCACTCCAGACACGCGCGTCACGCTGGACGCAGCAGCCGCGCCGGACGCGCGCGCAACGCTAGACGCCGCCGGCGCACGCGTCACGCTGGGCATACTAGGAGGCCCGTTTTCTGACGCCATGATAACGGGCAGTATGGCACGCTTCCAGAAAGCTATGGCCCTGTCCAAAACTTCCATGATCAGCTCCTCATCATAGTTGACTGTTACGATATGCACCTCCTTGTTTGTTTCGAAAGAAGGGTCTGCAACACACAGAAGACCCTTTTGAAGACCCAAGATCTTCATCTGCAGCTGGACCTGTGCCAGCACCTTGGGTGCTGCCTGACGGTTCTCATCCAAGTAGGAACCTAAAGTGCGCACAGATGAGGGGCACTTCACCTCTACGACCACCATCTCTCCATCCACTTCACACAGTCCATCAGGGCTCGCAGCGAGCAGAGGGATGTCACCATCTATCGACAATCCACAGCCACGTATCTTCACACTAAGGCGCTTCTCCACCTCATCACAAACTTCCCTTTCAAGGCGCCTTCCTCTCAAGGTATGCACGTTCCCCGCGAACACAGTGGCACCGAGAATCGACTCCACTAGCGAACCACTAGTCATCGAGCATCTTGACACATCGTAGATCCTTGAAGCCGTGAGCCTGCCAGAGCGCAGATGATGCCACAATGGGCTGTCTGCTTGCGCCTTCGTGGCAGCTTCAACAGCACAAATATCTCCAGGAGATATTTTATCCTGCATGTGCAGGATGATGTCAGACCCAGGCGCATAATCTTGCAGCATATTACCGACACAGAGACCCTTCAGGTCCTCTCCACCGCACTGCACGTCAGTAAGAACTGATCTGCATCCTTTCACCTCGGTCAGGACTGCTTTCAGCAGACTGTTTTTAGGGCCTACCATCTTACTTCTCTGCTCAGCCTGTCTAGCACGGAACATCACGCTTGTTTCTGCAGGCTTTGCAGATGGCACCTCAGCCAGCCTCGGTCGATTCCAGTAACACTTCACCTCTGTGGTGGACTTCTCAGAACTGCGCCTCTGCAGCCAGAACAGAAAAGCAACAACATGCTTACACCCACCATGTTGAGCTTGACACCCTTCACACTGAGCCATGGTGATAGCACCTCCACAGTCCAGCTGCACGGTGACAGGGTACGACCCCTTACTGACGCGGTGCTCTGGGATGATCTTCGCACGAACAGTACTCCCTTCTGTGGAATTCCTCACTTGCACGTATCCCACTGCATCATCTCCATAATCCGGACGTGATGACCTACAAAAGAGAATCACATCACAACTTGTTAATGTTGATGAATTAAATTGGAACAGGGATCTGGTATTTCCGAAAACCGAACACTGAACCCTCCATCAATCAAGCCCAATATCAACACTTCCTTATCATTTGGGGGTCATACTATTCTTTTACCTTATTGACAATAAACATGGTGACTTAATAAAAAATACTGATAGCACTCATATTCACCTTTCAAGCTTCTTCATCCTGAATTCGGCCGAGACATATGTGTCGCGCGTCATGAAGAAGTTGTACACATCAAATATGTGCACTAAGGGCAAATTTTGAGATGTCGCCTTCTGAAAACCTGCCTCCATTCTTTTCCACAGAAAATATCGACTTAAATGCCCCAAATGCAGCAAAAATACTAAATCAATCAAGCACAAATATCCGGCCTAGCGCGCTTCACAATAAGTAAGCAGGCGCCATACTGCGGGCTGCTGTGTTGTGACGTCACGACCTGTTCGGCCAATGGAAGCCTTGGAAATTCGAAAACATTTTTAGCATTTACGTAAAATATAGTTATTTAGAAAACGAAAATTTGAAAATCGGCAATATAATTAATGAGCTTTCAGAAGACATACAGGTCTATGGAGGAAAAAAATTAGGTCCGAGCCCTATTCCAGTTTTGGCTTTGTGAAACGGCTTCATTTGCGCTCCGTAGTTTGAAAGGGTGTGAATTACGGAAAGGTGTAAGTTACGGCAGAGCTTTATGAAACGAGGCCCAGAAGTCCCTTACTACGAAAGTGGCGCGGCGCGGCGAATAAACAAAATTCCGATAGTTGCCACAAAAAGCGACTGGTACAGAAGATTTGCAGTTTCTTTTTCTCATTTTGGCTGTTCTTTCTTCCTCATCGGGCTGATCATTATAAAGTATATTAAAAATTAGCTTCGAATCTTCACATTAATTCAAATTCACGCAACATTTCTGTGCGTAGTTTACACCACTCATATCAAGAACTTGATAAAATATTTGGCGTTAATTACGTCGTTTTATGAAACCCAGATGGCATCAATTGGTCCGGAATCGAGAATTTGCCGTAAATGAAGCTCCGTAATTTCGATGGCGTGAATTACTCCGGTCTCCGGCTTTATGAAACCGAATTGGCATCAAATACCTACGCCAAATCTGGCATAATTGACGGAACGCCGTAAGTAATTCCTTTTATGAAACGAGGCCCTGGAATAAAGGTTTCAAGCTGCCAAATGAGTTGCCGAGTCAGTAAAATAGGTAGATTTTTCACTTACATGCTTTCTTTCTTTGTGACTCACAACCCCTAATTTGGGGAGGACAAGCTGCCCCAACGGTTCCTGGCCTCTGCCCTCTCCCCGGTTCCCGCGCCTATGTATGAATCTATGAAATTGTGTTGGTAGATTTCCGATTTCGATTCCTCCAGCTGGGGGGGGGGGGGGGGGGCTCAAATACATTACGAGCCCCCCAGCCGAAAAGTTGGAGGGGCTCAGCCCCCCTAGCCCCCCGCCCCCCCCCCCGGTTCCCGCGCCACTGGCTATTTCTGATGCGTTATTTTTCACGAACAACGCAAAGTCTTACGTCACCAGAGGCGTCTTTGTCTCTTTATGATACGGAAACGCGTCCTTTTGGGTGGGGGTAGCGTCAGTCTGGCTTCGTTCTTTTAACGGGTTCCGTCTTTCGTCTTCGTCCTTTTATGATAACCAAATTCCGATTTCCGTCTAATCTCAGAAATGACGGAGCGTCCCTCCGTTCTTTTCTTTATAAGAATGGCCACTGAAAGCTTACTTTGACGCATCAGTGAACGCTATATGTGAACGGGCGCAGCTCCAAGCACTGGTCCGAAAAGACGGCGATAGTTTCAGTCGGACATTTCGTCAGCCGGCTAATCCTTCAAGCCCACAAATGTAACTAACCCGGAATCAGGAAGAGTGTCTCATGTGCAGCGTAGATGTTTGCGGTTGATGTATTCGTTGCGTGCGCGCTGCCTGTTATATGTATGTTAGTAGCCCCAACTTAGTAGCGAAATATAATTTAGACTAAATTAGTAGAAACCAATGTAATTATTATGTAACAGATAAAAGCCCAAAAGTATGGTAGTAAAATATGAGTAATTATTGTAACGTTTGGTACAACTCTGTTTAATTATTAGTCATTCGGCCCTAAGTGTGTAATCACCCCTAGGATCGCAGGTTTCCGGCCTTCAATGCGATAGCCCCGTGCCGTACACTCGTCTTTAACGTGTCTGATTATATTTCGGTTGTAAATAGACAAATCAAGTCAAGCGACTGTTTCAATACGAAGAGTGCAGTCACGAAAGTGCTAAACACTGCCCAAGCTATCTTGCGGGTTCGGGCGGGGTTAGTGGGCGTTTCTTCCTCACCCAAAAACATGCAGTGGTGACCGCAGTGTCATGTAAATACATAAACCCAGAACCACTGTCATGTTTTTGCTAGCGCAAGCGTAGCGGAGAAATGCGTGTTTGGCTCGACTAGACGCAACAGCGCCGGTCGGGCCAACGACCTTTCTCTGTATGCGAGCGAGAGCTATCCAGCGCAGCGCCATCTACGCAGCCGGATGCGGTGCGAGTCAGTGTGCGTCAGCGCGCGTCGACGAACGCACGCGAGTGTTTTACCGCCGCCAACCTGCCACCGCCGCGTTGCAAAATGTCTCATTTCTTCATGTGATTGTTTCTTTTGGCTTTGTATTGGTATTGTGTGTATGGCGGTTACCCTCGCCCAAGGACATGAGTGAAGGGGCACTAAACCAATACATTGACCCGTGACCACCACCAATGTCTTTGCGAGCGCAAGCGGACGGAGAAATGTAACTTCTCCGCCGAGCAGTGGGAAAACACAGCGCTGGGATTGCACAATGCACAGTCCGCTGCGCTGATAGAGCTCCAGCGTAAGTTCTTTTCCATATCAGATATCACACTGCCCCGAGCCCTGCAAATGGCCAAACTGGAGGAGGACATCCAATCTCAGGTCAGTGACTTACATGCTGGATTCAGTCAGAGACACTCTGCGGAGTCAAAAATCTCAGCTCCGTCTCCGCCGAGAGAGAACGTGAATCGTATGTGGTGTGACCTGCCGGACTCGGTAGCGACTACCGCCGGTCATGACGTCCACTCAGCAGCTGACGACACGATCTCAGGCGCCCTCGACGCGGGCGACGGAGGCTGATGAGTACATCGTGGAGGCTGTTGTCTCACGCTTGCGGTACACGTCCTGCAAGAGCGCTGCTCCATATGCCGAGGACGCAATTATGTAACAACTCTCATTGCTCTTACATAGCGACACACCCAAGTCAGGCAGAACAAAATGGCCAAGAGCTTTGCTGTTCACGAAAGCACTAGCAGTACCAACTAAAACTAAGCTGTCATAAAAACTACGGAGAGAATGTGATTGAGGCCAGTTCGCCCTGCAAGAGCACATTGGCAGTGACCAGGCTGCCGAACTTATTATAAACAAGCTGTACAGCTTTCTCATTATATGTTTATTTCCTTCTATCTTTCTCGTCCACCTGTTGCGTAAGCCCTGGGATGGAACTGTTCTGTTGCGAGCATTTAAGTAAAACAATCTTGTCTGACACCAGATTGTTATCTGCCCGTTTAACGGTGACCGGTCCCGATCTGCACTCTGCAGCCACGTTATGCAGAGCTGTCTAAGGTCTTCAGTTAAGGTCTTCAGTTTGAATACGAAGTGCTAGCAACTCTATAATTTAAGCATGGATTACTACTACCGCACACAACCTACCTCCGTGTGGCCGGGACACGTTCACCGTGCTCAAGATTTTCACAGGTGAAGGGGATGGGGACGCCGGTAGTCTAAAAATCGAAAGTGAACGCATGTTCAACTATGTCCAGCGCGGGTATGTCGTCGCGCAGTCACAGGCACCAGCCATGATCACCCAGATCGGTATCGTGCGCCGGCTGGTTGCGTGCCTAGAGAGCAGTGAGGAGTGCTCTGCCCTCATGGCAACACTCTGCCCAGACAACTCCCTGAAGAGCATGGGGGAGATATTCATGAGAATGCAGGTCTACAAACTGTGCGCTGTGTCGTGCAAAAAAGGCCTTCAGACAAACAAAGTGAACAGAAAGCTGCTGAAGCTGACGTCGCGGCGGTAGTCTGTCCAACTAGGCGTTCGGCCGACTGGGCTCTTTGAGGAGTGAGTATCAGGTAGATGAGAAATTGGCGTTCTTTATCGTTGATCTGCCTAACCTAATGTTCTTCTTGTCTTAGATTAGGCGGCATGCGCGCGATCCGGCCAATCGATGTCGATACGAGTGTTTGGAATTCAGATGAGTGAGGATTGGATTACTATACCGTGTCCACGCGATCACAATCGATGTCTATTTGAGTGTTTTGAATCACCTGTGATTTCGAAATGAATATCATGATGCCATGCGTCACATGTGTTTGTGGATTACACGTAAATACAGAATGACATGCAATGAGTGGAACGATGTTTGAACTAACAGAACTATGGGAGCAGAACTATGGGATTGTGAACTATGGGACTCACGGGTTGTGAGTCACAACAGCTCGCCGTCACAACTTGTGACGGCGAGCTGCGACGGCCTACTGGTGACCGTCCGAGTGTGTGAAAAGCGGCGCCTGGGGGCGCCTGCACAACCCCGGTGCACTGTCACCGCGGGGAGACAAGCTACTAAAGCCCAGTTGGTAAGTGGTATTGGACGTGCGGTGAGTATATGTTACATATTTCCATCGAAATAGTTACCGGGTCACCGCCGATCAGCGTATTCCTGCGGGCGAGCCAGCCGCCGGCCGAGCGCAATCATGTATGTCGATATTCTCGCCGCTAGATGGCAGACGTGCACCAATGTCGCGGCTGGTAATGGCGCACGCGGGGAGTTTCCAATCCATTATATAGTTATCCATGATTTAAGGCTATATATTACTCTTCTTGCAGGGGAACGCAACGTGTAGCAGGCCGCTGCACCAACGGAGACACACCTGGCCGGCGAACATGACCTGATACATGAGCTTATACACAAGACTGTGACAAGCTGTGACATTGTATGATAAATGCATGCTATATTTTATTCAAGAAATACATTTTCCATTTTTTAATTCTATTTCTTTCCGAATGAAGATCGAGGCGAACGTGTACTTGCGGACTGCAGCAGCTGACTGAGCGAGGCTCCTGGATTCTGTGAGGATAAAGGATCATTTTCAACAAGTTTTTTTTAGGCTGTACTATGTATTCCCAATAAAATTGTCTAATTGGAATGACCTATTGAAGTCAAGCAGATGTCCAATAGGGTATCCATTTAGGTCCTATTGGACATCTTATTGGATCCAATTGGATATCCTATTGAACATCCAATTGGATCGAATTGGATATCCTATTGGACATCTAATTGGATCCAATTGGATATCCTATTGTACATCTAATTGGATCCAATTGAATATCATACTGGACATCTAATTGGATCCAATTGGATATCATATTGGGCATCTAATTGGATCCAATTGGATATCCTATTGGACATCTGATTGGATCCAGTTGGATGTCCTATTGGACATCTAATTGGTTCTAATTGGATATCCTATTGTACATCTAATTGGATCCAATTGGATATCCTATTGGACATCTAATTGGATCCGATTGGATATGCTATTGGACATCCTATCGGACATCCTATTGGACAATCTATTTGAAAGCTCAATGGGATTGTCCAATTGGATCCAATTGGATTTTTTACTAGGGAGGTCTACCTCCTGCTCTCCCCTGGCGACAAAGCCAAGGTGGTGGCCTCCCCGCGATACCAGGACCGATTGAGCCACTTCAAGCAAGCAAAGACCAGTCATCTTTCGGGTGTGGTGCAAGGCGTAGACAGCGCCTGGCGGTAGGGGACCGCGTTACGGTAAACGGGCCATGTAGTAGCGGACATTGGGGCACCGAAGAAGAAAACACCATGTTCTTGGGCGTTAAAAAAGCCTTGGTGTGTCTACGTAAATGGCGCGCATGATACATCTCTTGCGCATTATTGTTTTCGCGCTAAAACTATGGCCTGTAGTACGCGAATTTTTATATAGGTAGATCAAAAGTCATTTTGGCTGTTATATTTTTGAGTTTCAATGTTTTTTTTTTTGTTCAATCTTAAACATAAAAGGTTTCAATAAAAAATAAATATTTTAGATAGCTCATTTTTACAGGAAAAATGAACTCAATATTCTAAAAAGAACTTTGCGTACTTTCACACTCAGTAGTTCGTTGTGTGTGGCGACAAGATAGAACTGTCTGAGTCGTTTCTTGATTTCAAATTACCTACTTGTGCTGGTTTTGTTTTAATTTACCTTGGTACTAAGTGAGGACATGGATTGAAGCTCAACGGTACGTATATTTCCCACTGTTTGAAGCGTTCATTGACATTATTTCGAATATAGAGCATACCAAATATTATTATCTCTAAACTATGAGAGGAGTGTTACATTTTTTTTTTGCTTTAGTTACGTCTGATGGACGAAGTACCTAGTCTTTTTTGTTGCATTATATTAAGCTGCTGAGAAAATTTGGGTAGGTACAGCAAAAAAGTTTGCTTCCATGCTGTCTCCCCTCTCAAACATGATTGGATTCACATGATCATGACTATCAGTGATACTGTGATACTGGAGAGGACGTTGTGGTCGGGTGGTGGGTTCTTGTTGCTTCGCAACAAGCTCTGATTAGCGGGCACTGGGGCCCACAGCCACCCATTCAAGCATTCGTACTAAATTTCTTAATAAAAAAAAAATGATTACACGGGCTATATAATCACACAGAATCAAACATCTGTTTTTCATTTACTTTCAACCATTTTCTTCTTTAAATAGTTGCCTAATTGATGTGTCAGGTAAAATGATGTCAGTTTCTTGGTGTATTTGTGTGTTTGAGGGGACACCAAACATATTGTTATCCAGAATCATGTTAACCCGTTAAACAACTCTGTTATTGTTTTGAACAATTCATTAGGAACCTGTGTTTAAATGAGGATCTATAAGTATATGTCTATGTGGGTGTTCCACTGGCTCTGCCTTGAGAAACCAATATATACCTATATATTGTGTCAATTATTGGATGTCTTTCCTCGGTTTGCTCAATCAAACAGCATTCATGCATCCAATAATTGCTCTGCACAGTACACATATCCCAGAGGTATGGTCAATTCAATAGAAATAGCAGTTCCAGAGACAATTGGATACTCATGAAGGGGGCGCTTTCAATTTTTATGAGGTTTAATGTGCACATTCGTTTTCTTTTCAGATGAATGGGATACCTCCTGCTAAAAAAATGATAACATGAGGTAAAATGATGTCAGTTTCTTGGTGTATTTGTGTGTTTGAGGGGACACCAAACATATTGTTATCCAGAATCATGTTAACCCGTTAAACAACTCTGTTATTGTTTTGAACAATTCATTAGGAACCTGTGTTTAAATGAGGATCTGTAAGTATATGTCTATGTGGGTGTTCCACTGGCTCTGCCTTGAGAAACCAATATATACCTACATATTGTGTCAATTATTGGATGTCTTTCCTCAGTTTGCTCAATCAAACAGCATTCATGCATCCAATAATTGCTCTGCACAGTACACAGCAGTGCTGTGGTATGGTATGGTCAATTCAATAGAAATAGCAGTTCCAGAGACAATTGGATACTCATGAAGGGGGCGCTTTCAATTTTTATGAGGTTTAATGTCCACATTTGTTTTCTTTTCAGATGAATGGGATACCTCCTGCTCGGTTTTATGGACGCTACAAGTCACACAAGTGCCCAAATCAGAGCCTCATATTAATTGCAGACCAGCTACAGACTAGTATTTTCAAATCGCTTCGTTTTCCTGTTAGAGAAAAAGCCACCAAGACCATCAGACTCCAAATTCGCAAGAAGGACGCACCATTTCTCAACAACAAGTCTCTTGAGGATATATTGAAAACATACTGCACAAGCTATGATGACAGCTGGAACATCCGCTTCATTTCCGAGGAGGGTGATGCCAACATGGTTGTGTCAAGTCGTGTCACCATCAGAAAGCTGCGCTCCGACAAACATTATGTTCAAAGTGGTGGCGAGTTCGTGGAAGTGCGCCGTCATCACGGAATGGAGCTGGTGGTGAAGGTGGTGAGGGCGAGGCGTGTGGGTAAGCGTGCCACCATGTAGTGTACCACCATCAGGACAAAGAGAACGGTGAAAACGTAATCACTTATCTTTAGTATAGGTCTGCTTTTTCTTGTTCAGGATATTGTTGAGCTGGTGTGTGGTGTTGTATGCCCAGTAGGAATGTATATTTAGCACAGAAAAACGTTTTGAGTGTGAATAAGGAATGGTTAGTTAACGTATGCAAAACAACTGGATTTGTCTGTGACCTGACTGTAATATCTCTCTGTAAATACTGTGCTGAACATTTCTGTGTCAACCCAATTATTACTGGCAGGGAAAGAGAACTTCTCAGGGTAAAATTAACACATCTGCAGAAAGCGTACAGGGCATCCAGTCGTGGTGGTAGGTGTAGAACTAATTTTCTCAAGTCTGTATCTAAATCACGTGTAAATATCAATGTATCTGGCATTGAAGGCGATGCCAGCGCCATGGCACAGCTTGTGCCAGCTCCAGCCGACGTCTCAGCGCGCCCCGCCACAGCTTCAGCCGGTGGATCGGCGCTCCCCGCTGCAGCTCCGGTCGGCGGATCGGCGCGCCCCGCCACAGCTCCAGCCGGCGGATCGGCGCGCCCCGCCACAGCTCCGGTCGGCGCAGCTCCGGCCGGCGGATCGGCGCGCCCCGCCACAGCTCCAGCCGGCGGATCGGCGCGCCCCGCCACAGCTCCAGCCGGTGGATCGGCGCGCCCCGCCACAGCTCCAGCCGGCGGATCGGCGCGCCCCGCCACAGCTCCAGCCGGTGGATCGGCGCGCCCCGCTGCAGGAGATGGACGGAAGAAGTGTATGCCCAGAGACAATGAAACTGGTATTGCAAAAAGTGATAACCGTGTAATAGTACGCCGAGTCAAAGGACGATATGACACGAAATATCACTTCAGTGTACATACAAACCCGGATGTGACATATGTGCAAGCGCGCCCCGCCGCAGCTCCGGCCGGCGGATCGGCGCGCCCCGCCACAGCTCCAGCCGGCGGATCGGCGCGCCCCGCCACAGCTGCAGCCGGTGGATCGGCGCGCCCCGCCACAGCTCCGGTCGGCGCAGCTCCGGCCGGCGGATCGGCGCGCCCCGCCACAGCTTCAGCCGGTGGATCGGCGCGCCCCGCCACAGCTCCGGTCGGCGCAGCTCCGGCCGGTGGATCGGCGCGCCCCGCCACAGCTCCAGCCGGCGGATCGGCGCGCCCCGCCACAGCTGCAGCCGGTGGATCGGCGCGCCCCGCCACAGCTCCGGTCGGCGCAGCTCCGGCCGGCGGATCGGCGCGCCCCGCCACAGCTTCAGCCGGTGGATCGGCGCGCCCCGCCACAGCTCCGGTCGGCGCAGCTCCGGCCGGCGGATCGGCGCGCCCCGCCACAGCTCCAGCCGGCGGATCGGCGCGCCCCGCCACAGCTCCAGCCGGTGGATCGGCGCGCCCCGCCACAGCTCCGGTCGGCGCAGCTCCGGCCGGCGGATCGGCGCGCCCCGCCACAGCTCCAGCCGGCGGATCGGCGCACCCCGCCACAGCTCCAGCCGGCGGATCGGCGCGCCCCGCCGCAGCTCCGGCCGGCAGATCGGCGCGCCGCCCCTACAGCGAACGTCACAAACGACGTATCAAGCGGAAGCTCATAGACGAAGCAGATTACTACGGTATCAAAATTTCTTCAAGTCCGGATTCGTCACCATCGCCAAATGCAAGCACAATATCTGAAGTTCTGGACAGCTCTGGTATTTCTATGCGGAAGTATGCCAAATTAGCCGCCACAACACCAACCCTGCCGAGACAGCACAACGTTCGACGCTTCCGGCAACAGTAAGTTCGGAGCGAAACTGTTTTATTGTCAATTTCCTTTTTTATACGATGGGGGGATGTTTTTGCATAGGTTAAAAAGCCGAGTCTTTGTTAGTGTCAAAATGCATGCACCATCACGCTTAAGCATTGATATCCTGAAGTGAATTGCCGACCCGATATACTGTATGCGCGATTTGCTTTATAATTGTTTCATGTCAGCAGACACTTCACAACCAGGTGAATATGACGTGTTAACTGTCAGTGGGACGGTTGGAATTTGCCAATTTTGACTTAAATTTTATTTCCAGGCTCAACGAACAAATCGCCATCACTGACACTGATCATGGTGCTCGGAGGCAGCTCCGTGACCTGCTTACGGCTATGAGACCCTCCGTCAGAAACGGACCTGACAATTCGGTCCGCGTGAAGATATCAGGTATGCTGACGGATTTTCAAAACTATGCATTTTGCAGGGCATGTGGCTGATATGTGACCTCGTACGCAATTGACCAATTGACCGCCATGCTCCGGGTCTGCTTCATCATTTCAACCAGAGGCCAATGGGGAATTCCGCTTACGAAAGTGATATTTGGCTGCCTGATTGATTAATACATATCTCAGGAGTCAGGCTTGTGCTAAGTAAAGGGTGTGTTTTTTTGCTTTTACTTGGATGGCCAATAATAAAGCATCTAATTTGTTCTAAGAACACTTACTAAATAGCAAGTATGAAAATGATACCACATTTCGCTAAATGAAAAAAAAAAAACTGTTTCAGGCGATGGTGCACCGGTGGGGAAGTACCGGAGTTTCCTGAATCTTTCCGTGAGCCTCCCTGATGAGCCGACACCAGCACAACGACAGCCGAGACTCCTCGAGATCAGCACAGCAAAAGAATGCTGGTCAACTCTACAGACACTCCTTAGACCACTCAACAATGAAATTGAAGAAATCCAACGCGACGGATTAGATGTCGACGGCTCTCATCTTTCGGTTGTATTCTTCTTTGGTGCAGATTATAAATTCATTCTCCTATCGTGTGGGATGAAGGACGCAACATCCAATCATGCATGTATTTACTGTGAATCCAAAAAGTGCAACTATTTTCGACAGGGGGGGCTTAAGTCAGGAAGGGCTTTAAAGTTGGTGATCCAGGTGTAGCCCACAACCCTCTTCTACCTGCCATTCCGGTCGATCGGATTGTGATCGACGTTCTCCACCTTTTCCTTCGGACATCAGACAAGCTTCTGATGATGATCTGTCGTGAGGTGCCGGAGGAAAAGGTGGCCGAGTTCGTAGGCCACGTTCAGCAGCAGATAACGTGCCGCGGAAAGATTGTGGCACGGGATGGAAAAATTGAGTTCCAAAACTGTGACTCGAAGGATCGCGTCAAAATTCTCAATTATCTTGTGTCGTCCGATGTCCTTGTGAAAATCATTGGTCAGAAGCGGGGTACTCTACTTCGGCTAGTACTCGTTAAATATGACAAGGCACTGGAGGTTCTACGTAAAAGCGCTGACGATGAAGAAGTTAGACGCGAATGCTTGGGCCTCATGAAAATGTATATATCTGTCTTTCAGTCGGCGATGGTGACACCCTATTTCCACATTATGTTTTTTCATTGTGGGGATATCGTGGCTCGTGTGGGATGCCTGAACGTCTTCACTCAGCAGCACGTTGAAAAACTCAATCATTCTGTCACGTCAACATTCCTTACCACGACAAATTTTACTAACGGCGTTCGGCAAGTCCTTCAAAATCATGGGAGAAGAATTCTGTATCCTCTGGAAAATGTGCCTCTCTGAAACTGTGCTCTTTCGTGATCATCGAGCTTGACGACATTACAAGTGGCAATGGATGTAGCGTAAATATTGCAAGCGCACGAATATTGAAATATACCGACAGTGTTGATGTCCATTCGTTTACTGGTTTTTAATAATGTGGCGTTGGATGTGTGGTTGAAGTGTCATGCATTTTTTGACTGCCATTGTCAAAACATGTGCATTGTTCCATACTATTTCACGACATTTTTTATTTATGAACTATTAATTAATACGTTGTGCGTTTAAACTGACAGTGATGACTAATGACAAAGAGCTGCTACAAGTCGGGGCTGTAGACATCTTGTCTTGTCAGTTACCTACTGACGGAAATAACGGGGGATCAATTACACCACACGGGTATTTGTGGCGGCGCCATGTATGAAGTCAGACGATAAGGGTCAGTGGAAAACTTTCCAGATTTTAGTCAGTCATGTATTATGAAAGTCAATTATGAAGGTAATAGCTTATCATGTGTTTCAAAATCATTGTTGGCGTGGAAGCAATGCCAAGTTCTCTCCATGCCAAGAATGGCAATGCCAAGAATGGCAATGCCAAGAAACATAGGTTTCTGCAATAAGTTAAGTTCAAGTATACATGTTTAGAAGGAAAAATATTGGGCCGATTGTTTAAGGTATGCTGTTAAAAATGGCTCAAAAAACGTAAAATGCGTTTGCCATCTACATCGTAAAGCGATCAATCCCATACATTAGTGACTAAACGGCATAATATCCCTAGTCAGACTCGGGCAGGGCATCAATCATCACACCCTTTTTTTTCTACGTTCGAATCCCGGGTCGACTTTTTTAAAATATATGGTTGAAAATAACACATTATGTATAAAATATACCTGCTTTTTACACAGCATAGTGACATTTTTAATAAGAAGTCCCAAAGTCCATTGACTATGTTTATTCTCTGACTTGACTATGTCCATTGACAAGTTTATAGGACCAGGAGGGAACTGCATATCTTTTCCTTCTACCTTCGGATCCCGGGTCGAATTTTTTAGATATATGGCTGAAAATAGCACAAAATGTGTAAAATGTTCTTGCCTTTTACACAGTACAGTGACATTTCTTGTAAGAGGTCCCAAAATTAATTAACTACACATAATATAGACGTAGATTAGAGCAGGTCATCATATATATTTTTTCTTCTACGTTCGAATCCCGGGTCGAATATTTCGCCAATCTAGTTGAGCAGGGCCTCAATGCGTAGACAGATTAGCAAACTATGGTGTGAGATACCGACATTTTTGTATTAACGCTCGACTTCGGTACGCTGTACCGTTTTCTTTGAAAATCCGCGCCTCGGCTACTTTTAGTTCCCACGAATACCGATAGGCGGCGCTGGCGTCGCGTCTGGCGGCTTGGCCGCGCCTGACGCATATCGCGACTGTTCAAACTATTAACTTATTAGCAACACAGGAGAAACACTGGCTCTAAAGATCAGGGGCGCCTGATTTGGCAATGGTCGTAAATGTCGTAAATGCGTAGGCATTTACGACACACGCATTCAGGGACCGGCGTAATCTACCACACGGGCCACCCGCTCAATGAGCCAATGCTGTCATGGCCGCTCTCATGACCACCCAGATCAGGTTCAATGAACACCAAAGCAAGCGGACAGAGGGCTCTGCTCCGGGGAGTGCAGCTTCCGAGGGCCCGACCGATCGTCACTGCCACCCTGCCCTCCCCGACGCCGCGACTGGTGCAGGTGCAGGTGGTGCGGCTGGTGCAGCGGCAAGTGATGCAAGTGGTGCGGACGGACCGCAGCCGACCACCGCATTACCTTTGGCTGCCGGCCGACACGGTCGGTCAGGTACAGACGCGCCGCAGCCAGTCAGAGGACGACTCTCCCGCCTCCGCCGCTGCCAAGAGGCCCTGCGTCCGGAAAATGTCTACCAACACCCGCGCCCAGTGAAGGGGAGCTCTGACGGCGGCAACGGGCCACAGGCGCGGCAAGGGCATAGTCATAGTCAGTTTTAGGGCGGGCCCAGCCGCAATAGTGTTTTGCCCCAAAGAAAACCCCGGATTAACATGAAAAGTGGATGGGAAAGTTTAGTAAGAAAAATTACATGCACATGTATTGAGTGTTGTGCGAGTGCATGTGCATGTATTGAGTGTCGTATTTATTATTTCAATGGATCTCGAGGCATATTGCATGTTAGCTTTTTCAGGTCTGCCACACACTCGTATCGTCATCTGGATGGCCCCTGACGACAAGTCGCGTCCGGACCAGATAGACGACTGTGTTGTGGCAGACCCTGCCAAGGATCCGAAGCTGCACGGCTTGGTCAGCTCTAAAATGGTTCACGGACCGTGCGGCGGCCTCAACCCGAGGTCGGCCTGCATGTCCGACGGCGCTTGCACGAAAAAGTTCCCTAAGGACTTTCAGCGGGAGACGGTGGTGCCTGAGCGCGGCTACCCACTGTACCGCTGCCGCGCCGGAGGACGGCGGTTTCACCGTCGAGCCGCGCGGCCGTCCTGCCGACCGAGACCGCCCGCGGCTGGACAGCCGCTGGGTTGTCCCTTACAACCCCTTCCTTCTGCGCGCCATGAGGGCCCACGTTAACGTGGAGGTTATCAGCCACTCGACCTCCTGTGTTAAGTACATGGTTAAGTACGTGCAGAAGGGCTCCGACCAGTCCACCTACACCGTGGTGACTGAGGAGGGTGAGCTGGACGAGGTGGCCACCTACCAGCACTGCAGATACCTGGGCTCGATGGAGGCGTCCTGGCGCCTACTGGACCTGCCGATCCACGAGCACCATCCAGCCGTCGAGCAGCTGTACCTCCACCTCAGTGACGACGAACGGCGGCTTCAGTTCCGGAATGACGCCAATCTGGAGGTGGTCCTCCAGAAGCAGCGAGCCTCAAAGCTGACCGTCTTCTTCCAGCTGAGCGCCGAAGACGAATTCGCATGTACTCTGCTCTCACTGACGTCACGTACCGCGCGCGGCCGCCATGACAGTGGGTATCGAACCTGCGCCGAAAAGGCCGCCGATGTGTTTACTTGTGTTATGAGAGCGGTGCGGTTTCTGTGTGTTGGGGGTTTAAGGCCGTCTCTTGGTTAATTTCTTGTTTGCGAGAGTGTATTAAGTATGGCAGGAGTGAAACGGAGAAAAGTGGATCTTGATCAGGGCTTTTTGCCAGGTAATTCTAGTACAATACAAGATGAGAGAGGGCGTGAAAGGTACAAAGACAAACTTGGCTACCTCTCTGGTATGGACCCCTATGAAGTGCCTCTGAAGGAATGGGAAGATAATGTGGAGCTGTGGCCCTCAATCTCGTACATTCATGATGGTATGTATGTACCTCCTATTCTCATCAAGTGCGTACACCCAGGACCAGCTCATGGACTGTTACAAGAAATTTACAAGTGGCTGGGTCAGAGAGCTTTATGTGAAGAGGACAGGTGATGACAGAAGGGTGGTGATTGGGAAGGTGAACCATTCTCAGAGGCTGTCAGAAAAACCTCTCACCCCTGGGTGGTCTGCAAACCATCTGGCAGAGTGCTCGCGGCACACTGACTGCATGGCAGGTCTTGGTGAGACATGTAGTCATGTCGCATGCTTGATGTAGGCCATAGAGGCTGGCTCAAAGAAGAGAGAGTGCCTATCAGTGACAGACAAAAAGGCATACTGGGTCCTACCTGGTGCGGTAAAAAAGGCAGAACCTGCTCGGCTGCGTGACATCAAGTTTACTGACACTCCGAGGCCGAATGCCAGTGCACCTCACCATAGCAAGACACCGTCAGCCTCAGAGGAAGAGTTTAATAACTTTCTAAGAGGTTTTTCAAAGGGAGGGGTTAAGTCGAAGCCCGCAGTTCTGGCTCTGGTGGAACCATTTGCGTCAGCTTATGTACCAGAAAGCCTCAGCAATCTCCTCCCACCTCTTCTCTGTGGGATGTTCAGCAAGGCCATGCTGGGCAAAGGATACCAAGAGCTTCTGGATGAAGGACAGAAAATGAAAAGCATGTATGATGCTTTTCATGCATGCATATTGCATGTATTTTAACATTTGCTCCTTCTTAACAAAACGGGCCGGGGGGAGGGGGCATGGCAAAAAAAAAAACCCTCCTGGAAACGCCTATGCCCATGTAACATCACTAAATCACTCACCAGACACAAAATGATCACTGCACACAAAGCTATAGTTGGTCAACCTCAGGTTCTTCCGCCATATCGCTGAAACCCACTTCCTTCTGCGAGCAAGGCTCAGCCGGCGAGTCTTCTCATCGGACCGCGTTATTATAGCTGGTATTTTGAAAAAACTATGGCCCTTTTCGCGTGTACTCTTGTTAGAGCAGTTGAAAACTGCGCAGGATCTAACCATAACGTCTTTAGCCACCCCCAGGCGTCAAAAACATTAATAACACCGGCCACACACAAACAACCCACGCACCCACACACGCTGTTTACAACCTGCGATACCCACTGTCATGGCGGCTGGTATGACCGCCGCCATGCTGATGACGTCATGTGAGAAGACCCTATACAGAGGTGTCGAAGCACTACACGTGGAGTACGGGTGCGACACGCTGGCAGCAACACCCCGGCATTTTTTTCATTACTCATTTCATTTCATTACAGCTTTTCATTACATTTAAGATCGATGTCATCGACATCGCATCTTAACCCGCGAGTTGCTGGGGGGGGGGGGGCGTTAAACGCCCCCACTTTTTTAACCGGGCCATAGCATAAAAATGGCGCGCCGCAGGCGCGCCAAATTTTGGATACCTGTAGGGAATTGATTGAAGGTTATTGTGATCAAGTTTCAAAAAAATCGGTCGGAAATTTTTTGAGATATCGAGGTTTTAGTGACGTCATGACTTCTGAGTTTTCGACCAAAAACGGCATATGTTCAAAAAATCATATAAAATCACAGAATAGACATACCGACATGCCGTAAACGCCATTAGAATGCCAATACCATGAACAATCAAATGGCCATCTTCGATTATTGATTATCGTTCCACATTTTCCAAAATCTTGAACTGAATCTTGACAATTTCTCGTGACTACTTCACGACCATGATACATGAATTTCTTAAATTGAACTTTTTGAGCCAAACACGTACACATATGATAAAATGAATGTCACCATCGTGTTCTACGGCCCAAATTACCCATAAAAAATGTGTCATAGGCTGCGAATAACAGTTTTGATTTTCGGGGATATGTGCCTACCCGGTTGACCTGACCTTGACCCTGACCTATGCTTGACTGACCCCTACATGAAACTGACACCTTTGTAGGCCTTATATGATGGATTGTGCACCGTTTTGACAGAGTTTCTGACGAGAGGCGCCCATTGCGAAGCCCTGAAGTCCATGCTACTGAAAGCCCGATTTCAGGTGTTTGACCTGACCTTGACCCGACCTGTGACCTCAAAATTCAACTTTAAAGTACTCATCTGAAGCGTCTCGTCGCGTTCTTTCGTTTGCCGCCTCGTGCGTTTCGCTGCGCCTATTGGTTCTCGAGTTATCGGCTGGGGGCGTTTAACGCCCCCCCCCCCCCCCCCCAGCAAACGGTGGGTGGCGAAATACCCCAGCAACTGCCGGGTTAACCACTACTCCGCGGGCAGGAGAACTGTTCTTCCTGCGTTTGCTGCTGATGCGCGTGCCAGGACCGACCAGCTTCCTGGACCTGCGGTCGGTGGACAGCGAGGTGCTGCCCACATGCAGCAGGCTTGTTCGGTCACGATGCAGCAGACGGTGCCTTTTCTCTCAGGCAGAGGATAGGCTGTGCAAGTGTAATGCTATATTAGCTGTTAATGCCAATGCTAACAGTATTGTAAGCGCCGTGACGTCATACAGCACAATCGTGATTGGCCGAGACGTGGGCGTAGCCATCATTGCGGGGACAGCGCACAACTGATACCCCTCCCCATCGGTGGGGGTGTTCATAGAGCAGCGGAGGTGAGCTGTGCTGGTCAAGTGTATGAATTTGTCAGGGTTGTGTTATATGAATATGGAAAATGTAATTTTGCTAATTATAAGAGGTACTTATCGCAGAAATGTCGTGTTACTGGTCCAATCGGAAAGGTAGTCAGCTAATCGTGCCACGGTGCACCCGCTGTTTGTCGAATGTGGTGCATCGCAATTCTTGTAAACGTTTCATGAGTCAGTGTGTTGGCCTCCGGGCTCTGGCGTTTTGAATGTGATTAAAGTTGGATCTGTGATCGACTATGATACCTGCTGTGCTACAAGATGAGTTGTCAGCCTGCCAACATGTTCGTCGGCCTGCCAGTCGGTAGAGAAGAGGGCAACTCGTCGTTACGAATCAAAAGGTCAAGCGAGATGCGTGTAGCAAGAAGAATACATCTGAGCCAAGGATCCGGATTCTGTTAGCGACACCACTGATTCTAGCAGCAACTGGCAGAAGGAACAAGTACATCTAACTGTGAGCGTTTCCATCTGCTGGAGACTCCCTGCTTTCAAAGGATATCGTCCAGGGAACTGTAGCGCTGGCGCGCTACAGTTTCAATGCGAATTTTACAACATTTCTCTCACGGCGACGACGGCGTGTGCACCTGGGTTAGGGCGCCGTCGCTGGCGTCACCGCACCGCCGCGCCGGCAAACAGCCGCGGTGCTGCGCCGGGCTCAAAGGGGTGAGGCCGACGAGAGGGGACGCCGGCCGTCCAAAACAACCTGGGAGCAGAGGCGGCGGAAGGAGGAGAAGGAGACCTCAAGACGAGCAGGACGACCACCAGTGCCTGAGGACGCCTCTGTCAGCCGGGAAGCACCTGCACTGTGGAGTGGGGAGCCGAGGGAGAAATGAGTCCAGGAGGACAGCACAGGGACAGTCTGAGCAGAGGGTTCAACAGGGACGGGCCAGGGGCGTCGGCGGGGCCCGGGCGGCCCGAGCCGGCCGCAGGGCCCGTCGGCCGGACGGCGCTGCAAAAACGAGTCGGAGCCTGGACTTTACCAACGACGGCAGGACGCTGGCTTGGCCGGACGATTCGTGCTACCGCTGGCCGGACGGCCGACTACTCTGGACCGCCAGCAGTTTCAGCAAGCAGCATCCGCTGGCCACCTGCGGCCTCACCATCAGGCAAGGTTTGGCCAGGATTTGGTCGGGCGCTGGGCTGCTAACCTTTCTATCCTTTTGCCCAGCTCCGACCCACTGATGTTTCTCTCTGATGATGTTTCTCCTGGTTGAATCCTCTTTGACAGGAACGGGAACAAACAACCCCAACATGGCGAGAGGCTCGGCTGTAACACCAATGCTGGGCCCAGTCAAACTCGCGGATGTTTTTGGTATGTATTACCTACCCAGTTTTCGCCGACGCTTTATGCGAAAGAATTCTGGTCCCAGTATAGGGAACACAAGTCACCACTAAACAGCGAAAGCAAAACAAGTGGGCGACGCTAAAGCTGCAAAGATTACTTCTTAGTAACACGTAGCAACATACCAAAATGGAACACGCTTTTACAGCGGAAGAAGTAAAGAAGATCTCTCCACACTACAGAGGGGATCTAAAGAACTTCGATCCAACCAAAGTCAAGTCAAAAGCCGGCAAGCGAACTATCCGGGAAATCACAGGCAAGGCGCCACCACCAGCGCAAGCGAAGAAGTCTCAGTTACCAACAGAGCTCCCGCCACCGCGCAAACTGGAGGCTGCCAAGACACCGACACCTCAGCGGAATCATGACATCCTGTCAGAAGCTATATACGCACTTGGAGAGCGTTGCTAGGCAACGGTGTTGTTGTTTGAGATTCCGATATTTATATTACTTTTTCAGGTAATTAAACTGTAAGCATGACAGTAACCTGATAAAAGAACGTCGGAAAAGTGCAATATCAGTTGATTATGTGTCTCAACCTTCAGATTTACGGGGAGAGGCTGTAAGTGAGATTTCACTTTTTGGAGACGAACTTGGCGCATTCAACTGACAAATGAAGTTAAAACTTGTTTAAAACAATTAAATAATTGAAAGTTTTGCTGGAAATATCACAAGAAACCTATTCTGGAACTGATTCTTCATATGTGCTATCGCTCTGCATGCTGCATGATCTGATCTGAATCCTGTTGGTGGCTACAAGTTGGCTGCCACGGGCCACCTTCGTCATCTCCAGTCATCTATCATCCTTCCTTCCTTCCGTGTCTGTCAATCTGTATCTTGACTTCATCTGTCCTGTCTTCAAAGAGGTCTAAATACTGTGTCAGTGACATCAGATTTGCCACCACTGAACCTGTATAGTGAAGGGAGATGGCAAGCAAGGTGTCACCTCACTCAACGAGAGCCCGTAAACTCCTTCCCCGGGAGGTAACGGCATCACCTCAGAACCAGAAAAAGGATGTGACAGCTCTTATTGAGACAGCAGTTAAAGCTGCAATACAAAAGGCAGAGGTCTCACTAAGCACTACATTGAAGGATACCTTGAAGACTGCTGTTAGTCAGATGGCAAATACCATCGGAGAACAGCTGGCGTCTGATTTGCGTGATGCACTGCGAAACATCAGTGAAGAAATGGAACGCTTGTCACGAAGGCTCAAAGAATGTGAAGCAAAGCTACAGGAGCAGTCAGCCCCAGTGCCAGCTTCAGCTTCTGTCGAGATTAGACCACCACCATCAAACACCACCATTCAGCGCCAGACGTTTGATATTGACAGGCTGGAGCAGTACTCCCGAAGGGACAACATCCGAATCAGGGGAGTGCCCCAGGATGAAAGAGAGGACACTGACCAGATCATCATTGATCTAGCAAAGGAGTGTGGAGTCGTGATGTCCAAGCAGGACATCAGCACATCTCACCGGATACAGACGAAAAAGGACACAGGAGGACCGCCACCAATCATAGCAAGGCTGGTTCGAAGGGAAGTAAAGATCAGTCTGATGAGGGCAAAAAGGATCCTGAAAACCAAGCGCAAGAACGTGTATATTGACGAGGACCTCACCCCTCTCAGAGCAAAGATGTTCTTCGCTCTACGGAAGGACCCGGATGTCGGCGCAGTCTGGACCATCGACGGACGGATCCACTGCAAAATGAACGGGAAGGATGAAAAAATCATCATAGACTCTCCAGTGGACCTCTTCACCATCGGGTGGTCCGACGATAAGGTGAAGCCATTCTACTAGGACATCAGCGACCCCAGGACACCCACATCCCGAGGAAATGAAGTGAAACAAGTAAAATCCCAGACTGTTAATAACACTGATCCCAGCCTTTACAAACAGAGAGTGAAATTCCTCAGTCTCAACGTTAATGGGATCCGTAGTAAACTTAAGTATGGACTGATTGATAACTACGTAATGCTGTTTGACATCATCTGTCTGGTTGAAACAAAATCAGATGAATTCCAATTGAATTGGTTTCCAGGTTATACGGCAGTACCCTTGGAAAACAGATCAAAACACTTCCCTTATGGTGGTGTACATGGTGTGTGTATTCTTTTTAGGACATTGTTTTGTAGACATATCAAAGTTATCACTGGAATGCGTTCTCCATTCGTTCAATGGATTCTCGTTAAGAAAGAGGCTTATGGGAAAGAGTTTATTGTAGGAGGAGCATATTTTCCTCATGAAGGTTCGAAATACGCACAGGAGGAAATGTTTGATGATCTCATGTTTGACCTTACTAACTTAAATGGGAGGTATGAAGCACCCATAATTCTTCTGGGTGATTTCAATGCCAGAACTGGAGTAATTGATGACATTTTGCCAGTCGAAAGTGCTCATGTGCCTGGCTTCGCTTCTCAGGACACAAATAGCTTCCATTCCTATGAGCACTCGTCCCTCTTAGGAGCTAACATGAATCGTAGTAGTCAGGACCAAGTGTCAAATAGCCATGGCCACCAGCTTATTCAGTGTCTCAGAGCTGCTGACATGAGGATTGTTAATGGCAGATTTGGAAAAGATGCTGGTGTTGGCAGCTACACATGTATGAATGCAAATGGACAAAGTGTCATTGATTATATTATAATGTCAACCTGCCTTCTCCCTGACATATTATCTTTTGAAGTAGATGTACTGGACAAATGTTTATCTGACATTCACTGCCCCCTTAACATGGACATTGCTTTCAAAGACCGAATGCCGGAGAAGAATGTCCATGCCCCTACCTATGACGATATCTTTGAGTCCGACCACAATGTCAGTGACAAACCAGTATTACTTACTTCCTGGAAAAGCGAACTGGCAGGTGCATTTACCGCTGGTTTTAGTAATGATAATATACAGCTTTTAACTGAGGAAATGGACAATGCAATAGACAACATGCAAACACTTTCCAATGCTAGTATAGATGCACTGTCAAACAATCTATGTGAAATTTTACTATCACCTGCCAGGACACTTGGAATGTGCAGGCTGAAACAGTGTAACCAATCTGAAGCAAAGTGGCATAAACGTCAATCAAAACATAATGCTAAAATGCAAAAGACAGATAAACCATGGTTCGATGATTTGTGTAAAACCAAGCGCAAGGAATACTTGTCGGCCAAACACAAGTCCAAGCTGAGTAAATCTGACCATGACAGAGTTAATGTGGGTAAACTTGCTAAATCTTACAAAAGACTTATACAGAAAACCAAGCTTAGGTATAATCAGGAGCTGCATGAACTCCTCAAGCACCTGAAACCTCACGACCCTAAGGAATACTGGAATATCCTTAAGAAGCCAGTCCAGAGTAAAGTAAAAGACCACCCTGTTCCGCTCCAGGCTCTTATGGCCCACTTCAAAAAGATAAGTTATGATGCTGATGCAGTTGTAAACACTCAGCCAGACCCGCTGACTCTGGTGGACAGCTTCAGCATAAATGAAGCAATAAATGGCCCTTTTGATGAAAAAGAAGTTGCAACGCAGTTGAAAAGGCTTAAAAACAACAAAGCGTGCGGAAACGATGGAATTCGTAATGAGTTCATGAAGTACTCCCCTAACTCGTTTGTCATGTGTGTCACTAAGCTCTTCAATGTGGTACTTGAGTCTGGTCTAGTACCTACAGACTGGACTGTTGGGGTAATCAAACCTCTTTTCAAGGGAAAGGGTTCTCCCGATGATCCTGACAATTACAGAGGGATTACCCTCCTTAGTTGCATAGGGAAACTGTTTACAGCTGTGATAAATCACAGACTTACACTATATATTGAAGGACAAGGTCTTATTGGCGATGAGCAGGCTGGATTCAGGGCAAACCACTCCACAATTGATCACATATTTGTTCTCAAGTCCATCATAGAGTTATATTCATTTCACCACAAGCGTTTGTATTGTGCTTTCATTGACTACAAAAAAGCTTTCGATCTAGTGAATAGGGCAATGCTTTGGAGGAAGCTTATTTCCAATGGCATAAATGGTAAGATATTAAGGGTCATTTATAACATGTATGCCAATGCCAAGTCATGTATACAAGAAGGGTCTAGTGTCTCTGATTTATTCACTTGCAATATTGGTGTAAGGCAAGGCGAAAATCTCTCACCACTTTTATTTGCACTGTACCTAAATGATTTTGAATTAACGATCTCCAAAAAGTTCAAGGGTCTAGAATTTCTCAGCAACGAAATCAAAGAGGCTTTGAGCGATGATGACGTGGAGTACTTTATGAGGATATTTTGCCTGCTTTATGCTGATGACACGATAGTCCTTGCTGAAACTCCAATAGAATTACAAGCTGCCTTAGATGCTGTTCATAGTTACTGCCAGGACTGGCAACTGACCGTAAATACTGCAAAAACGAAAGTTGTAATTTTCTCAAGAGGTAGAGTTAAAAAAGCACACACTTTCTGCTTTGGTAATGAACCACTTGAAGTGGTACGTGAATATACATACTTAGGGACAGTCTTCTCATCCAATGGCTCCATGAAAGCTGCCGTACTAAAACAAGTAGCACAAGCTAATAGAGCCCTCTTCAAACTCTGCTCAATAATATCATCGCTTAACTTGCGTATCGACACATGTTGGGAACTTTTTGATAAGATGGTTGTACCTGTTTTACTATATGGCTGTGAAGTCTGGGGATTAAGCCATATACAGTACATAGAAAACTTTCACAAAAAGTTTATGAAGCACCTGTTAAAAATAAGCAAGTACTCAGCCAATTGCATGGCTTATGGTGAATTGGGCAGAACTACACTAGAAGTAGTTATAAAAAAACGAGTCATTGGCTTCTGGATCAGACTAATAAATGGCGATAAGCACAAGCTTTCCTACATTATGATGCAGCTTCAGATTGATAAGCTCCAAAACTCAAACTTCAAGCCTCAGTGGGTGTCCAGCGTAAAAGACATTCTTGATACTTCCGGACTTGGGAATTATTGGCTTAATGCTCCTGGCAAGAATGAAGGAGCATTAATGGTCATTGAAACACGCCTTACGGATATGTTTAGGCAGTCATGGTCAGATTCTGTACAATCAAACTCACTATGCCTTAATTACAGAATGTTTAAAGATGTACTTCATGCTGAACCTTATTTGACACTCCTTGATACAAAGGATCGAGTCACCATAACCAGATTCCGTTGTGGAAACCAGGGCTGCGGAGTCGATGGATTTTCGGCGACTCCGACTCCGACTCCGACTCCGGCTTTCAAAAACCAGCTCCGACTCCGACTCCGACTCCGGGCAGAATTGTCGACTCCGACCGACTCCAACTCCCGACTCCGACTCCGCAGACATAGGAGTCGACAGATTTTCGGTGACTCCGACTCCGACTCCGGCTCGGGTTTCTAAAATCGACTCCGACTCCGACTCCGACTCCGGTCACAACTGTCGACTCCGACCGACTCCGACTCCGACTCCGACTCCGACTCCGCAGCCCTGGTGGAAACCATAACCTACCAATAACAGGGAGCAGAAGGCAGCACAATGCTATCCTGAACAAATGCTCACTCTGTAAGCATAACGCACCGGGTGACGAATTCCATTACATTTTAGAATGTCCAGCATTTAAAATACAACGTACATCCTTACTGCCATCATATTACTGGAAACGCCCAGATGCAAACAAATTCAAACACCTTTTCTCGTCTGATAACAAGAAGCTGTTGTATCAGCTGTCCAGATTCATCCGGCACATAAATGCATCCTTTCAGTGACTATTCCAGTGAGTGAGTGACTACTTGAGTGAGTGACTACTTTACTGACTACTCCTTGACTATTTCTTTTCTGACTATTTTTATTTTCTTGACTATTTTGTTTCTGACCCTCTCCTTGCCTTCCCTCCCTCCCATAAAATGCAATACACGTTGTCCATTTCAACTTTACATGTAGTCCATCTTGCAGTTAATCCATGGCCCATCTCAGAGTCTCAGGAAGCGCACCTTTAATTACTTAAAAATGTCCTGTAACTGTGTATATGCTAAATGTGTATGTGTAAATATTGAACCACGGTCACTTTGTGCAAGATGTAAATGTGGCACGATGCTCGTCACGAGGTTCGCCATCTCACTATGCGTTGCTGATCACAAGGCGTGCGATGCTCGGTTATTGTGTTCGTTTATGTGTGTATGTGTGTTCATGTGTATGATCTTCCCATACCCCAGATGGGGTCGCGGAAATAAATTTGAATTGAACCTGTGATGTGGTGCTCATGATATAGATAACAAAAAGTTAAACCCCAACTCGGGTTTAACAACTGCAACACTTCAATATATTTTCGGTTCAATACGTGAGCCATGTGTAGTGTGTGCTACATACGTCTATGGGATAAATTGCCGTTGGTATCCGTATTCTAATGCAGGGCAATAAAGTCCATCAATAACAGCCGCAGGGATTCATCATAGCATGGTGGCCAGTGATCATGTCGTGTGTGCCTACATATCTTAGGTGTTAGTGGTACTGATGGATTTAATAGTTTGCAATTAACTATAAAATTTTGACCAATGGCCACCTATGTTAGGTAATATATTGTGATAACACAAACTGGTCATACCTCTGACCAGGCTTGTGCCAAGATCCCAAAAATTCAGGATCCGCTGGATCCATGATCTGGGAATCCAGGTAGATCTTAGATCCAGCAACTCAGATTTTGAGAAGAGATCCAGGGGATCTTGGATCCAGTAACTCTTGGATCCAGTAACTCTTACTTTGTTGAGGGATCCAGGGGATCTTGGATCCAGCACTACACAGCTTGTCGAGGGATCCAGGGAATCATGGATTTTGGATCTACTCTGGTGCTTTATCAAGATATGTTAAGAATCTTGGATCCTCAATTAAAATTTATTCATTTTCTTGGATAATTTTCCTTCAAACTCCTGAGTAGAAGGCTTTGGGTGCTATTGACAAAGGATGCATTTCAGGTCACAATCGGATGTAAGATTTTGTGCACACACCCTCATGTCTTATTGGCAACTACCCAAGTGGCTTGTGGTTACTACTTAGTGCCAAACATTGAGCAGAAGTAGCAGTATTTAGTATTGCATAAATAAGCTGTGGAGTCCAAACAGTAATACCAAACAGTACCATGTGATTTTCTCATTGTTTGCAGATGCACTGCACTTAGATAGTTACGTGCTTCATGCCAGTGGACAAGATGAAGCACTCTGAACGCCAACAAAAGAAGATACAGTTCCAATTCATGCGACTTCGGAAAGATGTAAGCAAATGAAGCTGGCAGCTGGCACCTATCAATAAGATTTCATTGCTGGTGCTTGGAGCAGCACTATTGTTGAATGATCACAGGAGTAAACATATTTGCAATAATAATGCATCCATAAACTATTGCAAAATGTTTTCTAGAAAATGTTCAATCACCCATTGGTAGTTTCAGCTGTATCAAATACCAACCGTCATCTTGCTATGTAATAGTGAGTGTGTCATTCGTAATCATGTACTTTGGTGTCGCACAATGGTAACAATCCATGACTCTCCTCAATGCAGGACCTATATGGCGACTTCAAGTCCCCCGGTGGCAACCAACGCAAAACAAAGGCATGGGCAGAAGTGAAAGCGAAAGCCTTGGAGCTGAGGTTATGCAAAGAGACCCACACCATTCACCAATTTAAAAAAGTGGTTCATAATGCCATCTCCCGAGTGCGAGGTAAGAGTGTTTTTTTTTCAGCCTTTATTCAACCTACTACACATGCCAATCTGCCGCGAGAGTTGCCTCCATTCACCCTTCCAGTTAGTGCCTTCTGAAGAGTATCAGTGAACGCTACATGTGAACGGGCGCAGCTCCAAGCGCTAGTCCGAAAAGACGGCGATAGTTTCAGTCGGACATTTCGTCAGCCGGCTAATCCTTCAAGCCCACAAATGTAACTAACCCGGAATCAGGAGTGTCTCATGTGCAGCGTAGATGTTTGCGGTTGATGTATTCGTTGCGTGCGCGCTGCCCAAGCTAGCTTGCGGGTTCGGGTGGGGTTAGTGGGCGTTTCTTCCTCACCCAAAAACATGCAGTGGTGACCGCCATGTAAATATATAGACCCACAACCACTGTCATGTTTTTGCTAGCGCAAGCGTAGCGGAGAAATGTAACTTCTCCGCCGAGCAGTGGGAAAACACAGCGCTGGGATTGCACAATGCACAACCCTCTGCGCTGATACCGAGCTCCAGCGTAAGTTCTTTTCCATATCAGATATCACACTGCCCCGAGCCCTGCAAATGGCCAAACAGGAGGAGGACATCCAATCTCAAGTCAGTGACTTACATGCTGGATTCAGTCAGACACTCTGCGGTCTCAAAAATTTCAGCTCCGTCTCCGCCGGGAGAGAACGTGAATCGTATGTGGTGTGACCTGCCGGACTCGGTAGCGACTACCGCCGGTCATGACGTCCACTCGAAGTGTCTCACTTTCCGATGCGATCCCGCTCCTATCCCGAACGGGCCGGCTACGTGAAAATCCGGAATTCCCGATCGGGATCGTAGCGGGATTGCTGGCTGGGTGATGGCTTGATTTGCAGCATTTGCACTCATATTCCTACAAACCAATGTGTTGTACTGTACCGTTCATGCTTGGTACCGCATTAGGTCTAAATGTGTGAATGCAATGTCAGGCGATGCTCCGTTGTCGCCTGTCTTTACAATCCAAAATGTTTCGCAAACCCAACTATTGACACATACCAATGTGTTTTTCTGCATCGACAGGTGTAACTTCGGCACATTCTCCATGGAGGAAAGAGTGTCGATTTGCCGGCGAGTACCTAGTCCTGGCATTTGGATATCCTGAACAAGCATTATTGCCTTTAAACTCAGTTTATTGCATGCCGGTATCAATATCGGCAAGTGCTTATGTGGAATCCTTTCGTTCCAACTATCCTGGGAAGTCTGGTTTTGATAACCTGGATTCCGACATTTTCGACGATTTCCCATACCTGTGTAGTGGTCTGAGGGGCATGGATTCGCGGGTTAGTTTATGTCGCGTACGAGACGGAACTGCCACCGTTTTTTTTCAACTAGGTATTTTTGTGCTTCAGGGCTTTATTAGAACCTTTTCTCGACTTGCCTTCCATAAATCAGAAAACTCAAGAGCTCAGGAGGAAGAATACCGTACCAATAGGTTGCCTTCCCGTGTTTCTCGAAGAAGCCTCCTCGCCGCGAAGACGAATGGAAATGTGAAGACTGAAACAGCAGCTGAGAATAGATGTGGGAAGCAATTGGAGCGACTATGTGGGTTGCATGCGGTTCTCACATAGGGGCTCATCTAGCTGGCCGATAGAGTCCCACGTGACACTCGCCGTCATTTTCACCTGCAGCCCATGCCCCATATGGAACAGATGGAAATGCCTCGAAACATGTGAAAAGACGGCGTTTGCTGGATGTTTGCAGGGTGTGTCAGACTACCTAGCAGTGTGATTGCAATGCACATGGGACAACAGAACATTGCACACATAAATACGATGATGAGTGCGCCGAGCACCGGTACATACCAGCCCTGCAGCAGGTCGGTGGCGAGGGCGTCCGGTCGACTAGCTGGGCCGGTAGTTCTGCCTGGCCAGGTACGGGTTGAACTGGGCGTTGTAGCGCTGTCGCAGCGGCGGCTCGGTGGGCGCCGGCGCGGACGGCGCCTCGGCCGCCGACCCGCCCGCCCGCTGGCTCATCAGACGCTCGGCGCGCTGCCGCTCCTCCCGCTCCCGCTTCAGCCGCTCGGCGCGCAGCCGCTCCAGACGTATCCGGCGTGCGGCCTCCTCCTCGGCAGCCGAGCTGCTGCCCTCAGAACTGCTGCTGGATTCACTCGGACTGGGCGAACGGCGGCGCCGCTTCTTGGACGACTTGTGACTCTTGTGGCTTGGTGATCTAGACCTAGTCTTTCGCTTAGAACGTTTCTTTTTCTTTGCTTTTCGATGCTTTCGCTGCTCTTCGCGATGACGGCGTTTCTTGTGTGTTGTTGTCGCCTCGCTCTTGCAGCGAGTGTTTGCTGTATCAGTTGCTGTGTCAGGCCTGGAGTGACGGCGAGGGGTGGAAACAGTGACAGAGCTCGGACCGGCGTCGCTGGAGTCTTTTGTGTCCCCCGTGAGCCTCTTCACCACTGCCAGTGGGTCCTCACGGCACTTAGCTCTCCGGTTGACCTCCTCGCTCCCCCCGGCTGTCGCCTCTGCCGACCGGTTCGCTGGCAGTGACTCGAACCACGCCTTCTGCTTGGTCTCTTCACGCGACCCCTGACCCAGGTAAGTCAAATAGCCGATACTCTTTTCGTACTTCTCCTTCTCTTCTCTTTGTTCCCGCAAATATTCCTCATTTGGACCAGCAGTTCTCTCACCTTCTTCGAGATGTTGGAAGAAATTGATGTGCCCTGAAGTCCCTGTGATGGAAATGACCTTCTCGGCAGAGCTCTGCCCCGGCTCCAGTTGCGGCTGCTGATCACCAGATGTCTCGCCGATCGCCTTTCGCCGCTCTGACGCCTGTTTGCGCAGGATACTTGTGCGAAACTCTTGTTCCTGCGGAAGATGGAATGACATTAGAAACGGCATAACACGAAACAGCACTTCACCGGCTCACTGCCCAGATTGGTCGCCAAAAGCTGGTCATGTAGCCAAGTCACCACTTGACAAAATCAAGGCCAGCGTCGCATAATTAAAAAAAAAAAACACGAAAATAAGTTAGAAAACGAAAAAGACCTAGGGATTTTCAGAACAGGAGAGATTGGCAACGTCGAGCCGTCATCCAATTTTCAGGTCACGGATGACAAGCTCGTTTAGAACAGGCATCTAAGTAACATTCTTCCATTCAAAGTAAGAAAAAAGTGCAATTATCGCCACTGATTTTTCACCATTGTGATCATAAACGCTCTCAGAGGAAACAATACTGTCATTTGCAACTGGAAACAGTGCCTCTACGATTGCTGTAAAATTATCGGCAAATATATATATTATCTGATTCTTGTCTGTGTCTGTTTGTGTGTGTCTTTCTTGGGGAGGGAAGGAGGGGCTCCCGACTGTTAAAGACGCTTTCTATCGCCGATAATTGCTGCCTCGTTCCGTTCCGCTCAGGCGGGCCCGGAATGCGAGGCCGGGTGAGGCGGCGGCACAGAGTGGTGCGCAGCAGTGACACGCTGCGCGGAGTGTCGCGCCAGCCGGGTGTCGCCGTGACGCGTACTGAGACACGCGCCACCGTGACCAAGGTCGGGAGTGGGACAACACCAGCCCGAGGGGCACGCACATCGGCCGCGTCACGGGCCGGTGACGCTCTCTGAGCCGGGGACCCGAGAGCGGCGCCCGATCGGGCCGGCAGTGGGCTGGTGACGGGCGGCGAGAGAGGACGGACAGAGAGCTTGGTGGTAACACGCATTCAATGCGCTGTAATGTATCTCATGGATATCCAAGGCTTGGTATTTTGTGCTACGTAAGCCTAAGCCCCAATTTTTCGGACTGATTCGATGGAAACACAAGTGAGTGTTGCAGTTTCATGCAAACATGATTCGTACGTTGGTAGTCGCAGGATTTGTGCTAAACGGAGTGCATCAACAAAACATCAGCGACAAGTGTGAAGGAATGACGATGACGCCTTGCCATTTGAACACGCCGGTCAGCTCTCCGGGCGGAGCCTGCCAGGGCGCGCTGCCGGCGAGTGACCTGGGGCCCGCCGCCGGCTCGCCAGGCCCGTTCACCTTCTCTGGCGACACCTGCGGCTGCCTGCAGAGCTCTGTGAGCGGCGCGCGTCACCCGGTACACCGGTGGATGGAGGAGCGCCTCGGTCAGATGCTGACTGCCGGCTGGCGGCGCGGCTGCGCGGCCGCCGACATCCACCAGCTGACCGGGCCCGACGGCATCTCCGTCCGGCTGCACGGCCTGCGGCGGCTGCAGGTCACACGCGCCTGGCTGGCGCCGGACTCGGTCCTCTACGCCTCGGCGCGGCTGGACGGCGGCTGGGCCGAGCTCACACTGGCCGGCGACGGGTCACAGATGCGAGCCGGCCCGCTGCGGCTGCGGCTGTCGGCAGCTTCCATCCGACTGCGAGTGGCCGGCCGGCTGCAGCTGCGACACGCAGCCGACGGGCCGCGGCTCCGACTGCAGGACCTGGCCTTCCAGCTGCAGCTGCCGCAGGCGCCCCGGGTCCGAGCGGACGGCACACGAGAGGCCGACCAGGAGCTGGCCGCCGCGCTGGACGAGCTACTGGCGGCTCGGTTTGGCCGCCTGGCCTGGGTGGCCAACCGGCGACTGAGCTGCGTGCTGACACACTGGGCGCGACGGTATATCAATCAGCAGCTCGCGGCACTGCCGCCCCATGACGCCATGGACCTGATACGAGCCGCGCTGAAGGGGCAGCCAGGCGGGGTATGCAGCGGAGCCCAATCCCTCCCGGCCCAGGTGCGCCGGCTCGCCGAACAGGACTACCGGGCACCGACCGCGTACGACTTCTGATGGCGGACCTCGCCGCCACAACGACATTCGTGAAGCACCGACAGCCGTCGGATGTGAAGGTGCAGGGCAACTGGAGGACATCGGATGGCGGTCATGCTCTTCAGCGGCGGGCTACGTTCTCCTGCAGAGACCAGGAGGCCGAACGCCGGCTCCCTCCCCAAAGGAAGCAAAGGATTTGGCGGCGACGGATTATCAACAAGACCGAAAAACAGCTATGCGCGCACCCACACAACCGTGTAAATCTGACATAGGCACGAGCCAACCAGCTGAGGGATATAAAACACTGATTATGCCCTGTAGGGGCCACATCGTCACATTGTATGTCCTGACCTCCAAAATTACGAGGGCTTGTCAGAACTGAAAGTAAAATGATACCTACAATCTGTAAAAGTGATGTGCAAAGCGACAGAAAGCTCAATTATATCTATTGTCCTGAAAGTAAAGGTTGAAAAGTCGGGTCAGTAAAGCGCATCCCTCTCTTCCTGGCTGTTGGGATAAAAAACTGTTGGACACAAAAACCAATCGGTGCACACATCAGCATACACACAGACATACAAATACATATCATTGATCTTGACCTAGCTTGACCTGAAATAACCACAGCCAGTAAAAGCCTAGTTAGATATTGTGACAAGACAAAGAGCTGTTCTAGCTGGCTTGGCACCACAAACGGCAGCGCCATCGGTATATGGTTGGCACTGCACGTGATATTCCAACGTTGGCCTTAAACAGCAACATTTTTAGTTTGACCTGACCTGGAAGGTCAATGATTGACCTAATGAGGTAAAATTGGATACCATTGGATTCGTCTCTTCCAAAAGAATCTGTTGGTCTTTGCCGCGAAGCTCTAGCTCCAGCAGGAACGAAATGGTGCGGGGGGTGACAACTGACAACCCCCCCCCCCCCCTCCATGTGCGTTCTAGGATGGGGAAATGGCATGTGCGCGCGGATTAAGCGAAGTTATTAACCAAAAACCGAACCCGTCCCTTAGGCCACCTGACGTGACCTCAGAGGTGCATTAGGGGCGAAACGGCAGGGGAGTCGTACCAACCACTTCCCCTCCCCTCGACCAGGTCATATGTAGAAAACCCAAGAGATCCGGCGAGGCTTAAAGGCTGCCTACGATGTCAGTCATCTCACTCGAGTACAGTCCACTTCAGACACACCTTCAGGGGTTAGTAGTCCGAAGATCGACCAGCCCAGTCAACACTTAACCCGCGCACCGACGGGGGGGGCGGATATCCGCCCCCCCCCCCCCGAGGTTTTTCGCGGATAGCGGGAAAACCGCGGCGCGTAGCGCCGCGAAATTTGGTACGACTATTCTCTCATCAATTTTACACATGGTGTGCAAGTTTGAACCTCCTAACTTTTAAGGTCAGGTCACCAGGTCACTTTGAATGACCCAACCTCAAGTCACTTTTTTGCAACTTTGTCACCGTGCCAGAGCTACAGTAGATGTCGGAGGCATTTGAAAGTCGCAGGATGTTATAAGGTCATTAGTAGCTACAATTTGTATATCTCGGAATTTTGATGTCGGTGACCTAAGGTCAGGTCAATTTCGCGACCTCCCCATTATAAGTCAATGGGGGAAAAATCAACTCCCTGTTTTTACCACTAAAACGGGTCGGAATGGCCCCATATACCATGCATGACTTCATATACGATCAACCTTCACTACCTTGAGGTCTGTTTTGCTGTTGGGCAGCTGTAAGGTCATGTGACATCATCAAAGGTCACCAGCGGTTTTTTGCCAATAACTCCGTACAGGAACAAGAGACAGCCGCGCGGATGGTCTCATTGTGTTCAGCTCATCAAGACGCATCGAATGATATACATGATGACCTCAAGGTCACGTGACCTGAGGTCAACCTTTGACCTTGACCTTTCGAGGTCAACATATAGGATATCATTCGATGCGGATTGACGAGAGGATCCCGATGATGCCCTTAGTTTGTTCCTATCTTGACTAATTCAAAAGTTATTCGAGAAAAACACTCTCCATATCTAGCGCCGCCATTTTGACTTTTTCGACCCCAGTGACGTCATCTTTGAACTGACCTGAAAATGACCTTTGTAAAAATTGTAGACCTTGTTCGTGCGTATCCGATGCCGTTTACCGCTTGTCGCTATCTTGCTTCGTTCTCGAGATCGCAGGGGGGCGGTCATCCGCCCCCCCCCCCCCGTCGGTGCGAAGTTGGCGCAGACCCCCGTCGGTGCGCGCCGCGGGTTAAGTCCCAATCATCCGAGGGCTGTCACCCCCGTTCCCGGTTTTCCATCCTCAAGACAGATAAATCCTACTCCTTCACGCCTCTTTCCCCTGCTCCGAGCTCGACGGGCAGCTTTATCCCATGCGGGATTGACTGTAAGAGCACGCCCGTAGCCGGGTGCGGTGAGTGATTGGGGGGCTGGTCGGCCTGTCCTCTAGACGGACTCAGCCCTGAGGGGTGTTCACGGGCACCGCACACTGCTGCGTGCAGTGTGTGCGGTGCGTCCAGCAGGCGTGGGGGTAGGGATGGGTGGGCGGCTCTGACGTTACGGCTGCGTGCGGTGGACGATCCGCTGTGGCCAGTCCCGACCGGCCACAGCGGTTGCTGTGTGCGGTGACGGAAGGCTGACGTAGGGACGCAGTGGGCGGAGCTTGGAGGCTGGTCACAGCCGCACCTCTACCACCTGGTAAGTGGTAGAGCTCAACGTGTACCTAATTGATTTACACAAATTTTTTTAAACAACATTTGTTTCTTGAGCTTCAACAACTAAGTGTTTTCATTAAAAACTATTTTTCAAAATGATGCAGGGTTGGTGGGCGATTATAGCACCTGTAACCCAGAGAATGGTGGAGAGATGATAAAAAAGATTGACCTACCGCCAAGGCCACTCTACGCAGTCGCTCCTTCTCCTGTTCTGCTGCGGCAGCCTCATCACGGCGCACTCGTGCAATGTTCTCCTTGGTGCGCACATGCCATCTCTTCTTTGGAAGAATATTCATGGTGAATTGATTTCACAAGAAATCATCAAAATAGTTAGCCTGTAATAAAAGAAAATGATCACTCATTGACCCAGGGCATGCAGATTGCCATCAACAAAAAAAAAGGATGCTGAAGCATTACACCTTCAGAACAAACCGTATCAATCATAGGCAGCGGAACGGGGAGGGCACTGGGGCACCGTGCCCTTTGATTTTGGCATTTTAATGTTAGCCGGAAAAACGTTGCATGGGCGTTGCATGGAAAGAATAGGACCAAAAGTCGGCAGTGCAACCCCCCCCCCCCCCTTGGTGTTCCACCGCTACTGAACCGTATGACGTGCGTATGACAACATATCTCATTTTTTTAAATAACACCCTCAGGAGTCAGGACCAAAACATACAGAACATCAACAGAACATAATAACCACCGAATAATGATGCACAACAGCAGTGTTGCCGTTGGGAATTTTCGACACGTACCAGATTCTGAGTGAGAATGTACCAAAACGAACCTATTTCGTACCATATGGGGTATGCCAATGTACCAAGTTATGTACCATTGTATAAAATACACCAAAACGTCATACCTAGATCAGCAAGATTCTACATCAATTCCGGTCAACTCCTGTGTTTGGTGCTCATATTTGGATTTATGCGACATCTGCTGTCCGTATCCATTTCATAATATGATTTGCTTTAACCGCATTGATGTTACGTAAGTCAGGCTAACAATAATTGTAACTTCTCATACTTACTATATTGCTAAGGAATATAGTTATACTTCGTTTTTTTTTTCAACACCGGTTTGGCTCCAAGTTCATTATCGAAGCTCTCAGGTTAGTTTTGGCAACTTCAGCGTCTGGCCAATAATTTATTACCGGTAAAATTGTAGCGCACCGCCGCACGTTCTGCGACGCGGCGCGGCACTACCGCCGCTGGCGACTGGCGAGCGCTCCGACGCGGGGCGGCGCCACCGTCGACCTCAACGTGGCGCTGCTGTCGCAGCTGACGCGAGGCGCAGGTTCAGCGATATCCGCCAGATGGCTCTGCTCCACTTGTTCATTTTTTATGTCCGATTTATTAATGTTTTAGAAATGTATGTTCGTGTGTATGTATCATAATGTTCATCGTCGTGTGGGCATTCACGCACTCTTCTAGAAAGTATCTCTCGCTCTGATATACGTTTTCTCACTGCTTTGTACTGTCCTTAACTTTGCCAAAACGAACTATGGTTTCATCGTGTGTTCACTACATAGCTTGCTCATGCTGATTCAAATACTTCGCTATCCTTGGCCGATCTAAGTGTTTGGGGGAGACGGCTCCACATCAGGGAACTTCCCAGCCCGTCGTTGTGTGGAATCCCAAGTTGCGGATCCCAAACACTGGAACGGCTTCATCCGGCTTAGAGCACGACTCGCCACGGCACCAGCCACAAATAGTGACCCCGACGTGATCGGTAGCTCAAGAAGTCATCGTCTCCGCCTCGGCAAGAAGAGGTCATCTTTGACCTGGCCTCCCCACCGCCTCGGCAAGAATGGGTGATCTTCACCCGGCTTCCGCTGCCGCGAACAGTGAATAGTGTGCTGGTGACGTGGCCTAGCCTCAGCGCAACGAGCGCCCAACGCAGTGCAGCGCAGCGAGCGCCAACGCAGTGCAGCGCAGCGAGCGCCAACACAGTGCAGCGCAGCGAGCGCCAACGTAGTGCAGCGCAGCGAGCGCCAGCACAGTGAGCACAGTGAGCGCGGCGAGCGCCTAGTGATTACCGACAGTCTTTCAGTGTGCCTCTAGTGTTAGTGTTTGCTGATATAGTGACTATGCCGTCACCCACCGAGCCGGAGAGTGCCGCCCAGGACGCGCCGACGCGGCCATTCGCGTCGTTCCGGCTGCCGGCCTACGCACCTGAAGAAGCCGAGCTCTGGCTGGTGCAGGTCGAGTGTGCCTTCGCCGTCGCCGGCATCACGGATGACCACGACAAGTTCCGGCTGCTGGTGGCCAACCTGCCTGTGCATGTCGCTTCACAAGTTCGAGACGTGATAACAGCCGAGACCGGCTCGTTCTCAGAACTAAAAGGGGCCCTGAGCACGCGCCTGGCCCAGTCGCGCGCCTCACGCCTCGAGGCACTCCTCCGCGACCACCAGCTGGGCGACAGGAGGCCCACGCAGCTGTTGCGCAGCATGCAGCACATGCTGGGCAGCGCGGGCCACGACCTCGGCCTTCTCAGGACGCTGTTCCTGCAGCGCCTGCCGCCGACGACCCGCGCCGCCCTCGCGCTGCTGCCGGAGGACACTGGTATTGACGACCTGGCCAGCGCGGCCGACCGATTCCAGGAGGCCTCTGGCGGTGCCGCCGTGACTGCTGTTTGCACGCCGACGGCCGGCGTCGCTGCCGCCTGTGGCCCGCCGGCCGGCCCTGGGGTCACGCTCGCCCCGCCGGCCAGCGCGGTGGCCGCCGCCGGACCGCCCGCCGCCTGCGGGTGCGGTAACTCCGGCATGGCCGCTGCCGTCACCGCCCTCACCGCTGCGGTAGCACGCATCGAGGCCGTGTTCCAGCGGGGCGGTGCCGACGCTCCTCGGCGTGGCCGCTCCCGCTCCCGTCCGCGCCGACCCGCACCTGCCTCGTCTGGCAGTTCTCAACCGGCATCGGTGACACCTGATGAAGGGTACTGCTGGTACCACCAGAAGTACGGCGCGGAGGCCCACCGCTGCAGACCGCCGTGCTCCTGGTCGGGAAACTAGCCCGCCTGTCCGCGCTAGCGCCAGCGGAGACGGGCCGGCCAACACTGGCGCCCCTCTTCTATGTCACCGACCTTGCCCGGAACTGGCGGTTCCTCGTCGACACCGGCGCACAGGTGAGTGTAGTCCCACCACGAGTCGTGGCCGACGGCACCACTGTGCAGCAGCCCGACGCGCCTCGACTGGAAGCAGCCAACGGCACAGAGATCAAGCTCCATGGCGTTATTTCGACTTCGGTGCGTTTCGGAACTGTGGACTACCCGTGGACATTCATGGTCGCCGACGTATCGATGCCGATCTTGGGAGCGGACTTCCTCGCCCATCATCGTCTGCTGGTGGACATGCGCCGTCAGCTCCTCCAGGCTGAACACGGCACGACGTGCGCCGTGGGCACCCGAGCCGACATCGGCTCCGTCGGTGTGCGCATGTGCACGGCGCCCACTCTCGCAGACTTGTTTAGAGAGTTCCCTCGAGTGACGGCCACATCTGCGCAACTCCTGCCCGTGCGCCATAACGTCACTCACCACATCGTGACACGTGGACCTCCTCGTGTGGGGCACCCTCGGCGTTTGCCACCCGACCGACTCCGCATCGCCCGTCAGGAGTTCGACAAGCTGATCAGCCTCGGGGTCGCCCGCCCATCCAAGAGCAGCTGGGCGTCGCCCCTCCACATGGAGCCCAAGAAGGAGCCCGGACAGTGGCGCCCGTGCGGCGACTACCGCGCCCTGAACGCCGCCACCGTCCCGGACCGGTATCCCATACCGTTCCTGCAGGACTTCTCCGCGAACCTGCACGGCTGTACCATCTTCTCGAAGATCGACCTCGTCCGCGCGTACCATCAGATCCCGGTCGAACCCGCTGACATCCCGAAGACGGCCATCGTCACACCGTTCGGGCTATTCGAGATGCAGCGGATGAGCTTCGGTCTTCGCAACGCCAGTCAGACATTCCAGCGCTTCATGGACGAGGTGATGCGCGGGCTGACGTGCTGCTACGTGTACATCGACGACATCCTCATCGCCAGCACGTCCGTCGAGCAGCACCGCCGTCACCTCCGTCAGGTCCTGGAACGTCTCGACCAGTTCGGCGTCACGATCAACCCAAAGAAGTGCGTACTGGGCGTCAACCGCATCAGCTTCCTCGGTCACGATGTGTCCCCGGACGGCATCGCCCCGCTGCCGGAGAAGGTCGCCGCAGTCCAGGAGTTTCCGCAGCCGACCACGCAACGCCAACTGCGTAGGTTCATCGGCCTGGTGACCTACTATCACCGGTTCCTGCCTGGTGCTGCCGGCCTCCTCCGACCGCTTCACCACCTGCTGGACCAGAAACGCAAACGCGCGGCGCCGGTGGAGTGGACGCCAACCGCTGAGGACGCCTTCCAACGCGTGAAGGCTGCCCTGGCTCAGGCCACGCAGCTCGCGCACCCCACTCCCGGCGCAGCGCTGAGTCTGCAGGTCGATGCCTCCGACACCGGCGTCGGCGCTGTCCTGCAGCAACACTCGCACGGGACCTGGACGCCGCTGGCCTTCTTCTCGAAGTCACTCCAACCAGCAGAGACACGCTACAGCACCTTCGGCCGCGAACTGCTCGGGGCGTATCTGGCGGTCAAGCACTTCCGGCACACTCTGGAAGGCCGCCAGTTCGCCATCTTCACCGACCACAAGGCCCTCGTGTCGGCAGTCTCGTCCGGGTCAGCCAGCTACTCGCCGAGGGAGATCCGGCACCTGGACTTCATCTCCCAGTTCACCACCGACATCAGGCACGTGCCTGGGAAAGAAAACGCAGCTGCGGACGCTCTGAGTCGAACAGTGGCGATGCTCTCAGCACCGTGCCCGCCAGTCGACGACTTCGACGAACTCGCAGCCTGCCAGCAAGAGGACGAAGAGCTGGCGCGCTTCCGCTCGACAGAGCACGGGCTCAAACTCAGAGACGCCCGGCTCCCCAGCGGCCGCACGCTGGTCATCGACGAGTCCCAGGGTGTACCGCGGCCGTGGATCCCGGCACCGCTCCGGCGCGCCTACTTCCGGCACGTGCACGATCTGGCCCACCCGGGAGTGCGCGCCACCGTCGACCTGGTCACGCGGCGGTTCGTGTGGCCGTCGGTGAAGAAGGACGCCGCACTCTGGGCGCGCACCTGCGTCCCGTGCCAGCGCACCAAAGTCCACCGGCACACGACAGCGCCGCCCGCATCGTTCCCGCCACCTGCCGACAGGTTTCGACAAGTGCACGCCGACCTGGTCGGCCCGCTGCCGCCGTCTGAGGGCTACTCGTATCTTCTGACGGTGGTGGACCGGTACAGCCGCTGGCCGGAGGCGATCCCGCTGCGTGGCATCACGGCGCGAGAGGTCGCCCGGGCGCTGATCTCCGGCTGGATCTCTCGGTTCGGCGTCCCGGACGAGATCATCACCGACCGGGGCAGCCAATTCGAGTCGGCGCTCTGGGCTGAGCTGTCCACTCTCCTGGGCTGCGCGCGGCGCCGGACCACCGCGTACCACCCCCAGGCCAACGGGATGGTGGAGCGCCTGCACCGGCAGCTTAAGGCCGCGCTGCGCGCCGCCGCGCCCGCCCGCTGGACGGAGGCTCTTCCTTTGGCGCTGCTCGGAATCCGCTCGGCGCTCAAACAAGACCTGGGCTGCAGCACTGCCGAGCTGGTGTACGGAGCGCCTCTACGCCTACCTGGTGAACTCATCACCCCGTCCGCCACCGCGCCTCCTACGCCGGAATCATTCGCCGCCGAGCTTCAGCGCACCATGGCGGCACTGCGCCCGACGGCACCACGACCAGCACCAAGCGCGCCGTCGTACGTGCCGCGCGCGCTGGACCACGCCTCGCACGTGTTCGTGCGCCACGACGCAGTGAAGCCGCCGCTTGCCCCGCGTTATGACGGACCATACAAGGTGCTACACAGATCGGCGAAGACGGTCACTGTGGACCGAGGCGGTCGTTCCGACGTTATCTCCATCGACCGAGTCAAACCGGCGCACTTGGAACGGCCCCCGCCTGCTCCAACTCCGACAGCATCGCCGTCTGCGGTCCAAGACACGGCGCGTTCCGCCGACTCGGCAACACCGGCCTCCGGCCCAGAGCTCCTCCTGCCAGCGCCTCGCGCACCGAAGCCACCGCTTCCGCCACCGCGTGGCGACCTGCCGCTACAGCCGCCGCCTCCGCCCGCGCCCCCACCGCCGTGCCTACGGACGACCCGCTCCGGCCGTGCTGTACGGCCACCAACGCGTTTTCTTAACGTCACGTTCGCAGTGCCGTCTCTAGGGGGAGGGTGATGTAGTGCACCGCCGCACGTTCTGCGACGCGGCGCGGCACTACCGCCGCTGGCGACTGGCGAGCGCTCCGACGCGGGGCGGCGCCACCGTCGACCTCAACGTGGCGCTGCTGTCGCAGCTGACGCGAGGCGCAGGTTCAGCGATATCCGCCAGATGGCTCTGCTCCACTTGTTCATTTTTTATGTCCGATTTATTAATGTTTTAGAAATGTATGTTCGTGTGTATGTATCATAATGTTCATCGTCGTGTGGGCATTCACGCACTCTTCTAGAAAGTATCTCTCGCTCTGATATACGTTTTCTCACTGCTTTGTACTGTCCTTAACTTTGCCAAAACGAACTATGGTTTCATCGTGTGTTCACTACATAGCTTGCTCATGCTGATTCAAATACTTCGCTATCCTTGGCCGATCTAAGTGTTTGGGGGAGACGGCTCCACATCAGGGAACTTCCCAGCCCGTCGTTGTGTGGAATCCCAAGTTGCGAATCCCAAACACTGGAACGGCTTCATCCGGCTTAGAGCACGACTCGCCACGGCACCAGCCACAAAATATTCATTATCTTGAATGGTTTTTAGCACAGTTTTGAGAGACATTATGAATATAATAAGAGATATTAACCTTACTCTCATATTAGCCAAAAGATATAAAATTTCAAAAAGACAAAATACAGTTTCGGGAGCTTTCGGCTTTGCGCCTTTATCAACCGTTATGTATTATTTACATACATAACGGTTGATAAATAATACATAACGGTTGATAAAATCGCAAAGCCGAAAGCTCCCAAAACTGTATTTTGTCTTTTTGAAATTTTATATCTTTTGGTTAATATGAGAGTAAGGTTAATATCTCTTATTGTAAAATATTCAATTTCAAATTATGCTCGGTAAATACATACAAACTGTATCTTCAAAAATTATCATACTATGATGACGCATAAGCGTAGGAACCATGGGTGCAAGGGTGCAGCTGCACCCACAATATTTATCCAGTGGGTGCAGACAATGTATTCTGCACCCACAATAATCTGAACCAAAAACCCCTTTTTCATCAACACTACTTCCCATGCAGCACGGCAAATTCAGGATATGTTGCCTACTATCCATCTTTCGAAGCATTTGCTACTGCATGATCAGTGATGGTCTTGAAAACTTACATTTGTGCTGAAAAAAGGGAAATGGAGCATGTGATTGAACACATACCGAACCGATGACCCACTGTCAAAAATTTTAGCCCGATATCTTCGAAAATGGCTAAGTTGGCCGCTTTTACTTTTTGCGGTAGTCAATATTGACAATATTAGCCCTCGAATGTGTGCAGCGTTTTCCAGCTTCTAATGTGTAGGGGGAGGGGGAGGGGGTCGGTCGGACCCCCTGCCGTTGGGCCCCTGATCGAGCTAGAGCTTCGCGGAAAAAACGAGGGTGTTGCCCGTGACGAGAGGAAGCCGATGATACCCAATTTTAAGGTCCTACGTCATTGGTTGACCTTCCAGGTCAGGTCAATATTCCAAAAGTCGGGAAAATCGGGACCTGCTAGAACTGCGTAAAGTGAAGCTGTTATCGGGTTTTTCGGGGTGCTGCTCACGAATATCTGATGTTAGTTTTGATCACAGATGATTTCTTCATGCATTTAGGCCAGATCGGGTCAGGTCAGGTCAGGTCAACCATTAGGCATCCTACCGGCTATCCATAGTAGGTGTCAACTACCACTGACGGCGTCGTAGCATGTCACGAAAGCACTAAAACTACTTCGTAAACGTTCAAATGGATGCCAAATTCGAAATCAGCCCGAAAAACTACCCTAGAAACATGTAAAACTCGAAAAAAATGAGCCGAGGTCATCAAAGGTCAATGACCTGACCTGACTTTCAGATGACCTTCACACCCACCGTGATGCATGATGGGACGAACATCATTTCACATGTTTGGACGTCTACAATCACAAAAAGAATGGAAACGCGAGGATAATGTGAGCTGACATACGCCAAATCGCGATTCCGGCCGAACATGGTCTCGAGAATCAGGTCACAGGTCAAAGTTCTTTTGGGTCAGGGTCATGAAATTTTTAGAGTAGGTGTAAAACTGATCAACTCGAGGGTACTAAAAGTTTCGTCGCGATCGGCCGCTTTTTGCGCGAGTTATTTGCGAACAACCATGGGGGGGGGTTCATCCGACCCCCCGACACATGCGAGGGTCAATGCTTCCAAATACACTTATCGGTTGGTACCTTTTCGACATGGTACACCCTCAAAGCTCGTAACGAGCCTTCGCTCGGGTGTCGCCCCCCCCCCCCGCTTCACCGGCCATGGCTGGATTTCTGCACCCATGCACCCACAATGTTCCAGCCGTTCCTACGCCTATGTGATGACGTCACTGGTGGCAGCTGGCAGCTAATATCCCTACGGTGGCTTAATGTGTCGACGAATTTAAGGAAAATTTAGTTTCATTGTTACCGAGGTCAGAACGGAGTAAACACTTCTGTCCATGGTAGTAAAGTAATAGGTACTGGTTATACATTACATTGCAATGAAAGTTCGACAGCATGACATTACTGTTCCAATGTTTAGTTCTAAAAAGTACGCATGGAATTTATCGGGAATAAATCACATGTTAAAATAAGGCGACGTTCGATTTTCTCAAGCTCAGTAGCGGCGGAACATCCTCAATCAAGGGGGGGGGGGCACTGCCGCCTTTTGGTCCCATTCTTTTCATGCAACGCCCATAGGGCTAAGGTTAAAATGCCAAAATCAAAGGGGGCACGGCCACGGTGCCCCGGTACCCTCCCCGTTCTGCCGCCTATGCTCAAGCTCAGTTTTTGGTCGTTTCGCTGGGTAAAACGCGTGCTTAGTCGAAAAATGTACTTGGATTCAAACCGGTTTTGAAAAAACGAACTATAGGAATATGCTAAGGATGATGCTTATTTACCTAAGTGGTCTTCCTGTTACAGCATATTCGTTTTAATATTGATTCTGATTGATTTTTGGAGGCAGAAATATATAAATTTAACATAAAAAAGAAATTCTTGCGCGAAACCGTGAAATGTACCAGATTTGGGCCTCAGTGTACCAGCGTACCAGAAAGTGTTGAAATGTACCAGATCTGGTACAATCGTACCATAGCGGCAGCACTGCACAACAGAAATCACGCGCCAAGGGCACGCGCGTCTCGCGCTCACCGCGCTCACGTGCGCAGGCGCGAAGTGCGCGAGCCACGCGCGTGTTGCGTCAGAAATGTCCCATTTGCGCTTTCGCCATAATCATTAAAATGCTGCGATAATGTAGTAGACGGGGAAACAACATAAATCAAAATAGACCACCTTTATGTGGTTTCAACAGTGCTTTCCGCGATAACTAATTTTCGAACCTGCGATAACGATAAAACGATAAGAAAGGTTTGCGATAACGATAAACGATAATTGTTTTCAAAAAATTAGCAGCGATAGCGATAAAACGATAATTGTTTTTAACAGCGATAAAGAAACGACAAACGATAACGTTGATTGTTTTTAACATACAACGATAATGATCATTGTTTTTAACAGCGATAACAAAAGCGATGAGAAGTACAGCTTAAATAAGTGACCTTCAAGTTTATTTGCAGATCTATACACCTAGCAGATGGCAACAGGTTGCGCAGTTGCGCACACATACCTACTGTCGCGCGACATACACTGTCGATCGTCTTCCATTTTTCCATCATACCGTTTATCATTTTATCGTTTATCGTTCATAATCTTTGTACCTTGCGATAAATTTCGTAAATTTAGCGATAAATGATACCTAACGATAACCGATTTACTAAACAGCGATAATTATCGTTTATCGTTTATCGCTCATCCTATCGCATGCGGAAACCACTGGGTTTCAACATTCTAATAATGCATACATGATGCAAAACACAGCGTTTAAAGCATTAACGAACTAAAAAAGTAAAGGCAATAGTTACTTGCAATACAGCAATGCCAATACTTGAGCTCTTCCCTGTGTTATTTTGTGTTGACAGTTGACTTGAAAGGCGGAAGGCAAAGCAGGTAGGCGACGCAGCAGGGGGCAGCTGAAACTGGCCCGGCTACTGCGTGAATGGGTCAGTGGTCGTTCCCAAGATTATTACGGCTTACCGTTTGTGATGGTGATTACCCCCTGACCAGCATCCGCCATCCAGGCGATCCGTCATGCAGTGCATGACGCTACGCTGAGTACGCAGCCGCCGGTCCCTGTCACGTCTGTCTCCCTCTGTACTTTCGCTGGCATCGGACCTATACCTGCTATCTGCTAATACGGCAAGGGAAAAATTGCTGTAAAAGAAAGGTAGAAACCACCCCGGTCCCAACGAAAAACAATCACCAGCGTAGCGGCTACCGTCCTCGTCAGTCATCGGAATCCGGTCGATCGCCCGTTCGTTTCTGAAAATTGCAGGTAAACTTTGTTCTAGAAACGAGGAACGTTTCAATCTCCATGGCTCAAGTTCAACTACGGTCTCTGTTGATATTTTCATTTTTAAACAGGAGAAATGGAAAAAAGCGGCACTAGTACGTCAAACTCGTGTGGAAAAGGGGGAGGGGAGAGAGAGAGAGAGAGAGAGAGAGAGAGAGAGAGAGAGAGAGAGAGAGAGAGAGAGAGAGAGAGAGAGAGAGAGAGAGAGAGAGAGAGAGAGAGAGAGAGAGAGAGAGAGAGAGAGAGAGAGAGAGAGAGAGAGAGAAGAGAGAGAGAGAGAGAGAGAGAGAGAGAGAGAGAGAGAGAGAGAGAGAGAGAGAGAGAGAGAGAGAGAGAGAGAGAGAGAGAGAGAGAGAGAGAGAACTTCGATCTGCAGCATAGATCGCGTGTGAAAATGCGCTGAGCAGACGGTCTTTATATCACAGCGGCCATCTGTGGCGCGTGCTCCGGCGGACAGTGGGGAGGGGGAGGGGGCGGCGCCCGTTGCCGCACACCCCGAGTGCCGTGTTGAGGCGGTGTCGGTGGCGCCACGGTCGCCATGGCCGGCCGGTACAGGGTCCGCTCCGCCGCGCCGGCCGGCCGGCGCCGCTCTGGGCCGTCCGGCAGAGTGGTCAGTGAGCGGCGAACGAGGAGGTTTCAGCGACGCGCGCCACGCCGGCGAGACGGGCCAGCTCAACAGCGGACCAGCACCGTCTTTTGCTACATCGTCTGTTCCGTCCGCCATCCATTGACGGTAGGTGAGTCGGGGGCACTCCCTCACTCCGTCAGGGACTCCGGAGTAAAACGTCCCCTGCAACGCGACTAGATCAAGATAGCACTATGTAGCAGTGGGCACGGGTATGATCTACGTCATGCACGTTTTTCCTCGTGACGGCCTAGCGTGAACGACGGACATCCGACGTAGTAAACACAGTGTAAACCGCAAAAGCGTCTCGCTCAGAGAATGGGAGCGAGCACTCAGCACAGTCGCATAGTTCCGCCGGCTAAGATAGATACCTAGAATGGCCGACGTCCTGTTTAGCCTGCAGCCCAGTTATTTGGCGCCGGGTCCGGTGCAAAGAGCACCCGTGCCAAAACATAGCAGCGGGTAACACATAGCATCAAGCCATCGGGGCTCACTCCTCGAGATCTTGCTCGAAATATTGCCGTACTTGACAAACAGAAGGTAAGACGTTTTGCGAGCGATGGGGGGGGGGGGGGGGGCTGGGAGTGGGACATGATGCAATACGACTGAAGGGGATGGACGATAGATCTACATATTGGTATCCTTGTTTCGGTTTAAATGTATTTTTGACCAAAAATAATGACAACGAGTCGTTGCTCCTTCCTTGAATGAATTATGTGACGCATGAATCATTGCACCTATCACCAATCTTCCCTCACGATTTGAAGCACCTGTTGTGTGCACTGTGCGATATGCCAACTCGAGATATGCGGTGTCTAAATGGACTGAGGCGTCTGAGGTAGCCTCGATCAGATCGAATCGAATGACAAAATGGCTGAGAGCAGGTGGGGAGAACGGAATCTTGGGGAGAACATCGCGGGCCAAATGTAGCAGGTGTCTCGGACTCCAGTGGCGGTATATCATGCGCGTAGCGAGCAGGAATATCACGACTATATGTTGCCACGCACATCGGTTTACGGTAAATGGCAAACTGGAACGCAATTAATATTCTATGACAGGTACCGACAATTAGAAGAAAGATACCAAATGGTACCGTTTAAAGTCGAGGCGCCTGCGGTCGGCGGCAGGCAGCGACGGTATATATGTTACAGGGAGTATGCGATTTCAGTTAGTTTGCAACGACCCTAGGGTGGTTGTAACCTCCCTGAACGATCAGTTTGTTTGCAACGACCCTAGGGACGTTACAAAATAACTGCTCGTTCCGGGACGTTGTAATGAAACTAGGGACGTTGCAACCTCCCTAGTTAGTATGCAACGAACCTAGGGTTGTTACAAAATAACTAGGGAGTTTAAGAATTCATCGAGTCTCGTTATACAGGAGGGCCGTCAACAATCTTGTCCAATGAAAATCTTGTTCAATCTAGTTCATTTAAATAGACAAGGAGAACAAAATGTGAACATTCAGCTCAGGAGTATTTCACAACGGCCATCTAGTACACATTTTGTGCAGATTAGGTGCACATTTGGTGCAGTTTTGTTCAAATTAGATGTGCATTCGCCAGGAAGCCCTTCGTAAAAACGGCTATTTCCCGCTCGTTTCCATTCTATTTGTGATTGTAAACGTTCAAACATGTGAAATGATGGTTGTCCCATGCATTATGGTGGGTGTCAAGGTCACGTGAAGGTCAGGTCAAGGTCATTGACCTTTGATGACCTTAGTTCACTTCTTCTGGGTTCATATGTTTTCAGGCTAGTTTTGGAGCTGATTTCGAATTTAGCACCCATTTGAACATTTACGAATTAATTTTGGCGCCTTCGTACCATGTCACGAAGCTGTCAGTGGTGGTTGACACCTACATGGACAGCTATAGCAAGACGCCTACTGGTTGACCTGACCTGACCGGACCGGACCTGGCCTAAGAACATCAAGACATCATCGGTGATCAAAGCTAACATGAAATTCGTGATCAGCGCCCCGAAAAACCTCGTAACAACCTAACTCTCCAAAGTTTTAACAGGTCCCGATTTTCCCGACTTTTGAGTCACTGACCTGACCAGGAAGGTCAACCAATAACCTAGCCCCGCCCTGCGCGTTTGCGGCGAGAAAAACACCAATAAGGGCGAGAGTTAACCCCGCAGGACCTGCTGGTTTTCTACAAATGCGCCGGCCGGCGGGAGGGTTGGTACGACCCCCTCGTCGTTTTTCGCCCCTGATGGAGTTAGAGCGTCGCGGAAATCACGAGCGTGTGTGCCGTTAGGAGACACAGCAACTAGTACCCGATTTTAAGGTCTCAGGTCAACCGGTGACCTCTGAGGTCAGGTCAAGTGACCCAAGACACGGGTTCGGTTTTTGATTAATAACTTCTTAAAAAACAGTCGCAGAGCGCGATTTTAGCATCAGCGTGCTCACTGCTCACCTTGCTCAGGCGCGTCGAATGGTATACTTTTTGTTCGGATGAGGTCAACTTGGGGTGTTGATCTCGGGTCAAGATCAGGCCAGAGACCTCATGCAACATGACATGTTGCCTGACCTGAGGTCAGGTCATCAGGTCAGGTCAGGTCAGGTCAGAGGACCGGAGGTCATGTTGCATATTATTCGATTTGCAGGTCTTCCTCAGTCCATTGGTGGCTTGACCGACTCCCTAGCTCAGTTTGATCGGGAGTTATTGACGAAAAGCTCGTATGACCCTAGTGACCTCATAAATGACGTCACGCAACGTCAACAATGCAAAATTGAAGCATCTAACCTTGCAAGGAGTGCATGAAATCACGATCCGTGTGCTTGAGATAGTTTGAGATCGTTCCCGGCGCCAGAATAGCAGTTTTCATTTTTCTCAATTGACTTATAGTGGTGAGGTCACGTGACCGACCTGACCTCATGTGATCATTAGGAAAAATCCTAGAGGTACAAGTTGTGAGACTTCTAGAAGATGCACGTACTGTAAGTTGCATCCCCCTGTACAAGCTCCTCTGGGACTGAGGGCGTTGCGAAGTTGCGGCATCTGAGGACCGTCTACTTATGACGTCATAGGTCAGTAACCTGACCTGACCTGAAAATCTGGTTGGTGTCACACGATCCGGCCTGAATCAAAGGTCAGGTATGCCTAGTTTCAGCTCTCTGTTTCTTGCGTGTTCGGACTTCGGAGCTATCGAGAAAAAGGTAGGGGGGAGCGAGGATTAACCCGCGCCCCGTAGGGCTACCGGCGGACCCTACCACCCGTAGGGGGGGGGGGCCGTTTCGGCCCCCCCTAAGATCTCGGAAAGTTACCGGCCGATTTTCAAAATTCAAACGGCGTTCGATAGCCCCACCCGGGAACTACCTTGTGACCAAATTTCATTGACCTAGGTCAAACCGATGACGTCACAGGTCAGGTCAAAGGTCAGATTTTCACCGTTCACAGGCAATTCAAGAAATGTGCTGTGAAAGCGAGTAAATTGGTAATTTATTGAAAACCATTGATGGTACATTGTTCGTCAAACACATACTTTGCTATCTGAGGTCACTGATACCAGGTCAGGTCACAGCGAGGTCAGGTCACCGGGGGTCACAATATGAATGTGTCGTGTGATACATGTTTTATGGTCCATTTTACATGACAAATGCGATTATGTGGGTTAGGCAGCCTTTGGGGCCAGCCTAGGTCACGTTTTTGTGAAGGTCAGGTCAAGGTCAGGTCAAATTAGGTCAAATTTCAAAGTTGATATTTTTGCATAAAATGGGTATCGATTCGATGCAGCTCGTCACGGGGAGTCTAATGGTGGTCTTCGTTTTGCTCTACGAGTTCTAGAATTGCCAAAAATTGAGTTTGAAAATTTGACGTCATCATTTTTGAACAGTTTTTTCGCTATAACTTGGCCAAAAAACGAGGTATCGATCTGAAATTTGGTATGTAGATAGAAGACGGTAGGCACTATCACATATATTCCGGTTTTTTCGAAACTCAAAAAACTTTTTGGATTTTTTGGCGAATATATCCAAAAAAATGCTTTTTTGATTTTTGGGGGTCAAAACTCAATAATTTCAAAAATTCGAGATAGCAGTTTTGTAGCCCTGTCAATTCTACACCTTTTATGTCTGGATCATTTTTCTGTATCTTCAAAGCTGTAGTCCTGACAGGTCTTCTCGCGAAGGTCTTTTTTCGGTCGAAAATGACAGAACATGACGTCACTCTGACGTCATTTGTGGCCAACCTATCATAGCCTCTGGAAAAATTTTTGGTCACAATGTGTAAAATTGATGCCCGGAGGGGTCCTGAAAGTTTAGTGGCGATATCTCCAGCCGTTTAGGAGATATCGACCGAAAAGGACAGGGAGGGGCCGTTTCGGCCCCCCCCCTACGGGGCGCGGGTTAAAGGGACCCTCCCACCTTCAAAAAAGTTTATGAATTGGCATGAAAGTGATGTCGCTCGGTTCAGAAAGAGCGAAAACGAATATCTACCAAATTTCACCGAAAAATATTCACCGGTTTTCAAGATATTAGACTTTTACTTTTGTTTACTTTTTTTGGGATCTCCGCTGTTTCTAGCGACTTTATTTTAGAAGTGCGGCGTTTGCGGCAGATGTTGCGCGCAAATAGCATATACCACCGCGTGCTACAAAACGTTTTAGTCAAACATTTAAAAATCGTTAGATATTTGCGCTGACGTCACACATTCAGAGGGGTATTCCTAAGCATTAGCCCCTCTGAATCAAAATGCTGCAATTTTGAAATTCAATATTTCCGATTTAAGGCATTTCTCGATGTTGTGAGTGCCGAAACCGGTAATTGTGAGCCAGGGACCCCATTTTGGCTATCTCAACTCAAATCTAATGTTAAGGTGGGAGGGTCCCTTTAAGCTAGGCTGGGTTGGGTAAGTTTGGGTCAAGTAGTAGGCGTCCCACCCGCACCACCTGTTCATAGCAGGTGCACCTAAACCACCAGCGACAGCTTCGTAGCAAGTTGCATTGGCACCACAACTATATGTACTTACTTCTCAAATGTCTCAACGAATGCTGGATTCGAAATAAGCTAAAAAAAAACCTTAAAATCGTAAAATTTGAAACAGTCACCCGAAGTCACCAAACGTCAATGGCCTTGACCTGGCCGACAACTGACAAGTCAACTTGAAATCCCTCATAATGCATGGGACAACCATCAGTTCACATGTTGGCACGTTTATATGTAACCACAATAGAAGTCTGGAAACGCAATTTTATGTGGGCTAACATAAACAGCAAATCATTTCGGTCTGCCATGGTCTCAGAAATCAGATCAAAGGTCAAAGGTCATTGGTTTCAGGATCATGAACTGTATAGGGAATGTGTAACCAGTAACGTAGATAAGTTCGAGGACACTCAAAATTTCGTAACGATCGGCCGCTTTAAGCGTGAGATAATCGCGAAAAAACGAGTGGTTTTATCCGAACCGTACCCCTAAAAGTGTGAGGGATAACCCGCACACGGATAGCGACGAATATCCATCACACCTACCACAGTAACTTACTATATTTTCTACATGTAAGCATATGCTGGCGATATAATGCAGCCAAAATTATCACAGTTACGTGCTTTGTCCCGGGCACCACATATACTCCTGAGCTAAATGTTCAAATGTTGTTCTCCTTTACTTTTAAACTGAACTAGATTGAACAAGATTTTCATTGTACAAGATTGTTGACGGCCCTCCTGTGAAACGAGACTCAATGAATTCTTAAACTCCCTAGTTATTTTGTAACAACCCTAGGTTCGTTGCATACTAACTAGGGAGGTTGCAACGACCCTAGTTTCGTTACAACGTCCCGGAACGAGCAGTTATTTTGTAACGTCCCTTGGGTCGTTGCAAACAAACTGATCGTTCAGGGAGGTTACAACCACCCTAGGGTCGTTGCAAACTAACTGAAATCGCATACTCCCTGTAACATATACATAGTTAGCTCCCTACCTTCCCTCCCTCGCCCCGCCCCTTACTACGTGTGTCATGCTGAGTGACCGCACATGTGCTCTATTGGGCGTCTGCCAGATGTGGCGTGCTTCTGGAGCTAACGATTCTAGTGTCCAGGCACGGCCAACAATTAGCCATAAGGGTGCCAGCTAGCGCCCGTTTGAGTGTGCCAGTCGCGTAAGCTCGGTCACGGTCCTCAGTTTCACCCGTGTAACCTAGGTCCTGGACCGCCGTACGAGTCTCGTCACTCGCGTGGCGACCTTGGCTCTCATGGCCGAGCGGAGGGGCGTCGGGCGCGCTGCGCGGCGAGGCCGGTCACCGGCCTTCTGCGAGACGGGAAGGTTAGCGAATGCCGCTCAGTCAGAGGATACGCGTGAACCGGATGGAGGGAAGATACTTCTGACTTTAGACCATGGTGCGATCCGTCCGCGCATATCACACACAAATTGGGTCCGACTGCATGCCTCTCCAGCACTTCTCTGCGACCGCGCTTGCCCTAATGCATTCACGCAGGGTGGGGAGGGCAGCCCGACAGCTTTTTATGAATCGGTCCGAATTCCTAGCCCAGGGCGGCCAGAGGAAGTGGTCGGTCCAGGAGGCTCCGGGAGCCGCCTGGCATTTCGTTTCGCCTGCCACTATATCCGGTGGCTAGTGCTTTTCGTTTTAAGGTTTTCGGGGGCAACAACTGACGAGTTGCGGTAGGTTCTGTTCTGCACCTTTAGTCAGGTAGGTAACCTATAACAAGCCTATAAAGCCCATTGCTGTCTTGACGCTGGGACGTATAGTGGGTTTACGACGGAACTATACCGTTTGAAGGGGTGGTAACAGACACTTATTGGGTCTGGTGAGTGGTGACTGGTGAGTGGCGCCCATCGCGACCCCCGTCGCGCACCGACGGGGGTCCGCGCCCACTTGCATCCGACAGGAGGCGGATATACGCCCCCCCCCCCCCGAGATCTTGAGAACGAACAAAGATAGCGATAAGCGGTTAACGACATAGGGTACACACCAACAAAGTCTACAATTTTTAGTGGGGTCATTTTCAGGTCAGGTCAAAGATGACGTCACAGGGGTAAAAAAGTGAAAATAGCGGCACTAGATATTAAGTTTTTCTCGAATAACTTTCGAAGTATAAAAGCTAGGAACAAACTAATAGCACCATCGTGATCCCTTCGTTGATCCGCATTGAAACAGATGTATGTTGACCTCGAAAGGCATAGGCGTAGGAACAGGGGGGCCGGGGGGGCCATGGCCCCCCCACTTTCGGAGGTGGGGGGGCCAGCAATGTTAACTGGCCCCCCCCACTTTTTGCTGACTTAAGTGTCTGTCTGTACCTAACCTACCACCCGGTAACTTGACAACTATTCAGCTTGCCCTTTAATGAGGATTCCTTTTTGTTTCTACAGCGTTATTGACCGCAATTTCCTTCACTCAATGAAGGAAACCATATCAGAGACAAGACTGTGAGTCCTGGTGACAGCATTTTGTTGAATACGAGGCGCGGGACAGCGAGCACTAAAAAGGTATAGGCAATACTAAGACAATACTAGCACGGTGCAGGAGAATGCGTATACAAACGACCAACGCTTGACCTTATCTGCTTGGGGTCGGCATAGTTCGTCAAAGGCGTACTAGCTGGGGGCCAAGGTGACCGTGCCTCAGCCTCGGTTCAAACAGGCTGGGGGCCAGCAATGTCTGTTTCTGCCCCTTCCACTTTCAGTGCAGTGGCGGTCGCAGAGGGGGATCAGGGCCATGCCCTTCCCCCTCCAAAGGCTAATCAGGGGGCCATCATATCATTTGGCCCCCCCCAAACAACCAATGGGCCCCCAGGGGCGTATGGGGCTCTGGCCCTTATTCGATTGTCAAGAGGCTCGAGAATCCCACGCTAGCTATTAACAGCTCCCAAACCAGTCTTTGAGGGTCCTACACTGATCTCGGAGGGCCCTTCAGTGGCGGTCAAGCGCCCACATTGACCGCTGAGAACCCACATTGACCTCATTTGAGGGCCCCTAAACCGGCCTCAAGGGCCCAGCCGGCGTCTGAGGGCCTCACACCGGCCTCTGGTGGCCTCATTTCTGTCTCTGGGGTCCCAAGACTAGCCTTTAGGTGCCTTTGAGGGCCCCGCACTGAATTCTGAAGACCCGATGCCGGCCTCTAAGGGTCCGCATCGGCCTCTGAGGGTCCACCTTGGCCTAGGGGTCCAACGCCGGCCCATGCCGGTCTTTTAGGGCCCCACACTGACCTCTAAGGGCCCATGCTGACCTGTAAGGACCCACATTAGCCTCTGATGGCCCAAGTCGGCATCTTAAGGTCTCATCTTGCCCTTTGCAGGCCCTGTACTGGTCTCTGAGGGCCTTAACCCTCGCCGGCCGGGGGGGGGGGGGGCGGGTGCCGCCCCTCCATAGTTTTTTTTCGCGATAGCTCCGAACACGCCGGCGATAGAGAGCTGAAGCTTGGCATACCTGACCTTTGAATCAAACGGGATCTTTTGACACCAAACGCATTTTCGGGTCAGATCAGGTCACTGACCCATGTGGTCCATAAGTGAACCTCTGCACGTTCTTCAGATGTCGCAACTTCGCAACGCCCTCACTGCCAGAGGAGATTTCACAGGGAAATGAACCTTGGAGGACCTAGTATCCAATAGGAGTCTCTCAACTTGTATAATGTAACTATATCTCGGATTTTTCCTAAAGTTCATATGAGGTCAGGTCATTTTCGTGACCTCACCATTAGGTATAAGTCAATGGGGATAAACTGAAAACTTTTCCTGGCGCCGGGAACGATCGATCTCCAACTATCTCAAGCACACCGAATCGTGATTTCATGCACTCCTTGCAAGGTTCGATGCGTCACTTTTGCAATGTTGACCTTGCGCGACGTCATTTATGAAGTTATAAGGGTCTTATTAGTTTTTCGTCAATAACTAGGTACCGATCAAATTGAGCTAGCGAGTCGGGAAAGCCACCTATGGACTCAAGAAGACCTGCCGAATCGAATGATATGCGACATGACCTCCTTCGACCAATTTCGTGACCTGGGGACGCCGACCTGACCGTGACCCGAGGTCAACACCCTAAGTTTACCTCACCCAAACAAAAAGTATATCATTCGACGCGCCTGAGAGAGGCGAACACGATGCTGGCAAAATCGCGGCTCTGCGGCCATTTTTTGCGAAGTTATTCACCAAAAACGGAACCGTGCCTTGAGGCACTTGACCTGACCTCAGAGGTCACCGGTTTTTGTTTGTTTTGTTGGGTTAGGCCCTTTCGGTCCAATGAGACCATTTCAGAGCCGGAAGGATGATAGGATATAGGGGGAGACATTGGTCTGGGCAGGCACCCTAGTGAGTCGCCGGGGCTGAGCCCGTCCAGAGGACAGGCCACCCAGCCCCAAGGCACTCACTGCACCCGGCTACAGGGTGCGCTCCCTCGGGAGCAGCGGTGCCGCTCCAAGGGAGCAGCCCGCATGAGATAAAGTTGCCTGTCCAGCCCGGAGGGGGTTGCGGTGTGGAGGAGAAGGATTTCAGTATCCTGAGGATAGAAGCACGGAACGGTGTCAGAGGTCACCGGTTGACCTAGGACCATAAAATCGGGTATCGATCTCTGCGTCTCGTAACGGCGCACACGCTCGTTTTACCGCGACGCGCTAGCTCCACCTGGGGCGAAACGGCGAGGGGGGTCGTACCCGCCCCCCGCCCCCTCGGCCAGCGCGTATGTAGAAAACCTATAGGACCGGGCCGTGGAGGGTTAAACTGGCCTCTGAAGGCCCAGACCGTCTAAAAGTCCCACACCGGCCTCTGATAAGTGATAGTCAATCAGCCCAGTTGCAGTGGTCGCTGATATAAAACCTCTTAAAAACGTTATAGGCCTGGCTGAGCCTAGCTGGGCCGTTCATGCTGATTTTTATAGGTATATTGAAAAGACTCGCTTTGCACGTTTCACGCTTGCTCGTAATGAAAAAGTTGCTGGATGCCTCTGGTATTTGCATGGGTGCCAACGGCTGCGGAGGACAGGGGAACGCGTCCATCAGTTTGAGTTTATGGACGGGAGACTCCCTGAAATTTCAACCAATTTTTTTCTTTTTTTGTCTCGATTTTTTTAAACCTCTGAGCATGTTTGCGAAAACAAAGTGGCCGAAATCCGAGGAGAAATCGGACTTTGGGGGTAGGTTAGGTTTTGGATCTCTGGGACCCTGGCCCCCCCACTTTCGAAAACGTTCCTACGCCTATGTCGAAAGGTCAAGGTCAAAGGTTGGTGACCTCAAGGTCATGTATATCATTCGATGCGCCTTGACGAGCTGAACACAATGAGATCATCTGCGCGGCTGTATCTCGTTCAGGTAATGAGTTATTAGCAAAAATCGTCGGTGACCTTAGATGACGTCACACGACCTTACAGCTGCCCAAGAGCAAAAAAGGCCTCAAGGTAGCCAAGGTTGATCGTATGTGAAGTCACTCATGGTAGGTATATTAGGCCATTCCGACGCGTTTTAGTGTAAAATAAGGGAGTTGATTGTTCCCCATTGACTTATAATGGGGTGGTTAAGAAATTGACCTGACCTTAGGGCATCGATATCAAAATTCCGAAATACCTATATAAATTGTAGCTTCTAATGACATCGTTACATCCTACAAGTTTCAAAGGACTCCGTCATCTACTGTAGCTCTGACACGGTGAGTGACTAAGTTGCAAAAGTGATTTGAGGTCGGGTCATTCAAAGTGACCTGGTGACCTGACCTTGAAAGGTAGGAGGTTCAACCTTGCACACAATGTGTAAAATTGATGAGGGAATAGTCATGCCAAGTTGCGCCGCGATTTCCGCTATTTGCAACAATAACTCAGGGGGGGGGCGGATATCCGCCCCCCCCCCAGTCGGTGCGCATGGCAGACAGGTGGCATCTGATGTAAGAAGTATCTTGTGCCTTCCACGCTTAGCGGCGGAACTATGCACCTTTCACGGGGGGGGGGGGGAGGAAGTTAGGAGAATAGTGCCTTCGGTGAGAACAGGACTGGCGTTTACCCGTTGCGGTGTGCGGTGTAATGGCAGGCTCATTCATCATCAGCGGTAATGTCAGAAGGTTCCGGTGGGATAATGGGAAATTAGTGACCGTCTGTTGGCTTGTAACATGTGCCCTCCCCGGTCGGAGCATTGGGTGCCCATTACTCTTAGCAAAGGTCCTACCTCAGCTTGGCGGGCCGACGCGGTGGGCGGTATCGGAGCTGCGCGGTCCGGCGCGGCGCATGACGAGCCCCGGTGTCGGTAGGCTCCGGACGAGTCCGCGGTGTCGGTAGGCTCCCGACGAGTCCGCGGTGTCTGCAGGCGCCTGACGTGCCCCGGTGTCTCCAGGCACCTGACGTTTCCTGGTGCCTGTAGGCGCCTGACGTGCCCCGGTGTCTCCAGGCACCTGACGTTTCCTGGTGCCTATAGGCGTCTGACGTGTCCGCGGTGTCTCCAGGCACCTGACGTTTCCTGGTGCCCGTAGGCGCCGCGCCATGTCGCTGGCCGTCTCGACGGCGGTGGTGCTGTTCGCCTGCCTGGTGGCCCACCTGCTGCGGCTGACGGTCCGCAGGTCCGTCCACAGCGCCGAGCTGCGACGACTCCTCGCCGAGGCCATCACGGCCAGCGAGCTCTGCGCCTGCGCCTTCGAGCTGGGCATCAGTGAGTGACTCCCGATCGACGCACACCGATCACATCTGATAGTGGACACGGCTCAAAACCCTCTGAAACTTGTCTGTTCACTCATCCGGTGTTACCAATGTCCATTCAGAACATTATCACTGCACGCGTGCATATTTCATGCTCATTGGTTTGCATATCAATGACCGCACGACTTACATTGTCTTGGCATAACACCAAAGGGTTGTCTTGAACACATGCATGCACGTGATCCTGTCTTTCAGCGTATATGTTTGAACACTAAAGCCGATTTGTTGCTTTTTGAGTCTCACCCGCACACATCGCCTTCGGCAGTCGCTGGAAGTTACGGAGTAGGAACGTACGCCGTCTACCTGTTCCTGTTGTGCATATACCAGTCGTACGCGTGGGGCGAGGTGTACGCGTGCCCGTACCTTCACGTCGAGGACTGGTGGCTGGGACAGCAGGCGGCTGGCACGGCGGCGCTGCGCATCCTGGCTGAGGTCATCGGAGGCTGGGCCACCTGGAGGTCAGTTGGCTGGCGGGCTCGTGCAGACGTGCAGCCAATGTGTATTTTAGATAATGCACCAATGAGTCCTGTTTTAGACATAACTTTAGGACTTTCCTTCATCTCCATCTTGCTTATCATTTTACATTCGAAATCAGTTGACCGACAATTTGAGACATGAAAGCACAAAGAACGTTCCCAGTTCCACGAGGTTGAGTTGTTTAGAAGCGGGTGATCAATCATGAACTTATTGTAAGTTATTATAATGTCACACGTTTAGCCATTTCGCAGGAAGTGGGTAGGCGCATTGCATATCGTAACGGTCACGTGTGAATTGTGATGCGAGAAATCTTGAGCGCTCCGCATCATTCACATGTGTGGTGGAAGAGATGGGATCAACTAGTGAAGAAGAAAATGTTTCGGCTTTAGCATCGGCTCTACCAGATGACTAGAGCCGATCGCGTTCCTATACCAGAGGGCAGCAGTAGGGGAGAGTGGGGTAATTTGGCCGCTTTTTTTAGAAAACGATGTAACTTAAAGGAAGGGTGCCACCTTTTGGACACAACGCAGTTTTTACAAGATTAGCCTCACATGAACCTAAAAACCGGCTTCACTTACCTATGCTCGAGACGGTCAGCATTGAATCCGCACGTGAAGTTATCATTTGCCAGTTTTGCTGCCAGCATTTTGGCAGGCAAAAATCTTCAGCACTATTTCCTCGTCGTGTTAAGGGTATTTTATAAAACATGAAATCAGCAAAGGTATGTATAAAAGTTATACTTTTGAAGCATGTTTTATCATTTTGAAAGGGTATATTTTTTCTTTATGGTATACACTTAAGTTTTAAAATTTTAATTGGGAAGTTTTTCTAGTAAGTTGCATGAAGGGTGAAGGGTTCCATAGATCTCTTAAGCATTGTAAAGGAAAAACCTTTACTCGACTTATTTGATGGTAATCTTGATTTGATGTTCTTTTCTGATGTTCTTTCTGATGTTCTTTTGATGAAACCTTTAGTTCAAATCATGTTATCTTCTTTCTTTTTATTTGTTCATCTTTTTGTCTCAGTTGCGCCATCAATGCAAATGGCAGAATGATATGTTGCCATGACAACAGGATATGCCAGCCGTCCTAGCTGCCACATCAAACGACCTTGAGTTGTAGTGGTGATATAAACAACGATCTTTTTTTTTTTGGCCAATGTATTAAATGCAATGTTTCGGTTTTTTGTATATTGTGGACGCGCTAACCACGTCTAAAAATTCAAATAAGTAAAATAGATTCATAGAACAAAAATTTCGGAAGGTGGCACCCTTCCTTTAAAATTGACGACACATTTCTGCATTTTCTCAACGCTGGCAGGTGTCGCATTCATTTTACTTTACTGGACAGTGAACTTGAAATGATGGAGTAATTACTTATATTGAAATTGTGACGTATTACAAAGGTCTGCAAGGCGGCCAAATTGCCCCACTAGCAGGGTTATTTGGCCGGGGGTGTGGGGTAATTTGGCCGGTGTTAGTTTGCGGTCGGAATTTTCTGTTATATTGCGCGTCAGCTTCAGATTCAGCAATGACGTGTGTCCTATGACGCATTTACCACATTTTGGAGGCTGACTCATGGGGTCACAGCGGTCAAAATAGCCAAATTAGCGGCTCTAGATGCGAAGACAGTTTTTAACGAATAACTTTTGAAGTAATCAAGCGAGGCCAAAACTAAAAACACCATCGTAATTCTCTCGTCATTCCGCATCGAAACATGTATGTGTTGACCTCGAGAGGTCAAGGTCAAGGTCAAGGTCAAGTTTGGCTTCAGGTCACGTTACCTCAGGTCGCTTGACCTCAAGGTTACGTGAGTTCAAGGTCATCATGCATATCATTCGATGCGCCTTGGCGAGCTGAACAGAATGAGACCATTTGTGTGGCTGTACCATTTTTATGTAAGGATTTATTAGCAAAAAACGTTTGGTAACCTTTGATGACGTCACATGCTCTTACAGTTGACCAATCGGAAGCAAGGCATCAAAGTAGTCAAAGTTGGTCATGAATCATGTCATTTATGGTACAATTGACCATGAAAACTCGGCCGTCCCAGCATAGTGACCATGAGCGCACCGGCCATGTTGCCCCGCTAGTCCCGGCCAAATTACCCCATATTGCCATTCTGAAAATTTTTGTGTATAAAGTCATCACGGCTATACGGAATTAGATGAAATTGCTCTTTGATCCGCTTAACACCCCCAAGAATGGCGCTATAATGTCTGAATTCGTTTTTAGCCCAAATACTACATGTTATACAACTTTGTAAACAGAAGTAAAAGTTACCATTTTCTAATGAAATTAACGTTTTATTAATTTTGAATAAAACTACGAGGGGCAAAGTTTTGACATTTGTCCTCCAGTTATTTCTACCCATGACAAATGAATAGAGACTAGCGTTATTTCACTCACTTTTATTAGACATCGTACAGGTGGGGGCGGCCAATTTATACCACCGGCCAAATTACCCCACTCTCCCCTACTTACATGCGGAGCAAACAGCCTGGGCAGCGAGGTGCCTGGCTGGCCGCCTCACTAAGTACCGCGGATGAGCGAAGATACGCGGGGTGACGGACGACACGTTATGGCCGCGATATCCGTGGGAACGCGACGCGTGTCCTCTCGGCAGAGTACGCGCTGTTGGCAGGCATGGGAATTATGATAACGGTCGAGCGTTGTGACATTATATTTGAAACTGCGTCAGAAGGTAAAAATTTAGGTAAGCATTGTTACCCATTTACCTCGTGTTGTGGGCTGTGAGAATGCATTCACGAGCTGAAGTGCTGACCACGCCGGTGCTGTCGGCAGGTACGTGCGCGCCCTCTGGTGGCTGGAGCTGGCCGCCGGCCACCGGGGCCGCTGGGCGGAGGCGTGCACTGCCGACCTGCAGGTGTCGCCGCTGCACGGCGCTCTGGTCGAGGGCGTGGCCGTGCTCCTCTGCCGGCTGGTGGCGCGCGCGCTGCACGAGCGCCAGCACCGCTTTGCCACCGCCATTGACGCGTTCTGCGCCACATCGCTGGTCGTCGCAGGTAGGCTGATACCGTCAGCGAGACAGATCATTGTACCCCAAACGACCTCGATGAAGACACATACGAGTGTGTAGTTTCTTTGGCGATTTCGCGCGATGAAATATCATGCTACATTCTATACCGAACGGAAGCAATTACTCCCTTTCAGTTTTCTTTCACCACGAAGCACCGTGCTGATGTCAGACATGACGCACCTCTTGCTGGCAGGCTTTAACTACTCGGGCGGCTACTACAACCCGATGTTGGCGAGCGCGCTGAAGCTGGGCTGCCGCGGTCACACTGTGGCCGAGCACGTGGCCGTGTACTGGTGCGCGGCCACGGCCGGCGCGCTGCTCTCCACTCAGCTCTATCCGCTGCTGCGGCCCACGCTCACCGGCCGCGCCGAGCACAAGCGGGACTGAGTCGGAACGCCAACACCTGGTGTCCGTTCGGAGGCTGTTTTACACTGGTTGACTTCTGAACGGAGGAGACAGGGTACACGAGGAGAAAGCCGTCAGAGCTTGAAGCTGGCAAGCTACACTGCCATAATCGTCCAGCTGAAACGGCCAACTTTCACTTTTGACGCCAGAAATGTATACAAATACAAATATGTGAGCGTGCATGCGTGTAGTGTATGAAAACTGCAAATAAATGAACTCATTGCCCTTGAATCAATGTCTTCAGACCAGAGGAGAGCAATCGACCAGAGAAGCGATTATACGGGCTGCAACGAAGAGCAGATGATTTTCAAGGCTCAATTTCGGCAGAAAGCATTGCAGACACACTTCAAATGATATGAATTGAGGCGGAGGGATGGGGTGATGTTCAGATGTGTTCCCCGCCTAGAATGGACCTCAACAGGCTAGAAACCACTACATTTCAGAAGTGTTTGTGGTAATATTTCCATGACGAGACACTAGCAGAACACAATTGCATTTTGCCAGTGTTAACACTTCAACAACGCTCATCACAATGCCCACTTGCAGCAAACACAACATCATGTTCAATCACAAAAGGGTCATTTACTCCAAGTCCCATTCAACACTAAATCTAATCACTAGCCTTTGTTGAGCCTTCTGAAAGTCCCTTTTTCTTTTTGTCTTCATCTATGACATATTGAAAAAGTTCAGACAGGTTCTCAAAGTCTACCTTTGAGGTGGGTGGGTCACTCCTTGGTACAGATGGGAGCAACTGACCCATCTTCAGACGGAATTCTTCAAAATTGCTGGCACCACTTAGCTTCCACACAGTGAAGCAAAACAATGAAAACCCACCAACAGAGTACATAGTAGCCCTTCTCAAGGCCTTCATTGCTAGTGAAGTTCCTGATTCAAACACTTCTGCGGCATTTTTCTCCCCATTTGGAATCTTGGGTGAAAGACCTTCACCAAAATATTGAGGGTCTGACTTCTTTGCAGCAGCTAGTGTTGTGCCAAATCCAACAAGCATGGACATTCCAGTCAGTCCAGTAAAGAATGCCAATTCTGGCCAATGGGATTTCAGCCAGCTATGCTCATTATTCTCTGTGTGATTCTTCATGTTATCATTTTGATCTCCATTCATATTCTCTCAAAATTCTGGATGTTTAATCCTGTCCTCTGATACCACCTGAAACAACAAATAACAGATTCCACAGGCTGCTTTTTTGGAGTTGGAGTTAACATACTCCAATGTTGGTATCATATAGGTACTACAACTAGCTGGAAGATTAAAGAATGAGGGAAAATGCCCCTCCATAGAAACACCAAAAGACACCAAAAATTTATTTAAAAAAACTGGGGAGTGTACTTAGAAGTTACTATTCTGTTAAATTGTTCTCATATTGATACATTCACATACCTCAGGTTTACCATGAGTGTTAGGTCAGGAGCATGTAGACCAGGGTAATTTCTATAACCTTCATGCAACAGACAACATTTGGTGCCTAGGTACAACTACAGTGCCAAACTATGTGGTTAATAGAAAGAGCCAAAAATTTTAAGCACTTAAGCCTGATAAACCTAGGAAAGAACAACATTTAAGTGTCTGACTTACTTAGGACATACAAATGTATAATTCCATTACGAGAAAATCTGTACAAGGTGCAACTGCAGTGTGAGAAATGTTCTCAGATAGGTAACTTCATATTGGGGCAATATAAAAGTGTGTCCACCAATAGTGACTGCATTTTAAACCAGGGCTGTGATTGTGAAGTTGATGGATTTTTCAGTGCCTTCAATCTTGACTTCAAATATTGACTCTGACTGACTGGGTAATGTTCTTAAATTCCATATGATTTAAGTTCAGTTCATGTCAGAGATCTTTTTGACTTGCCTGAAACAACACTTTTGGCATTCAAAGGCCTTCCATTGCTGCCTAATATACTTCCAAATTATGATGCTGAACTAAAAGCAGGGTCTGATGCAGAAGCCAGCTTCCACTTTTTTTAATGAAAAACTTATTTTTGTTATCATGTTTGGGTATAGAGTAGAATAGAATAATTTCAATTTAAGTTGAAGTGCAGTGAAGCATGAGTCGAACGGATTCAGTTCAAGAAAATATCTTGAATCAACTCACCACAAATTTGAGTCGTAGACAACCCTCCATCATATCTTACCTAAGAAAATCATGGAATTATAACTCGAAGACTCTGAAAAAAGCATCCAATTTTATTTTTATACTGTACCTAAGTGTTCTGTGATGTATGCATTGAAAATCTATTTAAAAACCTTCAAATCCGAAAGAAATTTATTGTAAATATTTCACTTAACATATGAACGAATATTATTTCAAGAATGAAGTACAAATTCGTGAAGAAACGGTTGCGAAAAATCCATTAATACGACAAAATAACCCGAGACGCCCGAGACCCTCCCAACAACCATCATCACCCCTTGCAGTTGCACCCAACTCACCGCGTCAGTTTCGTCTCGAGCGTCTCGAGTTTCAGGCCTGAGCCGAGTTTTCATGACAGGACGCGTATTTACAAATTGCAACCGAGCTCCGCCGTAGGGTATTTTATTTCCGCCGTAGTGTATTTCACTTGGGGGATTTTCTACCATACATTTGCCTACGCTCAGGGTAATTACAATTTGTCGGCGACGTTAAAAAATGATGCACCTTTTTTCGCAGTATAGGATATCGCATGTGCATATTTCTGCCTTTTTGGGTGCGCTTTATCGGTTTTTCGTGAGTAACTCGCGTAAAAACCGTCCGATCGCGACGAAACTTTCAATGCCCCCGATTTTATCAATTTTACACCTACCTGACCCAAATGACCTTTGACCTGTGACCTATTTCTCGAGACCATGTTTGGCCCGAATCGCGATTCGGCGTATGTCGGCTCGCATTAGCCGCGCGGTTGCAGTCTTCACTTGGTTTCAAGCGTTGAAACATGTGATATGATGCAGCGATGCTGGTCCCATGCATTAGGGTGGGTGTCAAGGTCACCTGAAGGTCAGGTCAGCTCAATGACCTTTGATGACCTCGGTTCCTTTTTCGAGTTTTACATGTTTCTAGGCTAGTTTTTGGAGCTGATTTCGAATTTAGCAACCATTTGAACATAACAGGGGGTGTAACGAAATTATCCGAACACCTTTCTTCCCGCTGTAATTAAAAAGCAAAAAAATCTGGTACTTTTTCTTTTAACTGAGCTTGTAGCCACCTTTCATAAAAACACAGTGATGAATGTTCTGGAGCATTTCAGCCAATGGATTCTCCAGCACACTGACTTTGATGCGGACCAACGCCGTCTAAACCTGTGCCTGCGGTTGAGCAGTGCTTATGGCGGGTGGCTCTTCATACACCTCCTGCTGAACAAGAGCCCACGCCCCACAGGTTTTCGATTGAATAGGGATCGCGACTTTTTCCAAGTCATAAGCGTTAGCCCAGAATGATTGAAGGTTCTATCGGCATCACTTCCCGTTCTTTTAGGGACTTTTAAGTAGCGCGCCGCCCCGCATGAAGACAGTGTGGCTTGAATCAGGCATCAGTGCGCGTTCAGAAACCGTGCCCTCCTATGCCGTCTGGTTGAGCGCCTCCAATCATGCTCCTACACCTTCCCTGGAAAAACTCCACCCTTGCCTATGGGGCAAAAAATAAGGGACAAAAACACAAAACAAGACAGATAAAAACAAAGCAAAATTAACTCATTACCTAATGAAATTCAGGCTGGAGCAAAAACATAGGTAATAGGTATCTATGTCAAATTAGAATGAAAGACTAAAATCAACCTGACCAGGCCTTACGGTCTGACCTGGTCCTAACCACCTTACTTCGCCTAACTTAACCCAATTCAACCTAGCCTACCACAACACCTGCAGAGGTACCTTCCTGGAAAAATGACGCCCAGGGAGGTGACTGTCCAACTTATTGGAATAGGTACTACCATGATTGCTTGTCAAAATGTGTGTCATCATGCTTTTGTTTGACAAGTGATGTAGGTATAATAAATGTGATATTCAATAATTATCTCCTGACTGCTGACTGTTGAGTGATCAAAATATTCAAATAATCAGGGTACAATGCTTTGCGTAGTGCACACTAATCATGTTGTTTTTGTGTAGGCCCTCTGCACATTGTTGTGTGCAGTGCTATGTGCACCTTAAGTAAAAAAAGTGACTGGTGGTACATGACAAAAGGTTGTGCAACTGTGAAGTTCATGCCCTTGGTCAAGCTGGTGCCAAATGCCTATAGCTATAGCAGGATCAGTGAGGGTTGTAGACATGCTACATACATTGTGCATTGAAGATATTGGCACAAAGTTCATCCGTAATTACTATGCTTAACACCTAATGTAAGAAGCGACATAAATGCCCAGATGATAAAACTCTCTGGTCAACATCACACAAATTTATTGAGATACTTTGCAGCAGGGGTCGGCAAATGGTGGGGCATGCCCCCTTTGGGGGTAATGGCGCCCTTCGGCGGGGGGTAATGAGGGCCTCTGAGAAAGCCTCATCTTTTTTAGAATTAATGGCTCCCTTGATGGGACAAACATCGCAACTGTTGTGCCCCAGGATTCAAAGATTAGTCGAGGTCAAACGCACAAAGCATGAACTGATTAGCTGGCGTATGCCAATTTTCATGTATCTGCTCACCATTCCGTACAGTCGTGGAAAGTAACTGTCATGTATACTAGCCGGCGCTCGTCTATTGGCGTTTTCACAGTCACTAACGCAAGGGAGAGGAGTCGTCCATTGCACCCTGACCTGAGCGTCTCGGTCTCTGAGCTGGAGCTTTGCAGAAAAATTGAGCGTGTTGACCGTGAAGTTAAGCAGCCGCTGCTACCCAATTTAAAGGTCGTTGGTCATTGGGTGACCTTCCATAGGTCAATAACAACTGCCGAGTTAATCGGGTCCTGCTGTAACTTCTTGAAGTGAGATTTTGTGGCCTGCCGTGGCCTCAAGAAAGATCTCACAAATCAACGGTTATTCGGGTTAAGGTCATGCCATTTTCAGGACAGATAAAAATGATCGGTTCGATGGTACAGTTTTTTTTGTGATCCGACCCTTTTAACGTGATCTATTCTTGAAAAATACCCGCTACTCCTATACGTATGGGGGTTAACCTGCTGGAGATGGAGGTTGAACACCCCCTATTCACTTGGCTCCTGGGTCACTACCGAAACGCCGTAGTCGGCGATCGAAAGAGCGTAAGAAATGATGAAGAAAAAACTTTGGTCACCTTTTAGGTCAAATCAAAGGTCAGGTCACCAGAGGTCATCGAACGTAAAATTTCACTAATTTCCAGGTCAACCTTTGACAATTTTCGACAAACTGGCCTATAGCTCAGGAAAGGATAGAGCTACAGCGCTGCGGAAAAACGCATTCGATAGCTCTCTTAACGTTTTTTTCTGATGCCTGTCCTCAGATTCAACCGAAGATGGTTTAGCCTTCAGGAGACAAAAACTGCCAAAATGTACGTTGCTTGCTGATAGTTTTTCTTAAATAACTTTTCACTCAAAACTTGCAAGAGCTCACTTTTATCAGCATCGTGATCCTCCCGTCGAGAAGCATCGAAGGTTTTGTTGCACATCAGTCGATCCGTATCGTCGAGCTGAACACATCTAAGGCATTTTCATCGCTCTGGGATGCCTTTATAAAAAATTATTAGCGAATAGCTGTTAGATACCATTCATGACCTGAAATGACCTCAGGGACCTACAGTGGGGTTACGGGTGCAATTTTTCGGTTCAGCGGTCATGTTTACTTGTAAATAAAATAAGAGTGTCACAGTGTTAGGAATGACACTGGTCCAAAACAGGCGCCTTTCAATTTTCTACCATTGACTTTGCGCCCTCTCCCATTGATAATGGGAGAGGGCGTGAAATTGACCTGAACTTTGGTCACCGACATCAAATCTCCGAGATAAAATTTTGTACATGTTGTTGCCTTTATCAATTCCTGAAAGTTTGAAAGAGATCTGTCACTCAATGCAGCTAAAGCAGGCGTTGCAGTCTTTACTGAGGTGAGGTCGCTTGACCTGATCTGGTGACCTGACCTTGAGTGACTCTGGTCTGAAATATTCACACCATGTGCAGAAACGATGTATGATAAAATGTTCCAAAATGGTGGCACTCCGTGCCAACGTTTTTGAGATATTTGCGAGAAACCGCAGGGGAGGGGGCCTGCGGTTTCTCGTAGATATGATACCAAAGAGTCACGGAAAAGTATGGAATTTCAGTACCTTCGTTGTGTCGCCAATGGGGTCTGGTACTTGGTAGGTGGGGGTAATGGCCCTGCCTGGCGCCAAAAAAGGGGGCACGACCCCGGAGGACCTGCCGACCACTGCTTTGCAGGTACATATTTACATTCATGGCAAATACTTTCGATTTGATTCAGAAACTAGTTGCTAGTAAGCTTGCATTTTTGTAGGTACCACAACGATCATATATTAAATCATAAAAAACCTTCTCATGGCATTCATCACATACCTTTTTACCGAACAAGTACCTAGCTACCATACAATGATTCTACAAATTTTCCGCAATCCATCTATCTATATCTCAACTGACACAATGAATTGAAATACCCTAGCAAAACCTATAAATGTACATAAAAAGAATGCAATGCTACAAGAACTATGAATTTCTGAAGTTATTCTCACATGCTGGAACGTTGAAACTCTACTTTTGTCTTCCATTTCCACGTTTGATTGAGCCATCATATCGAACTGTTTTCGGTCTTCAGTCACAAGCTTTCGCACAAATCTTGAATTTTTACACATCATCTTGAACCATGCTCCAGTCTTTCCAACAAGGTACTATGTAACATCAAAGCAATTTTGATTTGTTACAGCAGCTTCAGATCATGATAGGCTTGAGGTTTGTTACACCATTTGCCAGACAAATCGCTACAAAATGTGTATCAATTCCCAAACTAAGTAATTGATCATATCAGTATTTGCAGTTTCCACACAATGTTTCATAATATTATTCTATGTTTATATAAAGAAACTCAAATAATCCACAAATTGTTATTGAAACACTCCCACTTCAGTTGGTGACATACCAGGGAAATAAGCTAAAATTAGAGCGCTCTATTTATTGCTCCTGCCCCATGTTGAAGAGATACCCCTAAAAGCGTGATCTTTTATCGGCCCTTACGCAGCAAGGCAGTAATTCTCAGACCGGTGGATGGTATCAATAGAAAGAGAATGCATCAAAGATTAACATGAATTAATAAAAATAACATTAAAATGTTAATTAAGCGTGGAAATTAGTCCCAAACATAAGCTAATTATTGCTCCTACCTCGGCGACGGCGCTCCCCGCAGTCAGCGGAGAAGCTAAAATAAAAGCCACCATCCTCCTCCGTAAGTCAATTTTAGAGCGGCCGAGTGGGCCGATGCGGGGCCACCAAACTGAGGTGAGACGCGGCTAGCAATTGCAAACCGCCATAGAAATCAATACGTACAATATGGGATGATTACTCTGAAGCTGGAGTGAAGGCATGAGTAGATTGCAAGAAACGAAATGCATAGATTGGTTGAATTATGTACAATAGGCACAGCTCAGATGAAGCCATTTCTATGATGTTGACATATGACATAACCCTTCCTCTCCTCACCTATGACCTAAGTGCATTGGCAGTTACCGGCATAGTTTTTGAGCACGAGTGTAATTCGCCATCGGGCCGCAATGCATGTTGCTAGGCTGCTGCAATTACAACGAACATACGAATACTGCCTTCATTTGTAGACGTTTGTTTTTTTAGGCGGTCTTTGACGTGCAAGGGGGCATACCTGTCGACAACATGAGTTTCTCCGAATTTCAAAAACTCCCAGAATTTCAATTCCTTATGCACTGTTGTAGGTACAGCTATGTTCACAAGTTTTCGTTTCCTCCTGTTCTAGAAAGGATGATATTTGTCGATTTCGTGCGTCGCTGATAGGAGGGTGCGTTTAATAATTAGGCCCAACGCTTTCTGCATCCGCGAGTACCTTCAAAAGGGAACAACAGTTTCCATTTATTACACTATGGGACATGTGACAAAATGACAACTGGAACACGCATGAAACGGAGCTCATATCCCTAAAAATGTCTACAATCACTTCTTTTCTGACACTATTAGCAAATACCATCTCAAGTTGGGTGGTTGACAGACAGTCAATGGAGATCTGGGGAGACTGAGTGATGCCAATTCACCACTTAACTGATAATGAGGGCCGAGGGAAGAGAAACATGCAACATGCACAACTGACAACTTGACAAGTGACAAAACACTACCACTATTGCGCAGTGCACAACAAATTACAGCAGCTAGCCCAAAAAATGCTTTTGGTGGCTAATTGCAAAACGAGTCACTAATAAATGTCTTAGTTGCAGCTGAACACTGCACAATAATCACACTGTTCACACATTGAGTGAGATGCCACAGGTGGTTTGAATCACACTTTGATTCAACTGCAAATCTGAAGTGTTGTCATGAGGTTCATGCCTCCATGATCACAGCACTTTGGTTGTGGTTGGCATAACACTTGTAGTCTGCAGAGTTCCACATGAACTGCAGACACCTCATCTGGTGGTCTTCATGTTGCTCAACTTCTTCAGGAGGCAAATGTCGACCACCCAGCGGAAGCATGGTCCTGCAGAAAAGAAAGGTAATGCATAAGGTACAAACATTATCTGCTGAAACAGCCCCTTCAATTGGCTGTTATTAAACTTTTAACATAACATAACAACATGTATTCCATGTATATTACATTTGTTGAAGTAAAATACTGCTGGCTATTTCAAAACCAGAAAATGTAATTATATTGTGGCATAATTCACATGCTCAGCTATCAGTATCAAATAATAATTAATTTAATATTTGGCATATTCTATATAACACATTCATGGAATATTCTACTTCACGTCACAAGGACTCACAATCTTTCTGTTGGGTGTTTGATTGACGCATTAACTAAGTTTGTCTTAGGTTTTCTTATTGCAAAAAAAATCATATTGCATTATTGTATCAAAATACTGCCAGCAATAACAAAACAAGAACATGAAATGTCAATGAGCAATCCGCCTTTCCTAAAAAGGGATTACTTTGAAAGGAATTTTAGTTTCTTTTCAGGAAAAGGAGAAATGATTATCAGGTAATTATCAGAAAACCACTCAACCAGCAAGTGGCTGGGTGGTTTCACAGCAAACATCAAGCCAAAACATATACTTACATTTATCTAACAATTGAGCCATTTGACTACTACAAGGATATGTGAGCAAAATAAGAATCCAATTATCCTATGTTGACTTCCTTGCAAAGTTTATGCCTTATTTTATGAAAACGTGTCACTAGAATATGATACTTATCATCGAATATTATTTAATTTACGATTTATTTCGATCGGAATGCACATGGAGTCCCGCGCCATTTTCGTCGACGATGAATATGATCGTGTTTCATGAAGAGATAAGGGGTTTCAATGGTCTTTCAAAGCAATAATTTGATGCAAAAATTTGTAGGAAATAATATAAAGCTGGTTCAAATGGCCATCAACCATTTAAAACACCGAAAATACTCACAACTCCGTCCCGACGACCACGCAGCGCCGCGCACGCCACACTACTGGCACAATGCCAAAACTGCTGTCACAGCGGAAATGTTTTTTTTCTCGATTGCAATTGTGGAATTATTTATTAAACAGAAGATGATCTTTCCGAAAAACCGACTGATTTCATACACAGATGCATGGAAAATAAAAAAATCCCGGTAAGTTTATTTGTATTGTTTTGTCGATTTTGACATGCTCCTAGTTTGCAGCCATATTTCGATATGTTCTACAGGGAGTTCAGAATTATTTCAGGACCAATCTTTTCCTCATTCATTTTCCCGTCGATCATGAAATTTTTAGAGCGGAACAATTAGTTTCCAGGCGGTCCGAGCGGTTTTCGTGAGAAGGGTGCAAAAATCGGCGTCATTTTTAGAGCCTCGACACCAGCTCAACACAGGACCCTATGGGAGACGGTGAAGTAGCGGGAGCAATAAATAGAGCGCTCTTATTTTAGCTTATTTCCCTGGTGTGTCACCGACTGACTTCAACTTCAAGAATTCACAGCAATAACAGTACAAGTTCAGAAGCAAACAAACATTGCGCCAGATTTCGTATGAAACGCGCCATCGTCCTGAACTTTCTACCACAGACGTCTGTCAAACTAGCAGCGAGCAGCGAGCAGCGAGTCCAGCAGCGAGAAACGGGCCATCCCGATTTAGCTGAAATTTGGCTCACAGAGCCTTCTCAGCACGCTGATTCCGAAAATCATGGTCTCTAGGGTGGAAATATTGACCGTTCTCGAGATAGAACCCTCTAAGGTTCTTACCATCCATGACCGGGCCATCCCGATTTGGCTGAAAATTGGCTCACAGAGCCTTCTCAGCACGCTGATTCCGAAAATCATGGTCTCTAGGGTGGAAATCTTGACCGTTCTCGAGATAGAACCCTCTAAAGTTCTTACCATCCATGACCGGGCCATCCCGATTTGGCTCAAAATTGGCTCACAGAGCCTTCTCAGCACGCTGATTCCGAAAATCATGGTCTCTTGGGTGGAAATATTGACCGTTCTCGAGATAGAACCCTCGCAGCGAGTCCAGCAGCGAGAAACGGGCCATCCCGATTTAGCTGAAATTTGGCTCACAGCGCCTTCTCAGCACGCTGATTCCGAAAATCATGGTCTCTAGGGTGGAAATATTGACCGTTCTCGAGATAGAACCCTCTAAAGTTCTTACCACCCATGACCGGGCCATCCCAATTTGGCTGAAAATTGGCTCACAGAGCCTTCTCAGCACGCTGATTCCGAAAATCATGGTCTCTTGGGTGGAAATATTGACCGTTCTCGAGATAGAACCCTCGCAGCGAGTCCAGCAGCGAGAAACGGGCCATCCTGATTAAGCTGAAATTTGGCTCACAGAGCCTTCTCAGCACGCTGATTCCGAAAATCATGGTCTCTAGTGTGGAAATCTTGACCGTTCTCGAGATAGAACCCTCTAAAGTTCTTACCACCCATGACCGGGCCATCCCGATTTAGCTGAAATTTGGCTCACAGAGCCTTCTCAGCACGCTGATTCCGAAAATCATGGTCTCTAGGGTGGAAATATTGACCGTTCTCGAGATAAAACCCTCTAAAGTTCTTACCATCCATGACCGGGCCATCCCGATTTGGCTAAAAATTGGCTCACAGAGCCTTCTCAGCACGTTGATTCCGAAAATCATGGTCTCTAGGGTGGAAATATTGACCATTCTCGAGATAGAACCCTCTAAAGTTCTTACTATCCATGACCGGGCCATCCCGATTTGGCTGAAAATTGGCTCACAGAGCCTTCTCAGCACGCTGATTCCGAAAATCATGGTCTCTAGGGTGGAAATATTGACCGTTCTCGAGATAGAACCCTCTAAAGTTCTTACCACCCATGACCAGGCCATAGAGACCAAGATTTTCGGAATCAGCGTGCTGAGAAGGCTCTGTGAGCCAATTTTCAGCCAAATCGGGATGGCCCGGTCATGGATGGTAAGAACTTTAGAGGGTTCTATCTCGAGAACGGTCAATATTTCCACCCTAGAGACCATGATTTTCGGAATCAGCGTGTTGAGAAGGCTCTGTGAGCCAATTTTCAGCCAAATCGGGATGGCCCGGTCTTGGGTGGTAAGAATTTTAGAGGGTTCTATCTCGAGAACGGTCAATATTTCCACCCTAGAGACCATGATTTTCGGAATCAGCGTGCTGAGAAGGCTCTGTGAGCCAAATTTCAGCTAAATCGGGATGGCCCGTTTCTCGCTGCTGGACTCGCTGCGAGGGTTCTATCTCGAGAACGGTCAATATTTGCACCCTAGAGACCATGATTTTCGGAATCAGCGTGCTGAGAAGGCTCCGTGAGCCAATTTTCAGCCAAATAGGGATGGCCCGGTCATGGATGGTAAGAACTTTAGAGGGTTCTATCTCGAGAACGGTCAATATTTCCACCCTAGAGACCATGATTTTCGGAATCAGCGTGCTGAGAAGGCTCTGTGAGCCAATTTTCAGCGAAATCGGGATGGCCCGGTCATGGGTGGTAAGAACTTTTAGAGGGTTCTATCTCGAGAACGGTCAAGATTTCCACCCTAGAGACCATGATTTTCGGAATCAGCGTGCTGAGAAGGCTCTGTGAGCCAAATTTCAGCTAAATCGGGATGGCCCGTTTCTCGCTGCTGGACTCGCTGCGAGGGTTCTATCTCGAGAACGGTCAATATTTCCACCCTAGACACCATGATTTTCGGAATCAGCGTGCTGAGAAGGCTCTGTGAGCCAATTTTCAGCCAAATCGGGATGGGCCGTTCTTGGGTGGTAAGAATTTTAGAGGGTTCTATCTCGAGAACGGTCAATATTTCCACCCTAGAGACCATGATTTTCGGAATCAGCGTGCTGAGAAGGCTCCGTGAGCCAATTTTCAGCCAAATAGGGATGGCCCGGTCATGGATAGTAAGAACTTTAGAGGGTTCTATCTCGAGAACGGTCAATATTTCCACCCTAGAGACCATGATTTTCGGAATCAACGTGCTGAGAAGGCTCTGTGAGCCAATTTTTAGCCAAATCGGGATGGCCCGGTCATGGGTGGTAAGAACTTTTAGAGGGTTCTATCTCGAGAACGGTCAATATTTCCACCCTAGAGACCATGATTTTCGGAATCAGCGTGCTGAGAAGGCTCTGTGAGCCAAATTTCAGCTAAATCGGGATGGCCCGGTCATGGGTGGTAAGAACTTTAGAGGGTTCTATCTCGAGAACGGTCAAGATTTCCACACTAGAGACCATGATTTTCGGAATCAGCGTGCTGAGAAGGCTCTGTGAGCCGAATTTCAGCTAAATCAGGATGGCCCGTTTCTCGCTGCTGGACTCGCTGCGAGGGTTCTATCTCGAGAACGGTCAATATTTCCACCCAAGAGACCATGATTTTCGGAATCAGCGTGCTGAGAAGGCTCTGTGAGCCAATTTTCAGCCAAATTGGGATGGCCCGGTCATGGGTGGTAAGAACTTTAGAGGGTTCTATCTCGAGAACGGTCAATATTTCCACCCTAGAGACCATGATTTTCGGAATCAGCGTGCTGAGAAGGCGCTGTGAGCCAAATTTCAGCTAAATCGGGATGGCCCGTTTCTCGCTGCTGGACTCGCTGCGAGGGTTCTATCTCGAGAACGGTCAATATTTCCACCCAAGAGACCATGATTTTCGGAATCAGGGTGCTGAGAAGGCTCTGTGAGCCAATTTTGAGCCAAATCGGGATGGCCCGGTCATGGATGGTAAGAACTTTAGAGGGTTCTATCTCGAGAACGGTTAATATTTCCACCCTAGAGACCATGATTTTCGGAATCAGCGTGCTGAGAAGGCTCTGTGAGCCAATTTTCAGCCAAATCGGGATGGCCCGGTCATGGATGGTAAGAACTTTAGAGGGTTCTATCTCGAGAACGGTCAAGATTTCCACCCTAGAGACCATGATTTTCGGAATCAGCGTGCTGAGAAGGCTCTGTGAGCCAATTTTCAGCCAAATCGGGATGGCCCGGTCATGGATGGTAAGAACCTTAGAGGGTTCTATCTCGAGAACGGTCAATATTTCCACCCTAGAGACCATGATTTTCGGAATCAGCGTGCTGAGAAGGCTCTGTGAGCCAAATTTCAGCTAAATCGGGATGGCCCGTTTCTCGCTGCTGGACTCGCTGCTCGCTGCTCGCTGCTAGTTTGACAGACGTCTACCACAGACGGTAGTTCAACCGCAGCCGATGCGCATATAGTTACATCATATTCACATTCAGATTCACATTCAGATTCGTTCCGAATATCGATCATTTTCATCGATATTCAGATTCGTCCCGAATATCGATCATTTTCATCGATATTCGCGGCGCGCATGCGCACTGCCAATATCGATGACCTTGAATGCACATTCACATTCGTTCCGAATATCGATCAGTTTCATCGACATTCACTTTGGCGGCGCGCATGCGCACTGCGAATATCGATGACCTTGAATGCACATTCACATTCGCGTTCCGAATATCGATCAGTTTCATCGACATTCAGGTTGGCGGCGCGCATGCGCGCTGCGAATATCGATGACCTTGAATGCACATTCACATTCGCTGCGCGCATGCGCACTGCGAATATCGATGACCTTGAGTGCACATTCAGATTCAGTGGAGGGGGGAGGAGGGGGGGGGGGTATCAATTCCCGCGGCATAGGCGGCGGAACGGGGAGGGCACCGGGAGTTTCTTACATGCGCAGAGGCGTTTCCAGAGCCTAGTTCTTGGAGGCACTTTTCGCCAGACTTCGACTTTTCCGATATTTACCGGTAGAGAACGTTTTTAGCCGCGCGTTAGCAATGGTATTTTGCGGCACAATTCTGTTATCAATTTGAAATCCTTTGTATGTCTTCTAAACTACAAATGCATTCAAGCGATGACGTTTGATTTTGTTTGTTAATTTTTGTGGTAGGTAAATCAGGAGCTGCGTGCGGCCGCGAAACAGCTCGTTTTGTGTGCCTCCAGCACCTCGGTACATCTGGCTTCAATCAAAAGAAAGGAACTGCAACATAGTTACATATATTGTATTTATCATAGCACCGGACACAGCCGGCCAACAGGCGCGAGCAGCACACGCTCCCTAGCAACTTAATACTGGGTCAGCGGCGACAGAGCCGGCCGTGAGATCACGCAGCGTCGCCAGCCGCGCCAGGAACTCAACAGAACAGTGTACGGGGCCAGCAGCAGCCGCTCCGCCCCGCCCCGCCGCGCGGGTCGCAACTGTCCCACCCCGTGAGCACGTGGGGGCCTCCTCTGACGCCGCAGGGAACACACGATCCCTCCAAGACACAGGTGCAGACAGGCACTGGGGTGTCCGCACGCTGTCCATGTGGACTCGAACGGGCATCCAAACTGGAGGTCCAGGCCGACCGACTCCAATCGCCCTGGCGACTACACGCGACATTGGATCCTGCCCGCCGCGCCGGTAGATGTTAGCAGCGGGCAGACTCCACCGCGCAACCCACTCTGTAGCCCAGGGGGCCCGGGGTTCGCCCCATGACCGGAGCACGCCGCCGTCACGAACTACAGTCGCGCGCTTCCGCCGCCGGAGGCGCTGGCGGCGGTGCGGCAGCCGTTAGAAGCTCTGCGCGACGTGACGGAGCGCCGATGACGACGACGGCGCGGTGTGCGTGATGAAGCAGATGAGACGGGTGGGCACTGGGCAGCACTCCGGCGTTCAGCTGGTAAAACTCCACCAGCTGGATGACGTCGTACAAGCGAGTCTTACCGCCGTCCAGCACCGTGACCGGCGGCTGACTGGTGTCCTTTACCTGTGGAGGGGAGAAAATGGTCAACTGAGGTCGGTGGGCGACCAGCAGGGGGCCAATGAGATGGCCGGATCGACACCGGATTAATCTTTATGCACGTATGATCGCTACTAATGATAGCACGACCGGTAAGTCATCGTCCAGGGAAATCTAAGTCTAAATGTAGTACAAACTGTCGGAAGACAACGGCTAATCGTCGCGAATCCCAAACCGTTTCGCAATAATCCATGACCTACGCCAACAATTGGCAACAGAACTCGGCCAAAGTCTACTAATATCGAGCCAGCTGGCCTCTTCTCCTCCCTTCTAGAGCCTTCCTGGGCATTTCACAACTGCTACCCTACCAGCTGGATGCACGTTCGTCGCTCATTCATTATGTCTAGTTCATGAGCGTCAGTTTCTTTTGAAATGTGAGCTGCCGACCAGCGTCCCAGATTAAACTTTGCATCTCGAATGGGCCGAGCGGCGAAAACAACCGCGGCTCTGAGAGGGTCCCGAAAGGCTAAGCGCTAGACGGGGCTAACTCACCTGGAGAATAAAACGCCGGGACCAGAAAGCGGCCTCATTTCCAGCACTGGTGGGCAGCACTCTGGCGTTCAGCTGGTAAAACTCCACCAGCTGGATGACGTCGTACAAGCGAGTCTTGCCGCGTCCAGCACCGTGACCGGCGGCTGACTGGTGTCCTTTACATGTGGAGGGGAGAAAATGGTCAACTGAGGTCGGTGGGCGACCAGCAGGGGGCCAATGAGATGGCCGGATCGACACCGGATTAATCTTTATGCACGTATGATCGCTACTAATGATAGCACGACCGGTAAGTCATCGTCCAGGGAAATCTAAGTCTAAATGTAGTACAAACTGTCGGAAGACAACGGCTAATCGTCGCGAATCCCAAACCGTTTCGCAATAATCCATGACCTACGCCAACAATTGGCAACAGAACTCGGCCAAAGTCTACTAATATCGAGCCAGCTGGCCTCTTCTCCTCCCTTCCAGAGCCTTCCTGGGCATTTCACAACTGCTACCCTACCAGCTGGATGCACGTTCGTCGCTCATTCATCATGTCTAGTTCATGAGCGTCAGTTTCTTTTGAAATGTGAGCTGCCGACCAGCGTCCCAGATTAAACTTTGCATCTCGAATGGGCCGAGCGGGGAAAACAACCGCGGCTCTGAGAGGGTCCCGAAAGGCTAAGCGCTAGACGGGGCTAACTCACCTGGAGAATAAAACGCCGGGACCAGAAAGCGGTCTCATTTCCAGCACTGGTGGGCAGCACTCTGGCGTTCAGCTGGTAAAACTCCACCAGCTGGATGACGTCGTACAAGCGAGTCTTGTCGCCGTCCAGCACCGTGACCGGCGGCTGACTGGTGTCCTTTACCTGTGGAGGGGAGAAAATGGTCAACTGAGGTCGGTGGGCGACCAGCAGGGGGCCAATGAGATGGCCGGATCGACACCGGATTAATCTTTATGCACGTATGATCGCTACTTATGATAGCACGACCGGTAAGTCATCGTCCAGGGAAATCTAAGTCTAAATGTAGTACAAACTGTCGGAAGACAACGGCTAATCGTCGCGAATCCCAAACCGTTTCGCAATAATCCATGACCTAGGTACGCCAACAATTGGCAACAGAACTGGGCCAAAGTCTACTAATATCGAGCCGGCTGGCCTTTTCTCCTCCCTTCCAGAGCCTTCCTGGGCATTTCACAACTGCTACCCTACCAGCTGGATGCACGTTCGTCGCTCATTCATTATGTCTAGTTCATGAGCGTCAGTTTCTTTTGAAATGTGAGCTGCCGACCAGCGTCCCAGATTAAACTTTGCATCTCGAATGGGCCGAGCGGCGAAAACAACCGCGGCTCTGAGAGGGTCCCGAAAGGCTAAGCGCTAGACGGGGCTAACTCACCTGGAGAATAAAACGCCGGGACCAGAAAGCGGCCTCATTTCCAGCACTGGTGGGCAGCACTCCGGCGTTCAGCTGGTAAAACTCCACCAGCTGGATGACGTCGTACAAGCGAGTCTTGCCGCCGTCCAGCACCGTGACCGGCGGCTGACTGGTGTCCTTTACCTGTGGAGGGGAGAAAATGGTCAACTGAGGTCGGTGGGCGACCAGCAGGGGGCCAATGAGATGGCCGGATCGACACCGGATTAACCCTCGCACGACCAGGCCATTTCTCATAACACGAACGACCAGGGGGGGGGGTTGTTACGACCCCCCCTGGCGTTTCAAAACGGAAGGTCGTAGAGCTTAGCGGAAAAAACCAACGGATTGCTCTCAACGAGATCTCGCGATTGGTGGTATATTTTTTGGTCCTAGGTCAACATTTGACCTACTTTTGACCGGTCAAAGGTCAAATTTTCGGAAAAATAGACTTTTTTCAACTTTCGGCGGCGATTGCGGCAAAACGGTGGGAGATATCGACTTGAAACCTTCACTATCGTGTTCCTTGATCAATTCTCTATCGTTTGGTATGTATTTCGTTTCCCTAGCTCTAACAATGGCGCATTGGGAGCGCCGGAAGTCGGCAAGGTCACTGTCGGCGGCAGAAATTCGAAAAATCAAAATTTAAATTTTTGAAATCTGATTGTATTTTTGGATTTGGGAGGTCCATTTGCTCCCTATAGAAGCTAATATTGCTGCATATTCCCATTGAGGTGACAAGAATTAGCAAAATAGTGGTTCGGGCGCTTTTCAAAAATAGTACCGGACGCTGTTCCTCTTGTGACGTCATAGCTCCGTGACCTGACCTGACCCGGTCAAATTTCTTATACCATATGATAGCCAATACTTGCCCCAACATGCATGGGAAGTTTCATCACGATCCATCAACCGATGTCCGTACCACCGGCAGGAAACCTCGGGCGTTGGCACTCAGTTTGTGAAAATCCGGCCGGAGGCTGTACCTCTTATGACGTCATAACTCCGTGACCTGACATGACCCGATCAATTTTTTTTCGGCAAAAGATGCGCAAAGGTTGCCCCAGAGGGTATTGAAAATTTCAGCCCGCTACGACAAGCCGTTTAGCGTGCACTTCGAAAAAACCTCAGGGGGGGTTGATACACCCCCCCCCCCCTAGGCGTTCTAGGGTTAATCTTTATGCACGTATGATCGCTACTTATGATAGCACGACCGGTAAGTCATCGTCCAGGGAAATCTAAGTCTAAATGTAGTACAAACTGTCGGAAGACAACGGCTAATCGTCGCGAATCCCAAACCGTTTCGCAATAATCCATGACCTACGCCAACAATTGACAACAGAACTCGGCCAAAGTCTACTAATATCGAGCCAGCTGGCCTCTTCTCCTCCCTTCCAGAGCCTTCCTGGGCATGGGCGTCACCACCACTAGGGACACTAGGGACATTGTCCCTAGAAGTTTTGAAATCATCGAAAACTACTAGGGATTGTCCCTAGAAGTTTTTGGAGCTCCCTTTACTGGGGACACGCAAAGAACCCGGGACACAATAATGACGCAACTTGCTCAGCTCTCCAAACACATGTGTTTTGCGTTGCGAACGGTCGCGTCAACATCGCCACGATAAATAAAAAGGCCCACGAGCGGTGTGCCTCCTCACAGATGTGACGGTGTCCTCCGGCCTCCAGGCACGTGCGTGTAGTCGCCGTAAAGCTGGATACGGCAGGCCGGCACTCGTCCGAGAAATTGGTCGAGTTTGTTTCCCAGTCACCCGAGGAGACACCCGAGCCGATTCTGGAGGTGCCCAGCGTGATTGCTCAAACGAACTCGGCTGGTTACATACAGGTCCAGCTTATAAACCCGACCGATGACGATATGCAGCTGCCCGCCGGTTACGAGCTGGGGCAGACCCAGCTGTATGAGGGGCTGGTCGCCAAAGTGCGCGTGGACCCGGCGGGAGGTCAGGATCAGGGCAGTACTGGGCCGCCGCTCTGGGCCGGTCGCTGGTCAAGCCAACATTTCCTAAATCAATTCCCTCTGGAACATCGGAGTGGGGATCGGAGACGGCGGGTAGAGGGGGGAGGCATCAGGGCCATGCCCCCCGCCCAAAGGGAAAATCAGGGGTCATCATATAATTTGCCCCCCCCCCCCAAAAAAAAAACAAGCGATGGGGCCCCGGCCCTTATTCGATTGTCACTAGGCTCAAGAAACCCACATCAGCTATTGACAGCTCCATACCGGTCTTTTAGGGCCCTACACTGACCTCTGGGCTCTGAGGGCCCTTCCATGGTGGTCAAGTGCCCACACTGACCGTGGAGGACCCGCATTGACCTCTGAGGGCCCTCCGCTGGCCTTTAAGGGCCCCTAAACCGGCCTCAGGGGCCCATCCGGCGTCTGAGGGCCTCACATCGGCCTCTGGCGGCAGTTCTGTCTCTGGGGTACGAAGACTAACCTTTACGTGTCCCTGAGGGCCCTGTACTGGATTTTGAAGACCCGATGCCGGCCTCTAAGGCCGCATCGGCCTCTGAGGGCCAATCTTGGCTTTTGAGGGCACTCTGCTTGTCTCTGGGGTCCAACTCTGGGGTCTCGCTGGCCCATGCCGGTCTTTTAGGAACCCACACTGACCTATGAGGCCCCATGCTGGCCTGTAAGGGCCAATTATATTAGCCTCTGAGGGTTTCGCACTGGATTCGGAAGATCCGATGCCGGACCTTTCATGGCCTGCATTGGCCTCTGGGGGACCATTTTGGGCTCTGAGGGCCCTCTGCTGGCCTCTGGGGTCTAACAGGTTTGCATAGGCAGAATGATGTGGGCACGCGTTTCCTGATCGAAGAATATGCCTACATACTACCGCATAACTTCTTCGTTTTTTCCCCAACTAAATATTAATTATTATCCCTCGTTTTTAAATTAGGCAGTGGCCGAAATCCAACAAGGAACGAAGATTTGGGGGTAGGTGGGCATTGGCGACCAGACTCAAGCAAAGGTTTGTGGCGACGCCCTGGAAAAGTGTCCCTAGAAGTTCTGAAACCGTGGTGACGCCGCTGTATCCTGGGCATTTCACAACTGCTACCCTACCAGCTGGATGCACGTTCGTCGCTCATTCATCATGTCTAGTTCATGAGCGTCAGTTTCTTTTGAAATGTGAGCTGCCGACCAGCGTCCCAGATTAAAGCAGCCTCGACACATCCCTTTGATGGCACCGTGATGACGTCGTTCGGCAGGCATGATACTAATTAACCATGGCGTGGTACAGTGCAACGACAAAATGATGAAGGGATGGCAATCTTCAACGAGGCTGACGCGTTATAGGAGGCCAGTTCCGGCAAACAGTGATAGATAACATTTTAATGATAGAAGAAAGGCCCCAGCCAGGCGAGCTGCGTGCAACGGCACCAACTGAACGACCTGGAAAATTTACAGGAGACCAAAAACCGTTACTTCGGATTGTGACTTAGCCCCGCATGTGTGCGGCGTTTGCCAGCGTAATGTGTACGGCGGGGGGGTCCGTTGAACCCGCCTGCCGTTCGGCCCCTGATCGAGCTAGAGGTTCGCGGAAAAAACGAGCGTGTTGCCCGTGATGAGAGGAAGCCGATGATACCCAATTTTAAGGTCCTAGGTAATTGGTTGACCTTCCAGGTCAGGTCAATGACCCAAAAGTCGAGAAAATCGGGACCTGTTAGAATTTCGTAAAGTGAAGCTGTTGTGGCTTTTTTTTTGGTGTGCTGATCACGAATTTCATATTACTTTTGATTACAGATGATGTCTTCATGCATTTAGGCCAGGTCGGGTCAGGTCAGGTCAGGTCGACCAGTAGGCGTCCTGACGGCTATCCATAGTAGGTGTCAACTACCACTGACGGCGTCGTAACATGTTACGAAGGCACTAAACTACTTCGCAAATGTTCAAATGGATGCTAAATTCGAAATCAGCCCGAAAAACTACCCTTGAAACATGTAATATACGAAAAAGTGAACCGAGGTCATCTAAGGTCAATGACCTGACCTTCAGGTGACGTTGACACCCACCGTAATTCGTGGGACGAACATCATTTCACATGTTTCGACGTTTATAATCACAAAAAGACTGGAAACGCGCGGATAATGTGAGCTGACATACGCCAAATCGCGATTCCGGCCGAACATGGTCTCGAGAATCAGGTCACAGGTCAAAGGTCATTTCGGTCAGGGTCATGCAATTTTCAGGGTAACTGTAAAGTTGATCAACTCGAGGGTACTGAAAGTTTTGTCGCGATCAGCCGCAGTTTGCGCGAGTTATTTGGGAACAAACCATGGAGGGGTCCATCCGACCCCTCCCCGGCCCCTACACATGCGAGGGTTAAGCTAGATTTTGTATCGATTACCAATGGTGGCACCTTGTTGTCGAAACGTCTAAAATACAAAAAGATTTAGATTTTAATTATCATTTTGGTTTGCAACCATTAGTCACCATATTTCATAAAATCACAGAGCAAAGCGACATCGGCATTCGCCCATCCCGTCGTCCGTCGTCAAAACACATACCTTAGAGCCTCTTTAGCGGGTGTGTTCTCCTGGGATGGTGACTTTCTGCCAGCTCGATGGCCCTGGCCTCGACTGGGTCGCTAAACACGCTGCCGCAGCTGCCGGTGAAATCCATGGCGACCAGAGAACGAAAACTTTGCTGCAGAGGGAGAGAGAGAGGGGGGGGCAGTCAGAAGTTCGGTAAAGGAAGGGCAGGGGGTAGATAGCAGACCTAGAATCTACATCGGACACCGCCGCACACGGAGGGTGTCAGGGTGCTCAGACGAGGCACAAAACACCCGACAGCCGGGCAACTACAAGCCATACACAATCTCAGGAAACGTAACGGACTCAGGGACCGTCCCGCTCACAAAACATGGTCGCGTGCCAGCCGTCGGTGAAACGTCGTCTCAAAGCTCCCACCCCATCCCTCTGCCCTGCTCCATCCCTCTCTCCTCGGCATTGGCATCGGCGAGCTGGCGAGCACCAGCAGACGAATCGCGGCCAGAATCGCCAGGCAGCGCATCAGGTCGCAGTGCATTGACAGCAAAGCTGCTCCAGAAGTGCAACGCAGCTTGTGACACGGATGAGGATCTCTTGTGGGCACGCACGTGAGTTGGGAACTCCCGTCCTCAACCGACACTGTGGGCACTGTTGTCCTCAACCGACGCGATGTTGCCACCAGACTGGTTATTGATTCGCCTTTTTTGGATCAATTCAATCATTGACTCATTTGATTATTTTTCAAAGATTCAATCACCGTTCAATTCCTTAAAAAATGGTGAATCGATTCCTTTTGATTCAGAGATTAAAAAAGGAATGATGCACTTTTGATTGGGCCAAAAAATAATTGAACGATTCTTTTTCCGATTCAATTTAAAAAAGATCCCTGATTTAGGGATACTATTGCATCTGTTGTGTTCTTCTCGTCAGTGTTATGCAATTATCATCCCATGACACTGGAAGTATTGTTGATGATGAACTATCTGTACAGTTCAAATTTTCTTAAATTCATGAAGCATACACTTCTTTGATTCAATCAACCCTGATTCCCAATTCGTTTGATTCAATCATGACTTGTGAATCGAAAAATCCTGACGGTGAACCAACCTTTTTGATTCAACAAATTTTGTTTTATACAGTCCAATCGATTCAATCACGGGTTAATCGAACACCAGTTTGGTTGCCACTCAGTGTGCTGAGTATCACTGCACTGAATTATACTGACCAACCAATTGAAACTACGTTAACACACAGACGTCTGGGGGGGGGGGGGGGTTGTGGATGGTTGATCCCACACGCAGCTGGAGTATGACTAATCCTTCCACACGCAAAGCAAGCCAACTTCTTGAAAGGATAGTGTGTCGGCTGGTGGGACGTTCCCAGACATCTATCGCACTTGGTGGACTGGCCGGACAGAACCACATACCTACTTCTTTGGCAACTGCTTAGACTGACAGGTAGACTCAGCGTGTCTCGCCTTTGAACAATTGAAGCAAAGTTGGGTCCTGAAAGGACACTGACTGGCCTGTTGCCTCCGACTGTTACACCTTGGACACCTCACCGTGGCTGCCGACCGGGCGAGATGCAGTTGTTGTGGTGCCACCTGGCTGAAAAGAAGTCCTGGCCTGTTGAGGTCACCCAGCTGGGTTCTGGTCACCTCCAGGCGTTGGGCCATTTCCACAGCCTTTTGAAGCGTCAGGCGTGGATCTGCAAAAAACTTCTGCAACTCCGGGTTCTTACACCTGGCAACAGCACATTCCAGCACAACAGTTTCTCTGGCTACAATATAGCCACAGCGATCCGCCTGCAGTCTCAAGTAAGGCCGCGAGATATGAATGCGTCAAACCGCTCCCCCTCCTTCCTGTACATTGTACAAATCATGTAATATAGACATTTCGTATGTGACATTCACTTGTGGTTGAAAAAAGGCTTTCAGCTTTTCTGTAAGAAGCTTGTACTTATCTGCAGAACGTGACACTCCAGCAGGTTAGGGGAGAGTGCGTACAATTTCCTGGACTTCTAGTACCATAAGCGTTTGACGAACAACGGCACAATGCAAAGTGAAGCATTGGGCCTTGCAAGGAGTGCATACACTCACGATTTAAGATAGTTTTAGATCATCCACGAAGCCAAAATAATACTGAACTAGGAGCCTCATCCCCTATTGTCTGTCAGTTATGGGACTACGCTCGCAACACCGAAGTGGGAGCCTCATCCCCAACTGTCTGTCAGTCATGACACTACCCCTATTGTCTGTCAGTCATGGGACTACGCTCACAATACCGAAGTAGGAGCCTCATTCCCTAGTGTCAGTCATGGGACTGTCCTCTACGGTGTCTCAGTCATGGGACTACGCTCACAATACCGAAGAGCCTCATCCCCTACTGTCAGTCATGGGACTATCCTCTACGGTGTCTCAGTCATGGGACTACGCTCACAATACCCCCTACTGTCTGTCAGTCATGGCACTATACCTACCGTCTGTCAGTCATGGGACTACGCTCACAATACCCCCTACTGTCTGTCAGTCATGGCACTATACCTACCGTCTGTCAGTCATGGGACTACGCTCACAATACCGAAGTAGGAGCCTCATCCCCTACTGTCTGTCAGTCATGGCACTATACCTACCGTCTGTCAGTCATGGGACTACGCTCACAATACCGAAGTAGGAGCCTCATCCCCTACTGTCAGTCAGTCATGGCACAATAACTACTGTCTGTCAGTCATGGGACTACGCTCACAATACCGAAGTAGGAGCCTCATCCCCTACTGTCTGTCAGTCATGGCACTGTCCCTACTGTCTGTCAGTCTTGGGACTACGCTCACAATACCGAGGTAGGAGCCTCATCCCCTACTGTCAGTCATGGGACTGTCCTTAACGGTCTGTCAGTCATGGGACTACGCTCACAATACCGAAGTAGGAGCCTCATCCCCTAACGTCTGTCAGTCATGGGACTGTCCTCTAAGGTGTCTCAGTCATGGGAATACGCTCACAATACCGAAGTAGGAGCCTCATCCCCTACTGTCAGTCAGTCATGGCACTATCCCTACTGTCTGTCAGTCATGGGACTACGCTCACAATACCGAAGTAGGAGCCTCATCCCCTACCGTCTGTCAGTCATGGGACTGTCCTCTACGGTGTCTCTGTGATGAGTGCCCCCAGGGGGTCCGGAAGCGGTGGGGAGTATGTTTTCAAAAAAAAAAAAATATTGTTTAATAAAATTTCTTTCATCGGGGGTGTTTTTCTTTCCGAGATGGTTGCCGACCTGCGCCGTGCTCTGGAACAACCTCAGGTGAGTGTTTTCGACTGGTAGATCCTCAAATGGTTGATTAACGAGTTGATTTTCTTGCTGTTTGACTTCTCTCTTGTTCAAACGCAATTGCACACCCATTTTCAATTGATGATCGGTCCGTTGGTTTCAAGCTGACCGATTCCTTTCCGCCACCGTTCCTTGCGCCTGGGGCTCGTCACAAACAATATTTATAATGAGGCTGGCTTGTCGCTTGTCAACATATAGTCTTCACTGCCTAGGATGGTATCTGTCTCATAAGGAATTTAGGACACGGAAGTCTCCCCAAAGTATATAATTTTGATGCCTCCCTTGAGGACATAACCTGAAGCCACCATCTGATACCTGATAGCTACCCACAATTCTCTCCCTTTCTAATGCCTATCATCCCAAAGGTAATCGAGTACATCCCCATTTAATGTCGCCCTCAATGCTGAGATTAGATCTCCCGCTGGTCCTTACACTATATGACGCATACCGCAATCTCCCTCAGACCCACTCTCTTTGTCATACCTCTCTCATTCCACTACAATAAATTTGATCTCGCGTCGACCTCTCAGTCCCTCCCAGCAATTATTCTAACTCCCTCCAGCGGTACATATCAGGAACAATAAACGCAATTTGTTCAATAGACTCCGTGATTAGTGTGAATTTCATCTAGGCTTACTCTTACCTCCCAACGACTTATCGCGCCACATTCCAACATTGGAATCGTGTGTGCTCTTCCTAGCACCTCTTGGGCTCCCTGGCCCAATATCCTCGAACACCTACATCACTTGACCCGGATTACTTGTCTAAAGGTGCAACGCAGGTAGCGATTACATTATTAGCGTTCGTCGATGGGTGTGATTGGTTCAATCAATCTCTGCCGGCCCACTCTCTTCGAACACCTACATCATTTGACCCCGATTACTTGTCTTAAGATCGACGCGGGTAGCGTCAGTTATTAGCGTTCCTCGGTGGCTTATGATTGGTCCGTCAACCTCTGCCGCTCACGGCACATCTCTGTTTCCCTACTAAAACCCCGCGGCCGGACGTTGGTTTCTGACCCTTGCAGCCCTTCTGTGAGAGACCGTCTTCGCGTTTTCACCCAACGAACCGGTGGACACAAGCCTGCTACCCCGACGACCGCAGTCTCACCGGGCTCATAGACAGGCACCTACTCAGTACTCTCATGCAGTCATGGCACCCGCAAGTGGCGCCTTTGAATCATTGACCGGTGTGATTCGAAAGACTCCATGACTGAATCTATCCTGCAATTTTATCCGACGCCGTGGAATTCTGTCCTGCAGATGTGTTTTCAAGCGCGTTAGCGTCATGAGTGATGTATGCTGCGATCTTTCCGACGGTGGACTTATCACTTACCTCATCCCGGCGGTATTACTCCTCGCCTTATTATTCTATCATCTTCTTCGTATTTGTCACTCACCTTGGGCGGGGTGCTCCCTCGCCCCGTCTCTCTCTGACCCACCTCTCAGCTTGGGCGTCTTATGGCGTTCTTCGTTCCGATATCTGCCTAACATACTTACTTCTTCCGTAACGTGAGACAGTTCCGATCCTAGTAGACTTAGACGTATCAGCAGAGTCAAAAACACATGAAAGTGTTGCAACATACCTCCTCTTCGGCTAGCATCCATCCTTAGATCTTTTCCTCCTTGTGTAATTCCGGTTTCAATATCTATCGACCACTTCAGAGTCACTCCTTCTGTATCTCCTTACCTGTCTGATCCGTAGAATCCCTTCAGTCCATGTGCGCACCGCTGCGCGGTACGAGTCATTTGTTTCCCGCGACATGAACACAAAAAAAAATCATTGGATAGAGAAATCTGCGCCGCCAAATACTCAGACCATCTACTACTCCTTTCATCTACACGATATTTACGCCTATCAGCCGAAACGTCTCCACCGTAGCTTGCTATATTCACTCAGTGACGTCATATTCCAGGAAACAGACTGTGTTTACACTTGTTGATCAGTAATGACGTCATAAGCTCGTGTCGTCGGCGGTTGGTACATCCTGACTTCTCATCGTCTAACCTTGGACACGCCAACTTTTGGTCGGAATTTCAACTTGACTCTCTTGAGTGTTCCCCGTGGTTTCAATGAAGCAATTCTCGGTAGTGCCCAATCATTTGTGATCATGAATATTTTTATGTGGATTGTTGACTGGCGTCCCTCGCCACGCTGTCGCAAATTTCTCTGGGGTCGTAAGTATTTGCATCAAGGGAACTCTAAGGTAGTGCGCCGGATTAGTCTCAATTTTGCATTTCGATTTAAAAACAATCCAATTCATGTGATTTCATGTTATCTTACTGAACCGATTTATGAGAGTCAATTTTATAATGCAGGTTTTATTGACATACTCGACTAGATGATTTATTTAACTTGCAATTCAGTTGCAATTGACAATCGACTTGTGGTGTTCTAATTTAAGGAAGCTCGGTTTACCGATTGCTATGTTGTTGAAGGTATACAAATTTTGGCAAATGTGATATCCAATTATTCGAGTGGGAACATCAGCAATGAGAAATGGTTATATCAAATCAAGCGGGGACTGTGTCCACTTCCAGTCTTGAGGACAGGTTAAACTTTCTGACAAATTTATGCTATGCAACTGGAATTGCGCGGTCGGTTGGCAGGCCGAGTTCACCACAACAAGCTATGCTTAGTGCGAGCTCTGATTTCTCAACTCTGCCCATTCACCCATTCAGACTAATTAAAAAAAGGCAAGAGCAGTAACTTTAACAAGCTAATGGGAACCGTCCAATGGAGAATGGTGCTAATTTCAAACTAAATTGATGGCTCGGCAAAGACTGGTGTAATCAATAGTACGCTCATTGCCATTTCTCCAGTGTTAATGGTAATTTGATTTATTTACCTAGTGGGTACTTTTGCTGGCAAACCTGCTATTATAATCTGTCAAGGTAGCTGTCCAGGATAGAGGACAATCCGATAGACAGCCCTTCGTTGTATCTGTTCCGCCATCTGACAAAGTTTGTCATGTTCAATGATGCCTTATAAATTTCAATTCCAGGATATCCCTTTTAAGTGAAACCGCACTGGTCTGAAACTGTTTTGCTAGCATCCAAGGCCAGATATGAGATTTGTGTGACCTGAGGGGTCAATGGTCATTGACATTGAAATTCCATGTTCAATAGATCATGTCAATAGAAGAGATCAACTAACGGATTTACTGGGAATAATATGACTTGAATTGTTGCATGTTACTGATTTATCATCTGAATTCATAAATTTCAGTGTGTCCCTCCAAAACTTCGTATAAGTACAGTTGTCAGTAGCTTTTCACACCACGCTTGACATGAGATGACCGTTCTCCTAGGCTTGGGGTGGCAATGTCAAAGTTTTAGTGATGCGCGCTCAATCATAACACAATTAATTTCCCCATTCCTGTTTTAGCCTATAATTGTCTGCTAACTAATGTTAACCTGACTCGCGATGTAGAGTTTGGTTTCGACTGACGAAGGTAACCTGTTTCTCCCAGATTTAGACCGTAGAGTTGTTCACCAAGATTTACTAAAATTTTGATCGTATGTGACTGCTGTCAATTTCTCCCCCTTTTTTGACCACCCGCAAATTTGTCCGCCTTCCTACTGAGGTCAGCGTGGGTCAATCGTTGAAAGAGGGGTTCGTCCAGCTGTCTTACCAGATAATTCGTTTCTCTCAGCAGGTCCTGTTTGTGCATTGTTCGCGATTCCGCTGAGCTGAGGGCTTGCTGGGCCAGCGCTCTCCAATCCGACGGGACTGGATGTGAGATCTACTGCCCACGCCCTTGGCTTCCTCTGGTCTACATTAGCAATTCACACCTTGCCTACTGATTTGCAATGAAGTATCATACCCTACTCGGATGTTTACGATAAATTAAGTGTAATTTCAATGCAATGATCACTAAATGTTATTTAGATCATTTGAGAATGTGCCCTGTGATCAAAAGCTATCTTGTTTGATTCCCTCATATGTTAGATGTTGAAACGAAGTTGAAACTCAGACCTTTGGTTTGTTATTGCTCTGAGTCCTTTAAACAAAAGATATTTCATCGAATCTATACGATATCTGTAATTTAAGCCAACGCAGAGAGTTAGATGATAACCATTTTTAAATGCTTGTAATTATGAGCTTAGCGGGGATATGACCTTGTTCCACACCTGACCGGCGACCATTCTCGACTCATCGACTCATCGAGCGTCGACTCATCGACGCTTTTGGCGCCGCCTAGTGGATGTAGTTGTAGGTTACACGGGCTAGGTGGCAGTAGAGTGCCACGCATCTCATTCGTACCAAAGGCTTTCATTTATGGGGTCGATCTTTGTAAAGACTGAATTAAAACGTTTTGCTTCGACATCCTCCTCCCTCTTCTCTCTCTCTCTCTCTCCTCCTCTCTCCTCTCTCTCCTCTCCCTCTCTCTCTCTCTTCTCTCCTCTCTCTCTCTCTCCTCTCTCTCTCCTCTCCCTCCTCTCTCTCTCTCTCTCTCCCTTCCCTCTCTCTCCTCTCTCCCTCTCTCACTCTTCTCTCTCTCCCTCTCCTCTCTCTCTCTCTCTCACTCACTCTCTCGCTTCTCACTCTCTCGCTCACTCACTCTCTCGCTTACTCACTCTCTCGCTCACTCACTTCTCTCTCTCTCTCTCTCTCTCTCTCTCTCTCCTCTCTCTCTCTCTCTCTCTCTCTCTCTCTCTCTCTCTCTCTCTCTCTCTCTCTCCTCTCTCTCTCTCTCTCTCTCTCTCTCTCTCTCTCTCTCTCTCTCTCTCTCTCTCTCTCTCTCTATGATCATTCACATTCGCCCTCTCACTCACCCACTCATTTCAGTCAGTCACACGCAATTGCGTGCCGACACGAGGGACCTCTTGCGGCAGTTTAGGGAACCAGCTTGGTCTATTTCACGCTAGGCGGCACTGCTAGTACTGTCAGCTGCATCTGAGCGCGTCGGAGTTTGTGCCGAAGGCAATGGATCTTGTAGGTGGCGCTAGTGGTGCTACCGTTGGTGCGTCAATTGACCTGTTAATTGTTTAAGGTCATGTTTAAGGTCAAGGTCATACATTTTTCATTTCGCGCGGACTACAATCGCTCAGTTTAGAGAAAAGCTCACAGGTCCAACATCAGCTAATTAGGATCTGCATCTCGTTCAGTAAGGTGGCCTGGGGACAATCTGACCTGAATAGAACAAATTCTTTATTCTACATGAAGGACATGAGCTGCGGTAATTTCTCGCTTCCCTCCGTAACCAACTCTAGGCGTGTGCAAGCAGGGTGACATTTTTGACATTATCACGTCACATTGAACGGTAACTCGCTTGATGTTTATGATCCATTGTCTCAAATGATGCATCAATTTAGCAACCGTAACATTTCCACGTTATTCTTTGATATACCTCGAAGGGGGAGCTGGCATCAATATCCGTTAGGTACTGATAATGCTAGGAGAGAAAGGGGATTGATTGACAGGTTACGAACAGCGATAAATTTATAACGATTGAAAGGTGATTCAGATTTGTATCGGTTATATGAACGCGAATCACGAAACGACTCAATGCTGATTTAATAACAACCCGGAAGGCGATTCAGACCCCGCGTTCTTGTTCTGGCGCTGAGCTGCCGAAGGAGCAGAATAATGTTTGATGTTTATGTTTACTCTCCTTATCCGAATGTAACTGAACACGTCACGACTTCTTGGGCCGCCTTCGTATCAAACCTTATCCAAATGGTGAATCTGTCCCAGGAATGTGGCGATCCTACGCTGACCGTCGATTTATCTCGAATAGCACTTGTAAGAATTAGAATCGATTGACAGACTTGGAATTAACACTAGATTGACAATGGATTGATACGCTGGCCTACCGAGTTCAAACTAGTTAGATTATGAAACAACTTATGCTGACCTGCTAGCTTCAAAAAAAATGTATCTGTGATGGTCGCGTCGTGAGGGGTGATCATTGCATTTCCGTTGATTGATGATCAGACGGCCGTGGCGTAGTCCCATTTAACTCCGGTGAACCTGTGTGAGGCCGGCGTGAGGCCGTGTGATCGACGATGACGACTCAATGATAATTACGTTAGCGGTCTCTGTGAATCCGAATCAGCAACATATCTGGAGTAACCCTCCCTTCTTTTTTTTTCCCAGACAGATTGTTAAATTTTCACGCTATATTTACAAACGGGCGATACAGCAGTGGTCAAGCTCAAGTCCTAAACGGTGCATTGCGATCGAGATAGTCAACTCGCCATTCTCGATACAAACCTAGCCTTAAACCTAATCCTAGCTCCCTCACCGCGAAAAAAGGATTAATTACAAACATCGCCAATTGAACTGTCATGACGTCATCTGACGTAGTTTGACGCGTCAATGGTGACCAGCGCCCCAAAAATGATACCACCTGACCTGTTCCCCTCCCCTCGAATTCCACACCCCACTGCGGCCGGACCGCGCGCGTGATGGCCGACAGATAGTGCCACCCCAATACCAATGTAATGGTGAGCCATTAGCCTACACTGACCATTACTAACCCGCCCCGGCTGTCCCTCTAACCCCTCTGTCTATCCCATAGACAAGGCCGGACCAGTCAGGCCCATTAGCCCCTCCCCGTCTTTACAAACAGACGCCCCACTGCCGCGCTGCTCGTCGGGAGCGGAATGTAGCGACCATCTGCCCTCCCTTCCCTGCCGAATAACACTCCCACGATGTTAAATCCATTACCCTCTAATGGTGGCTCAGGTTAGACCCCAGGGAGTGGCATTTGTAATCCAGATCAGAGACATCCGATGGGTAAATGGGAGGTGAATTGTCCATGACGGGGAGGCAGTCTTGAGGCGGACAGATGAGATGACTCACTTGACAGTGTTTGATGATTGCTGTCCACTCCAGCTGAGGTCCGGTGCAGTGATGATCCGATCAGAGAGGCCGCTCCGGCCGAAGCCGGGCGGGGCGGTGTCCCGCGCCGAGTCCCGAGGCGTTCTGTCTCTGGTGGTCGGCCTCCGGTGGTCGGTCTCGGGTCTGTCTGAATCCCTTCCTTCTGCATTGAGTTTTTGTTCTCCTGTGATTTCCGGGCCGGAGGTTCCGGGCGTCGCCGGGCCTCGCTGACCGGGGCAGAAAATTGGCGACATCCCGTCTCGCATCCGGAGTCGAGACCGTCGCCCTCCTCCTCCATTCCGCCGGAACGTGACGTCATCCTCACTTGCTCGGCTCATCCGTCTCAGCTGTCTCCTGCCGGATGACGTTTTCACACTCGATTTTCGCCGGATGTCGGTCCCTGCCTGTGCCGGACGGCTGACCGCAACGACATCCTCCCACCTTCCTGTCAGCTGCGTCGGCAGGATGTGCGTGGCGCCAGGCGTCGGGAGGCTGGTCCAGCACCGGGAGCAGCTGTTTCCGGCTGCGTTCGTTTGTCGGCGGCCACTGCGCCGGCCCGGATGGGTGTGTTTGTACTCCACCCTTCGGCGAGCCTTTGATCTCGCTTAATGGTGACCGGCCGACGAGTCGGGGATCGTTGGTCGACCCCCTCCCCACGCCGGCTCAGCGCCGCGGCAGGCAGTGCGATCGTCCTTACGTATAGAGTGTGAGAGATGTCCTTTTTGATGTACGGAGAAAAAAAATGTCACAGCTTCCAGCTGTTACATTTTCAGGCTTCTTCTTTTAATTGTGCCCCCACAATTAAGGATGGGCTTGTTCTGCATGGTAGTCGGCTGGCCTTCTTCGTCTGCCTTGGCTAGGACGTTGACGTCCTCTGCCTCCCTGCGATGCGAGGGTGCTGTTTCTGGACTCCATGGGTAACGTCTCCTCGATCCTCCGACAGCTGGTTGTGGTGCCGCCATCCCCCCGAGGTCAGTCCCTTGCCACCATTTGCCCTAACCTAGCTTACACCCTAACCATCCCATTAGTGACACTTCCCCCTTTCGGTATTCCATCCCCCGAGTTAATTACAGCAGGTCATGTCCTAATCGTTTCCCCCAACATTCGTAAGGTGGTTGCCTGACAAGCCCGGTAACAGTAAGCACAACACATCTGTTTTAAGTACTACACACCATCACATCTACCCCTACATAAAACCTAATGACACACCGCGCGCATATTGTCACATCGGTACATACGTCGCTCCATGTTGGTACGACGGCCCGTTGTGGCTCTCTGGTAGCACTTGGACGAGATGTCTTGGGCCTTCCCCTGACCGCGCCTGGCGTGACCCCTTGGTTGCTCGTGTCCAGGCCGGGGTCGGTCGTCGTAGTCGTGTAGTCCGCTTTGTTGGCGCCAGGGCATCGGGCGCTTTTAGAGCAGCGCCTCTGCCAACGCCTTGGTCGATCTGGTTCCCTCCATGGTGGGCGTTGTTGTCGTGAAGTCCGGTTGTTGGCGCCAGGGCATTGGGCGTCTTTGAGCAACGCCTCTGCCAACGCCCTGATTGATCTGGCTCTGCATGGTTGGGCGCTGTTGTCGTGAAGTCCGGTGGCGGTAACCCGCGAGGGTGCTCTGAGCTGCACGCCTCAACACCACAGTGGTAACGTTGCTTGCTCTGGTACCTGGAACAAAAGAGAAGGGGGAGGGTGCTTCTTGGGTCAAAGGGGGAAGAAGGAAAGTATTTGGCGGTTGGACATGACCTTGGAGTGGTTAGGATGGGTTTGGGATGGTTGTTGAGCAGGATTGGTGTTACTGGGGTTTGTTGTTCGTCCTCCATGGAGCACATCAACTCTCCGTACCTCTCCTTGGTGACCATGCCTTTGTTTCTGTATTGCAGTTATCTGGGTGGTCTGTTTTCTGTTTCACCAGCTGCTCCGTGCGTTCCCATTAGTTCGACTCACTCAGCTGCCCCGCATGCCTCGAACTTCTGGTTTCCAAGAATTCGTTTCGGTGTTAGTGTGACTTATAAGCCAGTCTTAGAATTGGTTTGTTGCAGGTCAGCTCAACACGATGTTCGATGGTTCAATGACATCACGCCCTCAGGTTCATGAAGGCGCTCTTGTTCGTTTATGTGTTTTGCAGCTGTTCCCTTCTGATCCAAACCGGGCGCCTTGGTATCCAGAATCTTCGGATCCATGCTTCCTTCATCCCTTTTTTCCGCTTAGCCAGACATCCGAGTGTTTTGTTCGCCGACTCCACGACTTCTTGACTTCTTTACAGTTGGTGGTCTTGATATTTGGTCTTCGACGTCTCCTCCTTGGGTGGTGGGGAGTTTAGGTGAGTCTTCTGCTGGTGGGTGATTTTTTCACGGCTTGTCTCGACTCAGATGCTGATGGCGCTGCTGGCCGGCTGGATTTTTTTCTCGAGGCTCGGTTGGATATTCCTTCGTTACTGCTTGGTCGACTTCTCTTCTTCTCAGAGTGATGTCTTTCCGCCTGGAACAATCCACCTTGGTCCCTCCTTCTCCGACACCGGTTAGGTAGAGGCCGCCCGCTTTCTTCTAGAGTGTCGCCTCCTTCCGTTCGCCAGGATGATTTTGTTGGCTACAGAGATTCAAAGCTTTCTATTGACTGCTCGACGATGATGCTGTTTTTCGGACGAAGCTAACTCCGATGATGGCGTCATGGTGAAGTTCGGCATATGGGAAGGCGTCATGTCTTCTTCTGTACTCTTAACTTGAATTTTACTGCTGTTTCTCTGGTGACCGGTTATCATATGACCTGAGGCGGACCGAAGAGCCACGCCCGCGATTTGGGAAGACTGCTGTTGATGATGTCTGACGAGCGACGCGAGAATCATTGCCGGTTTCCTTTGGACCTCCTTTCGACGAGAACACTTTATACGTCGGTCCGTGTCTCATGATGTTGATGTAGCAGGGTTGTGGGCTTCGGTGACGAGGTTAGCTGTTTTCTTTTTCTCCTCAGGCTATCTTCAATCACCTCTGATTGAGATTTCCGTAGATCCTGGTGTTGTTTCCTGTGGAGGTTGAAGGGAAGTTGCGTCCATTCGTCACGCTGATCCCCATGCGAACGATGATGTCAGTCTCCCTGATGCTGTTGATCTCTGGAGGTATTCGAAGGCTCGGTGCCGCGGCGGTAGTTATTGCAGCACAGATCCAGAGTAAGTCCCTTTCTCGCCTGGCTTGGTTGTCGTATTCGTTTAAACTCCTGCGGTCTTGAGGTCCGGTACGTCGCCATTCCTGTCCTATCGCTTGGCTTTGCTCTGATCGACTTGCTCTTGGCACGTAGACTTCTCCTTTTCACCGTACTCACCGCCAGATCAGTTTTTTTTTTTTTTGTTGGGGAGTTTGGAACCGCAAGATTAGCGTAGCATGGCTGGTGTGTTTCCTCCCGCTCCTCTTGATCTCCCCCTCAGATTTTCCCGTTGCTCGCTGGAGGCAGGCCTTGCTCTTCGCGTTCCAGTCGTCCCGACGGCGCAGGCTTCTTCTCAGGTTCCTCCTCCCGCGTTTGGAAAAACTGCCACGATCTTTCCGACCACTTGTTGCTGCGGATTCGGGAACCTTCTTGTGTAGCAGCTCAGGACCTCCCCTTCCCGGTGGCTGGCTCCCACTGCTTCTTCTTCATCTGCCATTTCACTTCATTGTCAAATGTCTTGCATTTCCTGCACTCTTGATCTTGATCTTGTTGTGATCTGGGCTAAACCAGTAACATATGCTTGCGCATGTACGAGTTGGATCCTTGTGATCAGATTGCTGCTCCTCTCGAACCTCTAGATGTTATCTTGTCTTTGTTTCTTCGTAGTGCAGTGTCTCCTTTAATCTCCTTTACCGTCGATCTTGTTTCTTTCTGGGCGGCTTCTCGATAGGTGCGACTCTGCTGATTGCATGTTGCATTTTGTGACTGCAGTTCCCTTTGAATAACTGGGTTCAAATTTGTCCCTCTGATCGCAAACTTCTTGAGATGTCATGATGGTTCTTCATCTTCTTCAGTCTTCTTTCTCCCCTTCCTGGCTCGGTTAGGTGAAGCACTGTTGATTGTAGGTTCCGTGCAACATAACTGAAACGCATCTGAACAGCTGGGTCTGATTCTTCATTCTTGATTATCAATGCCTGGAACGCAACGTCAATGCTTTTCTTAATTTTACCCGTCTTAGATTCCGCTTTCCTTGATTTGGATTTTGTGCAACATTGCTGAGTCCATGTTGCTGTTGCATGCAATAGAACTGCAACGCCACCGTACGACTGGATCCGTCTTTCCTTCTTGCCCGCAGATTTCTTGGACCCAACGCCAATACTTTCTTTTACTTCTCCGGTCTTCGGTCTCGTTCTTCTGAATTTGGATTTGTGCAACATTGCTGGTTCCGTGTTGCATGCAACCGCATTGCAATGCCTCTGAACAGCTGGACCTGCTTCTGTCTCCTTGACCACTAACTCCGTAATTGTTAATGTTCCTCCTTAAATTTTCCAGTTTTGACCTCGTTCTTCTGGGTTTGGATATGCGTAACTTCACTGATTGCATGCAACAGAACTGCAACCTTTCTCGATAGCCGGATTCAATTTTGTCCTCTTAACCTCAACCTTCTTGGATGTTATGAAGTATTTTTGAGTTTCTTCTGTCTTCGGTCCTGTTTTCTGGCTTCGGGTATGTGCCACATTGCTAAATTGTGTTGCATGCAACGGAACTTGCAACGCCTCGAAACAGCTGAAGTACTTTCGGACATCTTGACTATCACCTCCTTGAATAGTGTTCTTGAATGTAGCATGGTATCCTCCTTGATTTCTAGCGTTTGGTTTCGTTCTTCTTGGTCCCTGTATGTGCAACATGGCTGATTTTCATGTTGTGTGCAACCGGATTGCAACTTCTCTGTACTGTTGGGCTATATCCTGTGTTCATAGCCATGACCCCAGTTGATACGTGGTTCTTCTCCGTAGCTCCTCCGGTCTTCGATCCTGTTTTTCTCGGGCTCGGATATGTGCAACTCGGCTGATTGTATGTTGCATGCAACTGAGCTGCAACTCCTCTGGGCTGTTGATGACATCCTGTTTTCATAGCCAGTGGATACAACGTGCCTCTTCTCCGTAGCTCCTCCAGTTCGTCGATCGTATTTTTCTTCTTGGGCTCTGGTATGCGCAACTCTGCTGATTGCATGTTGCATGCAACTGGACTGCAACTCCTCTTCCTCCTCTGGACTGTTTGATGATGTCGTGTCCTGTCAGTGAGTACAACCTGTTTCTTCTCCATTGCTCGTTCAGTCTTCGGTCTTGATTTTTTTTCTCGGGTTCGGGTATGTGCAACTCTGCTGATTGCATGTTGCATGCAACTGGGCTGTAACTCCTCTTCCTCCTCTGGACTGTTTGATGATGTCCTGTCCTGTCAGTGAGTACAACCTGTTTCTTCTCCATTGCTCGTTCAGTCTTCGGTCTTGATTTTTTTTTCGGGTTCGGGTATGTGCAACTCTGCTGATTGCATGTTGCATGCAACTGGGCTGCAACTCCTCTGGGCTGTTGATGGCATCCTGGTTTCATAGCCAGTGGATACAACGTGTCTCTTCTCCGCAGCTCCTCCAGTCGTCGATCTTATTTTCTTCTTGGGCTCTGGTATGCGCAACTCTGCTGATTGCATGTTGCATGCAACTGGACTGCAACTCCTCTGGACTGTAACTCCTCAGGACTGCTGGATTATATCCCGTCTTCATAGCTAGTGGATACAACGTGTTTGCTCTCCATAGCTCCTCCAGTCTTCGAACTTGAATTTTTTTTCTTTGGGTTCGGGTATGTGCAACTCTGCTGATTTCATGTTGCATGCAACAAAGCCATTGCCCCACGTTGGGCGCCACGAATGTGACGTGGGCCCCCTGGGGGTCCGGAAGCGGTGGGGAGTATGTTTTCAAAAAAAAAATATTGTTTAATAAAATTTCTTTCATCGGGGGTGTTTTTCTTTCCGAGATGGTTGCCGACCTGCGCCGTGCTCTGGAACAACCTCAGGTGAGTGTTTTCGACTGGTAGATCCTCAAATGGTTGATTAACGAGTTGATTTTCTTGCTGTTTGACTTCTCTCTTGTTCAAACGCAATTGCACACCCATTTTCAATTGATGATCGGTCCGTTGGTTTCAAGCTGACCGATTCCTTTCCGCCACCGTTCCTTGCGCCTGGGGCTCGTCACAAACAATATTTATAATGAGGCTGGCTTGTCGCTTGTCAACATATAGTCTTCACTGCCTAGGATGGTATCTGTCTCATAAGGAATTTAGGACACGGAAGTCTCCCCAAAGTATATAATTTTGATGCCTCCCTTGAGGACATAACCTGAAGCCACCATCTGATACCTGATAGCTACCCACAATTCTCTCCCTTTCTAATGCCTATCATCCCAAAGGTAATCGAGTACATCCCCATTTAATGTCGCCCTCAATGCTGAGATTAGATCTCCCGCTGGTCCTTACACTATATGACGCATACCGCAATCTCCCTCAGACCCACTCTCTTTGTCATACCTCTCTCATTCCACTACAATAAATTTGATCTCGCGTCGACCTCTCAGTCCCTCCCAGCAATTATTCTAACTCCCTCCAGCGGTACATATCAGGAACAATAAACGCAATTTGTTCAATAGACTCCGTGATTAGTGTGAATTTCATCTAGGCTTACTCTTACCTCCCAACGACTTATCGCGCCACATTCCAACATTGGAATCGTGTGTGCTCTTCCTAGCACCTCTTGGGCTCCCTGGCCCAATATCCTCGAACACCTACATCACTTGACCCGGATTACTTGTCTAAAGGTGCAACGCAGGTAGCGATTACATTATTAGCGTTCGTCGATGGGTGTGATTGGTTCAATCAATCTCTGCCGGCCCACTCTCTTCGAACACCTACATCATTTGACCCCGATTACTTGTCTTAAGATCGACGCGGGTAGCGTCAGTTATTAGCGTTCCTCGGTGGCTTATGATTGGTCCGTCAACCTCTGCCGCTCACGGCACATCTCTGTTTCCCTACTAAAACCCCGCGGCCGGACGTTGGTTTCTGACCCTTGCAGCCCTTCTGTGAGAGACCGTCTTCGCGTTTTCACCCAACGAACCGGTGGACACAAGCCTGCTACCCCGACGACCGCAGTCTCACCGGGCTCATAGACAGGCACCTAATCAGTACTCTCATGCAGTCATGGCACCCGCAAGTGGCGCCTTTGAATCATTGACCGGTGTGATTCGAAAGACTCCATGACTGAATCTATCCTGCAATTTTATCCGACGCCGTGGAATTCTGTCCTGCAGATGTGTTTTCAAGCGCGTTAGCGTCATGAGTGATGTATGCTGCGATCTTTCCGACGGTGGACTTATCACTTACCTCATCCCGGCGGTATTACTCCTCGCCTTATTATTCTATCATCTTCTTCGTATTTGTCACTCACCTTGGGCGGGGTGCTCCCTCGCCCCGTCTCTCTCTGACCCACCTCTCAGCTTGGGCGTCTTATGGCGTTCTTCGTTCCGATATCTGCCTAACATACTTACTTCTTCCGTAACGTGAGACAGTTCCGATCCTAGTAGACTTAGACGTATCAGCAGAGTCAAAAACACATGAAAGTGTTGCAACATACCTCCTCTTCGGCTAGCATCCATCCTTAGATCTTTTCCTCCTTGTGTAATTCCGGTTTCAATATCTATCGACCACTTCAGAGTCACTCCTTCTGTATCTCCTTACCTGTCTGATCCGTAGAATCCCTTCAGTCCATGTGCGCACCGCTGCGCGGTACGAGTCATTTGTTTCCCGCGACATGAACACAAAAAAAAATCATTGGATAGAGAAATCTGCGCCGCCAAATACTCAGACCATCTACTACTCCTTTCATCTACACGATATTTACGCCTATCAGCCGAAACGTCTCCACCGTAGCTTGCTATATTCACTCAGTGACGTCATATTCCAGGAAACAGACTGTGTTTACACTTGTTGATCAGTAATGACGTCATAAGCTCGTGTCGTCGGCGGTTGGTACATCCTGACTTCTCATCGTCTAACCTTGGACACGCCAACTTTTGGTCGGAATTTCAACTTGACTCTCTTGAGTGTTCCCCGTGGTTTCAATGAAGCAATTCTCGGTAGTGCCCAATCATTTGTGATCATGAATATTTTTATGTGGATTGTTGACTGGCGTCCCTCGCCACGCTGTCGCAAATTTCTCTGGGGTCGTAAGTATTTGCATCAAGGGAACTCTAAGGTAGTGCGCCGGATTAGTCTCAATTTTGCATTTCGATTTAAAAACAATCCAATTCATGTGATTTCATGTTATCTTACTGAACCGATTTATGAGAGTCAATTTTATAATGCAGGTTTTATTGACATACTCGACTAGATGATTTATTTAACTTGCAATTCAGTTGCAATTGACAATCGACTTGTGGTGTTCTAATTTAAGGAAGCTCGGTTTACCGATTGCTATGTTGTTGAAGGTATACAAATTTTGGCAAATGTGATATCCAATTATTCGAGTGGGAACATCAGCAATGAGAAATGGTTATATCAAATCAAGCGGGGACTGTGTCCACTTCCAGTCTTGAGGACAGGTTAAACTTTCTGACAAATTTATGCTATGCAACTGGAATTGCGCGGTCGGTTGGCAGGCCGAGTTCACCACAACAAGCTATGCTTAGTGCGAGCTCTGATTTCTCAACTCTGCCCATTCACCCATTCAGACTAAATTAAAAAAAGGCAAGAGCAGTAACTTTAACAAGCTAATGGGAACCGTCCAATGGAGAATGGTGCTAATTTCAAACTAAATTGATGGCTCGGCAAAGACTGGTGTAATCAATAGTACGCTCATTGCCATTTCTCCAGTGTTAATGGTAATTTGATTTATTTACCTAGTGGGTACTTTTGCTGGCAAACCTGCTATTATAATCTGTCAAGGTAGCTGTCCAGGATAGAGGACAATCCGATAGACAGCCCTTCGTTGTATCTGTTCCGCCATCTGACAAAGTTTGTCATGTTCAATGATGCCTTATAAATTTCAATTCCAGGATATCCCTTTTAAGTGAAACCGCACTGGTCTGAAACTGTTTTGCTAGCATCCAAGGCCAGATATGAGATTTGTGTGACCTGAGGGGTCAATGGTCATTGACATTGAAATTCCATGTTCAATAGATCATGTCAATAGAAAGAGATCAACTAACGGATGTTACTGGGAATAATATGACTTGAATTGTTGCATGTTACTGATTTATCATCTGAATTCATAAATTTCAGTGTGTCCCTCCAAAACTTCGTATAAGTACAGTTGTCAGTAGCTTTTCACACCACGCTTGACATGAGATGACCGTTCTCCTAGGCTTGGGGTGGCAATGTCAAAGTTTTAGTGATGCGCGCTCAATCATAACACAATTAATTTCCCCATTCCTGTTTTAGCCTATAATTGTCTGCTAATCTAATGTTAACCTGACTCGCGATGTAGAGTTTGGTTTCGACTGACGAAGGTAACCTGTTTCTCCCAGATTTAGACCGTAGAGTTGTTCACCAAGATTTACTAAAATTTTGATCGTATGTGACTGCTGTCAATTTCTCCCCCTTTTTTGACCACCCGCAAATTTGTCCGCCTTCCTACTGAGGTCAGCGTGGGTCAATCGTTGAAAGAGGGGTTCGTCCAGCTGTCTTACCAGATAATTCGTTTCTCTCAGCAGGTCCATGTTTGTGCATTGTTCGCGATTCCGCTGAGCTGAGGGCTTGCTGGGCCAGCGCTCTCCAATCCGACGGGACTGGATGTGAGATCTACTGCCCACGCCCTTGGCTTCCTCTGGTCTACATTAGCAATTCACACCTTGCCTACTGATTTGCAATGAAGTATCATACCCTACTCGGATGTTTACGATAAATTAAGTGTAATTTCAATGCAATGATCACTAAATGTTATTTAGATCATTTGAGAATGTGCCCTGTGATCAAAAGCTATCTTGTTTGATTCCCTCATATGTTAGATGTTGAAACGAAGTTGAAACTCAGACCTTTGGTTTGTTATTGCTCTGAGTCCTTTAAACAAAAGATATTTCATCGAATCTATACGATATCTGTAATTTAAGCCAACGCAGAGAGTTAGATGATAACCATTTTTAAATGCTTGTAATTATGAGCTTAGCGGGGATATGACCTTGTTCCACACCTGACCGGCGACCATTCTCGACTCATCGACTCATCGAGCGTCGACTCATCGACGCTTTTGGCGCCGCCTAGTGGATGTAGTTGTAGGTTACACGGGCTAGGTGGCAGTAGAGTGCCACGCATCTCATTCGTACCAAAGGCTTTCATTTATGGGGTCGATCTTTGTAAAGACTGAATTAAAACGTTTTGCTTCGACATCCTCCTCCCTCTTTCTCTCTCTCTCTATCTCTCTCTCTCTCTCTCTCTCTCTCTCTCTCTCTCTCTCTCTCTCTCTCTCTCTCTCCCTCTCCCTCTCTCTCTCTCTCTCTCTCTCTCTCTCGCTCACTCACTCTCTCGCTTACTCACTCTCTCGCTCACTCACCTTCTCGCTTACTCACTCTCTCGCTCACTCACCTTCTCTCTCTCTCTCTCTCTCTCTCTCTCTCTCTCTCTCTCTCTCTCTCTCTCTCTCTCTCTCTCTCTCTCTCGCTCACTCTCTCTCTCTCTCTCTCTCTCTCTCTCTCTCTCTCACTATGATCATTCACATTCGCCCTCTCACTCACCCACTTATTTCAGTCAGTCACACGCAATTGCGTGCCGACACGAGGGACCTCTTGCGGCAGTTTAGGGAACCAGCTTGGTCTATTTCACGCTAGGCGGCACTGCTAGTACTGTCAGCTGCATCTGAGCGCTGTCGGAGTTTGTGCCGAAGGCAATGGATCTTGTAGGTGGCGCTAGTGGTGCTACCGTTGGTGCGTCAATTGACCTGTTAATTGTTTAAGGTCATGTTTAAGGTCAAGGTCATACATTTTTCATTTCGCGCGGACTACAATCGCTCAGTTTAGAGAAAAGCTCACAGGTCCAACATCAGCTAATTAGGATCTGCATCTCGTTCAGTAAGGTGGCCTGGGGACAATCTGACCTGAATAGAACAAATTCTTTATTCTACATGAAGGACATGAGCTGCGGTAATTTCTCGCTTCCCTCCGTAACCAACTCTAGGCGTGTGCAAGCAGGGTGACATTTTTGACATAATCACGTCACATTGAACGGTAACTCGCTTGATGTTTATGATCCATTGTCTCAAATGATGCATCAATTTAGCAACCGTAACATTTCCACGTTATTCTTTGATATACCTCGAAGGGGGAGCTGGCATCAATATCCGTTAGGTACTGATAATGCTAGGAGAGAAAGGGGGATTGATTGACAGGTTACGAACAGCGATAAATTTATAACGATTGAAAAGGTGATTCAGATTTGTATCGGTTATATGAACGCGAATCACGAAACGACTCAATGCTGATTTAATAACAACCCGGAAGGCGATTCAGACCCCCAGCGTTCTTGTTCTGGCGCTGAGCTGCCGAAGGAGCAGAATAATGTTTGATGTTTATGTTTACTCTCCTTATCCGAATGTAACTGAACACGTCACGACTTCTTGGGCCGCCTTCGTATCAAACCTTATCCAAATGGTGAATCTGTCCCAGGAATGTGGCGATCCTACGCTGACCGTCGATTTATCTCGAATAGCACTTGTAAGAATTGAGAATCGATTGACAGACTTGGAATTAACACTAGATTGACAATGGATTGATACGCTGGCCTACCGAGTTCAAACTAGTTAGATTATGAAACAACTTATGCTGACCTGCTAGCTTCAAAAAAAATGTATCTGTGATGGTCGCGTCGTGAGGGGTGATCATTGCATTTCCGTTGATTGATGATCAGACGGCCGTGGCGTAGTCCCATTTAACTCCGGTGAACCCGTGGTGTGAGGCCGGCGTGAGGCCGTGTGATCGACGATGACGACTCAATGATAATTACGTTAGCGGTCTCTGTGAATCCGAATCAGCAACATATCTGGAGTAACCCTCCCTTCTTTTTTTTTCCCAGACAGATTGTTAAATTTTCACGCTATATTTACAAACGGGCGATACAGCAGTGGTCAAGCTCAAGTCCTAAACGGTGCATTGCGATCGAGATAGTCAACTCGCCATTCTCGATACAAACCTAGCCTTAAACCTAATCCTAGCTCCCTCACCGCGAAAAAAGGATTAATTACAAACATCGCCAATTGAACTGTCATGACGTCATCTGACGTAGTTTGACGCGTCAATGGTGACCAGCGCCCCAAAAATGATACCACCTGACCTGTTCCCCTCCCCTCGAATCCCACACCCCACTGCGGCCGGACCGCGCGCGTGATGGCCGACAGATAGTGCCACCCCAATACCAATGTAATGGTGAGCCATTAGCCTACACTGACCATTACTAACCCGCCCCGGCTGTCCCTCTAACCCCTCTGTCTATCCCATAGACAAGGCCGGACCAGTCAGGCCCATTAGCCCCTCCCCGTCTTTACAAACAGACGCCCCACTGCCGCGCTGCTCGGTCGGGAGCGGAATGTAGCGACCATCTGCCCTCCCTTCCCTGCCGAATAACACTCCCACGATGTTAAATCCATTACCCTCTAATGGTGGCTCAGGTTAGACCCCAGGGAGTGGCATTTGTAATCCAGATCAGAGACATCCGATGGGTAAATGGGAGGTGAATTGTCCATGACGGGGAGGCAGTCTTGATGAGGCGGACAGATGAGATGACTCACTTGACAGTGTTTGATGATTGCTGTCCACTCCAGCTGAGGTCCGGTGCAGTGATGATCCGATCAGCAGAGAGGCCGCTCCGGCCGAAGCCGGGCGGGGCGGTGTCCCGCGCCGAGTCCCGAGGCGTTCTGTCTCTGGTGGTCGGCCTCCGGTGGTCGGTCTCGGGTCTGTCTGAATCCCTTCTCCTTCTGCATTGAGTTTTTGTTCTCCTGTGATTTCCGGGCCGGAGGTTCCGGGCGTCGCCGGGCCTCGCTGACCGGGGCAGAAAATTGGCGACATCCCGTCTCGCATCCGGAGTCGAGACCGTCGCCCTCCTCCTCCATTCCGCCGGAACGTGACGTCATCCTCACTTGCTCGGCTCATCCGTCTCAGCTGTCTCCTGCCGGATGACGTTTTCACACTCGATTTTCGCCGGATGTCGGTCCCTGCCTGTGCCGGACGGCTGACCGCAACGACATCCTCCCACCTTCCTGTCAGCTGCGTCGGCAGGATGTGCGTGGCGCCAGGCGTCGGGAGGCTGGTCCAGCACCGGGAGCAGCTGTTTCCGGCTGCGTTACGTTTGTCGGCGGCCACTGCGCCGGCCCGGATGGGTGTGTTTGTACTCCACCCTTCGGCGAGCCTTTGATCCTCGCTTAATGGTGACCGGCCGACGAGTCGGGGATCGTTTGGTCGACCCCCTCCCCACGCCGGCTCAGCGCCGCGGCAGGCAGTGCGATCGTCCTTACGTATAGAGTGTGAGAGATGTCCTTTTTGACGTACGGAGAAAAAAAATGTCACAGCTTCCAGCTGTTACATCTCAGTCATGGGACTACGCTCACAATACCGAAGTAGGAGCCTCATCCCCTACTGTATGTCAGTCATGGCACTATACCTGCCGTCTGTCAGTCATGGGACTACGCTCACAATACCGAAGTAGGAGCCTCATCCCCTACTGTCTGTCAGTCATGGCACTATACCTACTGTCTGTCAGTCATGAAACTGTCCTCTACGGTGTCTCAGTCATGGGACTACGCTCACAATACCGAAGTAGGAGCCTCATCCCCTATTGTCTGTCAGTCATGGCACTATCCCTACTGTCTGTCAGTCATGGGACTACGCTCACAATACCGAAGTAGGAGCCTCATCCCCTAACGTCTGTCAGTCATGGGACTGTCCTCTACGGTGTCTCAGTCATGGGACTATGCTCACAATACCGAAGTAGGAGCCTCATCCCCTACTGTCTGTCAGTCATGGGACTACGCTCACAATACCGAAGTAGGAGCCTCACCCCCTACTGTCAGTCAGTCATGGCACAATACCTACTGTCTGTCAGTCATGGGACTACGCTCACAATACCGAAGTAGGAGCCTCATCCCCTACTGTCTGTCAGTCATGGCACTATACCTACCGTCTGTCAGTCATGGGACTACGCTCACAATACCGAAGTAGGAGCCTCATCCCCTACTGTCTGTCAGTCATGGCACTATCCCTACTGTCTGTCAGTCATGGGACTACGCTCACAATACCGAAGTAGGAGCCTCATCCCCTACTGTCTGTCAGTCATGGGACAGTCCCCTACTGTCTGTCATTCATGGCACTATCCCTACTGTCTGTCAGTCATGGGACTACGCTCACAATACCAAAGTAGGAGCCTCATCCCCTACTGTCTGTCAGTCATGGCACTATCCCTAGTCCCTACTGTCTGTCAGTCATGGGACTACGCTAACAATACCGAAGTAGGAGCCTCATCCCCTAACGTCTGTCAGTCATGGGACTGTCCTCTACGGTGTCTCAGTCATGGGACTACGCTCACAATACCGAAGTAGGAGCCTCATCCCCTAATGTCAGTCATGGGACTGTCCTCTACGGTGTGTCAGTCATGGGACTACGCTCACAATACCGAAGTAGGAGCCTCATCCCCTAACGTCTGTCAGTCATGGGACTGTCCTCTACAGTGTCTCAGTCATGGGACTACGCTCACAATACCGAAGTAGGAGCCTCATCCCCTAACGTCTGTCAGTCATGGGACTGTCCTCTACGGTGTCTCAGTCATGGGACTACGCTCACAATACCGAAGTAGGAGCCTCATCCCCTACTGTCTGTCAGTCATGGCACTATACCTACCGTCTGTCAGTCATGGGACTACGCTCACAATACCGAAGTAGGAGCCTCATCCCCTACTGTCTGTCGGTCATGGCACTGTCCCTACTGTCTGTCAGTCTTGGGACTACGCTCACAATACCGAAGTAGGAGCCTCATCCCCTACTGTCAGTCATGGGACTGTCCTTAACGGTCTGTCAGTCATGGGACTACGCTCACAATACCGAAGTAGGAGCCTCATCCCCTAACGTCTGTCAGTCATGGGACTGTCCCCTACGGTGTCTCAGTCATGGGACTACGCTCACAATACCGAAGTAGGAGCCTCATCCCCTACTGTCTGTCAGTCATGGCACTATACCTACCGTCTGTCAGTCATGGGACTACGCTCACAATACCGAAGTAGGAGCCTCATCCCCTACTGTCAGTCATGGAACTGTCCTCTACGGTGTCTCAGTCATGGGACTACGCTCACAATACCGAAGTAGGAGCCTCATCCCCTACTGTCTGTCAGTCATGGCACTATCCCTACTGTCTGTCAGTCATGGGACTACGCTCACAATACCGAAGTAGGAGCCTCATCCCCTACTGTCAGTCATGGGACTGTCCTCTACGGTGTCTCAGTCATGGGACTACGCTCACAATACCGAAGTAGGAGCCTCATCCCCTACTGTCTGTCGGTCATGGCACTGTCCCTACTGTCTGTCAGTCTTGGGACTGCGCTCACAATACCGAAGTAGGAGCCTCATCCCCTACTGTCAGTCATGGGACTGTCCTTAACGGTCTGTCAGTCATGGGACTACGCTCACAATACCGAAGTAGGAGCCTCATCCCCTAACGTCTGTCAGTCATGGGACTGTCCTCTACGGTGTGTCAGTCATGGGACTACGCTCACAATACCGAAGTAGGAGCCTCATCCCCTACTGTCAGTCATGGGACTGTCCTCTACGGTGTCTCAGTCATGGGACTACGCTCACAATACCGAAGTAGGAGCCTCATCCCCTACTGTCTGTCAGTCATGGCACTGTCTCTACCGTCTGTCAGTCATGGGACTACGCTCACAATACCGAAGTAGGAGCCTCATCCCCTACTGTCAGTCATGGGACTGTCCTCTACGGTGTGTCAGTCATGCGACTACGCTCACAATACCGAAGTAGGAGCCTCATCCCCTAACGTCTGTCAGTCATGGGACTGTCCTCTACGGTGTCTCAGTCATGGGACTACGCTCACAATACCGAAGTAGGAGCCTCATCCCCTAACGTCTGTCAGTCATGGGACTGTCCTCTACGGTGTCTCAGTCATGGGACTACGCTCACAATACCGAAGTAGGAGCCTCATCCCCTACTGTCAGTCATGGGACTGTCCTCTACGGTGTCTCAGTCATGGGACTACGCTCACAATACCGAAGTAGGAGCCTCATCCCCTACTGTCTGTCGGTCATGGCACTGTCCCTACTGTCTGTCAGTCTTGGGACTACGCTCACAATACCGAAGTAGGAGCCTCATCCCCTAACGTCTGTCAGTCATGGGACTGTCCTCTACGGTGTCTCAGTCATGGGACTACGCTCACAATACCGAAGTAGGAGCCTCATCCCCTACTGTCTGTCAGTCATGGCACTGTCTCTACCGTCTGTCAGTCATGGGACTACGCTCACAATACCGAGGTAGGAGCCTCATCCCCTACTGTCAGTCATGGGACTGTCCTTAACGGTCTGTCAGTCATGGGACTACGCTCACAATACCGAAGTAGGAGCCTCATCCCCTACTGTCAGTCATGGTACTTTCCTCTACGGTGTCTCAGTCATGGGACTACGCTCACAATACCGAAGTAGGAGCCTCATCCCCTACCGTCTGTCAGTCATATGACTGTCCCCTACGGTCTCTCAGTCATGAGACTACGCTCGCAATACCGAAGTGGAAGCCTCATCCCCTACTGTCTGTCAGTCATGGCACCATCCCTATTGTCTGTCAGTCATGGGACTACGCTCACAATACCGAAGTAGGAGCCTCACCCCCTACCGTCTGTCAGTCATGGGACTGTCCCCTACGGTCTCTCAGTCATGGGACTACGCTCACAATACCGAAGTAGGAGCCTCATCGCCTACTGTCTGTCAGTCATGGCACTATCCCTACTGTCTGTCAGGCATGGGACTACGCTCACAATACCGAAGTAGGAGTCTCATCCCCTACTGTCTGGTAGTCATGGGACTACGCTCACAATACCGAAGTACGGAGCCTGATCTCTTAAGTACCTAGGAAGGAACTTTAGTGATGATATAGTAAATCACCAGATGACACTAATGCATGACTGATTCATATTTGACATACGTATGTTGTACATGCAATGCATATGTCGTAAGCAGGGATGCGGAGCCGTGGAAATTTCAGACGGCTCCGGCTCCGGCTCCGGCTCCGGAGAAAAAAATCGGCTCCGGCTCCGGCTCCGGCTCCAGGTGAAATGTTATGGCGGCTCCGGCTCCGGCTCCGGCTCCGAGTAAAATGGTCCGGCTCCGGCGGCTCCGGCTCCGGCGGCTCAAGCTCAGACTCAGTAGATCCCCTACGCAATCAATTAAATACGGGTGGAAGAAAAATTGGATTGGTTATACGCGTTACTCTGCCATGACCGGCTCACCGCGTCCCCGCGCAAACGCACCTCGGAGAGAACTGGCAGAACAAAGGGCTAGGAAGCGATGGCATTGGAAACGCAGTCGCCGCGAATCGGAGTTCAGTGAACCATCGTAAGCTGACACCCGTCTCGGCTGCATTGGGGGGTGAGGGGTGGGGGGTGTGTGGGATGAGACGTTGCTGGGAGTCGCAGTCCACTGCGTACTGGTTTGAAAACAATGGCCGTCACCTGATGACTGGTCCTCATGTTCTGGGGATGCAGTAGACGTGGGGGGGGGGGGAAGAGCACACAGGAAGTTGTTTGCGTATTGTGGAATACTGGGGATATTCGGATTTTTTCATTCACTTGATGGCCCATGACGTAAGTACCATATGTTTTACTGCCTTGTACTGTCAAACCGAACTAGGTCAATTATTTTTTTTCCTCTTCAAAAAATAAAAAGGAGCCGGAGTCGCACCCTTTTTTGGCGGCTCCGGCTCCGGCTCCGGCTACGGGCTATATTGTTTCACGGCTCCGGCTCCGGCTCCGGGCAAAATATGCCGGCTCCGGCGGCTCCGGCTCCGACTCCGGCTCCGGCTCCGCATCCCTGGTCGTAAGCATTGGCTGAAATCCGGCATTTAACGAAATGTCTAGGCAAATGCCAGGTGGAGACCAGGCAGTCGCCGAAATATGGTCGAAATTGACTGAGTACACTCATTACCTAGGCATTACATGAAATGCCTAAGTGACGTTCGACACTTTCTGTAACGATTACCGCCGATGGAAAATATCACCGATGGAATAGGATGATGGTGTATGATACCAAACATTGAACTCCATAGTCCATGGCGAGATGGCTGGTGCAAATCCCGTCGGGCCTATCCTAGCCTAGCGTAACCTAGCCTAACACAACCTTACTTATAACCTAGAGCCATAGGTGCAGGAACGTTTTCGAAAGTGTGGGGCGGGGGGCAGGCTCCCAGAGGCACAAAACCTCACCTACCCCCAAAATCCATTTTCTCCTCGGATTTCGGCCACTTTATTTTCGCAAGCATGCTCATTAATCGGTAAAAAAGTGACAAGAAAAAAAATCGACCAAAATCTCAGGGAGACTCCCGTCCAGATATTAAATCTCATGGACGCGTCTCCCTGGCCTCCGCAGCCGCGTTGGCACCAGGAGCGGGTCCAGGAAAACTCCAAGGGGAGGGTCATGAATCGAAGTAGTGCCCCTACCTATACCCAAAAGTAAAACCTCAACGGATTTCGGCCACTTAATTTTGGTGGTGCCTTATTTTCATTTTTTTCCCTGACAGGCCTGTGGTGTCCCTTGCGGGCCTGTGGTGCCCCTGCTAGGCCGCAGGTGCCCCTGGCAGGTTTGTGGTGCCCCTGGAAGGACTGTGGTGCTTCTTACGAGCCAGAAGTGCCAGCGACAGGCCCATGGTGCCTCTGCGAGGCCGGTGGTGCCCCTGCAAGGCCGTGGTGCCCCTGCTAGGCCGCTGGTGCCCCTGGGCCCTGACAGGACTGTGGTGCTGCTGACAAGCCTGAAGTGTCCCCGACAGGCACGTGATGCCCCTGACAGTCCCAGGGTGCCCCTGCGAGGCCAGTGGGTGCCCCTGGCAAGCCTGTGGTGCCCCTGACAGGCCTGTGGTGCTCCTGAAAGGACTATGGTGCCCCTGGGCCCTGATAAGCCTGAGGTGCTCCTGACAGGTCCGTGGTGCCCTTGACAGGTCCAAGGTGCCCATGCGAGGCCGGTGGTGCCCCTGGAAGGCCTTTGGTGCCCCTGGAAGACCTGTGGTGCCCCTGACAGGTCTGTGGTGCCCCTGGCAGACCTGTGGTGCTCTTGCTAGGCCGATGGTGCTCCTGACAGGCCGGTGGTGCCCCTGTCAGGTCTGTGGTGCCCTGTCAGGTCTGTGGTGCCCCTGATAGGTCGGTGGTGCCCCTGGTAGGCCTGTAGTGCCCCCGGACCCCAAGGGGGCATGGCCCATGTGACCCCACCTTGGATCCGCCACTGGTTGGCACACATGCGAATTCCAGAAGCATCCAAAAACATTCTTATTACGAGCGAGCGTGAAACGTGAGAAGTGAAAAGTCAGCAAAAGGTGTGTGTGTGTGGGGGGGGGGGGGCAGTTAACATTGTTGGCCCCCCATTCGAAAGTGGGGGACCATGGCCCCCTGCCCCCTGTTCCTACGCCTATGCCAGTAACCGATCAACCAATGGAAGGCTGCCTAACATAAATTGTTAGTTTACGCCGTTTACGCACTCTGCTGCGCCAGTATTGTCTCTCTTTGCAGCACGCGCTGCCCTCTAAGCTGCCACTTATTGCTTCTGACAAAATTTCCTTTCATTGGGTGGAGGAAAATTGCACTCAATAACGATGAAGCACAAATGGAAATCGTCATGGAAGGGCAGGCCGGAGAACCGTCAAGTTTGTTCTTCGGGGTGGTACCTACAAATACATTAATGTTTGGCAAAAAACTGGTGGGGGGGGGGGCAGTTAACATTACTGCCCCCCCCACTATGAAAAGTGGGGGGGCCACCGGCCTTCCCGTCCCCCCTGTTCCTACACCTATGGCTATGCCTAGAGCCTACTTTCACCGCCATAACACAGCAAACCTAACCTAACGTGGTTTGTGAAGGGTAGATAGTGTCTTAGACGAATATTCGAGTTACCAGGTACTTTTTTACTTACGGTAGCTTTCGAAAGCACGTAGTCTTTTTTCCTCAGCCTAGAGTTAGACGATTAAACGCACATAGAAACAAGCTAACATTACAATCTAGTCGAAACATTAGACATGAAAAAATTAAGCATAAACAACCTTTAACATGATCCCTTCCCAGGTGACAGTTGAGACAGTCCTCACCGCGACCGCTCGGGCGATGCTTCACAACTACCAGGCGGGCTGGTGGAGGTGCCGTCCTGCTCCCCGGCGCCATCGGGCTGCATTTCTGGTCCGGGTCGTGTCCGAGAGCTTAACGCTGCGGTGACCTGTAAAACGAATTTTAACCCTCGCATGTGTGCGGCGTTTGCCAGCTTCTAATGTGTAGGGGGGGGGGGGGTCGGTTGGACGGTTGGACCCCCCCCCCCCTTGCCGTTTGGCCCCTGATCGAGCTAGAGCTTCGCGGAAAAAACGAGCGTGTTGCCCGTGACGAGAGGAAGCCGATGATACCCAATTTTAAGGTCCTAGGTCATTGGTTGACCTTCCAGGTCAGGTCAATGACCCAAAGTCGGGAAAATCGGGACCTGTTAGAAAGTCGTAAAGTGTGGCTACTAAGGGGTTTTTCGGGGTGCTGATCACGAATATCGTGTTAGTTTTGATCACAGATGATGTCTTGAAGCATTTAGACCGGGTCGGGTCAGGTCAGGTCAGGTCAACCAGTAGGCGTCGTGACGGGTATTCGTAGTACGTGTCAACCGCCTCTGACAGCTTCGTAACATGTTACGAAGTCGCCAAAACTACTTCGTAAATGTTCAAATGGTTGCTAAATTCGAATTCAGCTCCAACGACTAGCCTAGAAACATGTAAAACTCGAAAAAGTGAACCGAGGTCACCCGAGGTCACCAAAGGTCAATGACCTGACCTGACCTTCAGGTGACCTTGACACACACGGGAGTAACATCAAATCACATGTTTGAACGTTTGAAACCACGAAAAGCTTGCAAACACGCGGCTAGTGCGAGCCGACATACGCGAAATCGCGATTCCGGCCAAACATGCCACATGGTCTCGGAAAAGAGGTCACAGGTCAAAGGTCATTTTGGTCAGGGTCATGAAATTTTCAGGGTAGGTGTAAAATCGATCAATGCGAGGGTACTGAAAGTTTCGTCGCGATCGGCCGCTTTTTACGCGAGTTATTCGCGAAAAACCATGGGGGGGTCCATCCGACCCCCCCCCCCCTACACATGCGAGGGTTAACATTCAGGCTTCAGCTATCCCCAATACCTTCTAACCACCATCCCTTCTCGGTGACTAGCAAGGGCCAAGGCACTTCAGTGATTACAATTTCACCGCCATAACACAGCAAACCTAACCTAACGTGGTTCGTGAAAGGTTGATAGTGTCGTAGATGAATATTCAAGGTACCAGGTACTTTTTTTTACTTACGGTAGCTTTCGAAAGCACGTAGTCTTTTTTCCTCAGCCTAGAGTTAGACGATTAAACGCACATACATGTAGAAACAAGCTAACATTACAATCTAGTCGAAACATTAGACATGAAAAAATTAAGCATAAACAACCTTTAACATGATCCCTTCCCAGGTGACAGTTGAGACAGTCCTCACCGCGACCGCTCGGGCGATGCTTCACCACTACCAGGCGGGCTGGTGAAGGTGCCGTCTTGCTCCCCGGCGCCATCGGGCTGCATTTCTGGTCCGGGTCGTGTCCGAGAGCTTAACGCTGCGGTGACCTGTAAAATGAATTTTAACATTCAGGCTTCAGCTATCCCCAATACCTTCTAACCACCATCCCTTCTCGGTGACTAGCAAGGGCCAAGGCACTTCAGTGATTACAAAGTAACTCACCAGATGTAAATCACCAGGTCGCTCCACCATGGACCAACCACTTTTGGTGTAAAACGACTCTAGCCCCTAAGACGGGGATGAAGCTGTTGACGTCATCACGTTTAACTTCCCCAAGGCCTTTGACGTAGTATCCCACCCTATTCTGCTAGCCAAGTTACAATTGCAAGTGATCAACATTCAACACCCCTCTCATCCGCTGGATTGAGGAATTCCTGGTTGGTCGCCTCATAGGGCTACTGTTAAAATGCCAAAATCAAGGGGGCATGGTGCTCTGGAGCCCCCCCCCCCCGTTCCGCAGCCTATGATCTTGCAAACACTCAGGTTGGTCGCCTCATAGGGCTACTGTTAAAATGCCCAAATCAAGGGGGCATGGTGCTCCAGAGCCCCCCCCCCCCCGTTCCGCAACCTATGATCTTGTGAACACTCAATCGTGAACATCTTTTTTCAAGGCGGAGCATTTCACATAGGCGCGGGAGCCGGGGGGCAGTGGGGGCAGCTTGCCCCCCAACTCTGGGGCCGTGGGGGCGGGCCCCCACAGCTTTGAGACGGAATACCACACTTTTTTGCAAATGTTTTCTTTTTTTGTTGAAAAAGCCGAGGGGTGAAAAATAAGTGGCCTAAAACTGGTGAGAAAACTAGATTTGGGGGTACCCTAGGTTGATCTCTATTATGGTGTGCCCCCCCCAGTCGGAAAGTAGTTCCCGCGCCCCTGGCATTTCAGGTTCTGCTAAAATGCATTACTCCAGACCAGATGTACGACAGAACAGACAAGAATAATGTGTCATGCTTTCCAAAGTAGATGCTTACCAAAGTAGAAAGGAGCGAGGCATAGAGAGCAGGTTGCTCATGGGATGCAGCAGCCTGATATCATATATTTTACTTTGAACGTTTATGAAAAGGTAGCTCTAGCATTCACGGTAATATTAACATTTAAAACAACCAATAAACAATATCAAATAACCCTAGACGCTACCTACCCTTCCTCGCCGCGTAGTTTTCCCGCGCGCGAATGTGCATTCAAGGTCATCGATATTCGCAGTGCGCATGCGCGCAGCGAATGTGAATGTGCATTCAAGGTCATCGATATTCGCAGCGCGCATGCGCGCCGCCAACCTGAATGTCGATCAAACTGATCGATATTCGGAACGCGAATGTGAATGTGCATTCAAGGTCATCGATATTCGCAGTGCGCATGCGCGCCGCCAATGTGAATGTCGATGAAACTGATCGATATTCGGAACGAATGTGAATGTGCATTCAAGGTCATCGATATTGGCAGTGCGCATGCGCGCCGCGAATATCGATGAAAATGATCGATATTCGGGACGAATCTGAATATCGATGAAAATGATCGATATTCGGAACGAATCTGAATGTGAATCTGAATGTGAATATGATGCAACTATACGCGCATCCGCAGCCGTAGTGCGAAAAACCCTGCCCACCTTACCCCACGGCGGAGCTCGGTTGCAATGGTTGCAATTTGTAAATACGCTGACAGGACGCACGTGTGCGATTTTGCTCTTAGGCTTATTAGATATTAGATCTTAAGCGATTGTTGTTGCGTGGCTACTGGCTAGCTTTCCCAGTACTTTCTCGAAATTATCATTCTCGGTATTCTCTTTTTGGCGCTCATCGTTGTGAATTTCTGCTGAATTCTGGCGGCGGCGGTGCTGCGCCGCGCTCGGTCCGCGTCGGTTTAGTGTCGGCCATTTTCCCACCTGGAAAATCGTGATTTGAACAAACCGGTAAGGTTCTCTGTTTTCTCCTTACTGTTACGTCTCTGTTTTGTTAATTTGCTTCTTTCTCCATCAAAAGTTTCCTTCATACTCGTTTCTTGGGTGTGCCTCCTGTGAGATCTCGTTTTTTCAACCCTCTTCGTGCGTTTGGCACGCTTTTTTCGGCGCATTTCCAACCATCTACATTCTCTAAACATGGCCCCTCCCCTGTCCCGCCCCCGCCCTCCCCTGACCCGCCCCCTCCTCGAAGATTCCTCTCCGGGCTCGCCTGGTCGAGGCTGGGAGCCGCTAGATGACGTGCCTGACGGGCAGTCATTTATCATCCTGACTAGTCCTGATCGGTCCCTCCAGGGTCTGTCACCGTTTCGAATCAAACGAGAACTTGACACCTTAATCGGCCCGGTTGTCACTGCAAAGGTAGTCCGATCGGGATCTCTTCTAATCCGGGTTAAAAACAAGGCTCAGGCCTCGCTGGCCCTTTCGATCCAGACTTTCCTCGGCAACGAAGTCGCCGCCAGCCCTGCCACCAAACTGAACTCGGTGGCCGGCACTGTATTTGCCCCATCACTGAAAAACATGGACGAGACGGAGCTCCTACACGAACTGCGGCCGCAGGGGGTCACCCTCGTCACTCGACTCCGCTCGCGTGGCCCCGCCCCAAACCCGAGGATCAAAATCCACTTTCTGGGCCTTACCTGCCCACCGGCTATATACGCGGGATATGAAATCTTGGAGGTCAGGGAATGGGAGCCCAGCCCCCGCCTCTGCCGACAGTGCGGCAGCTTCGGCCACAACCAGACGACCTGCAGGTCAAAGCGACTGAACTGCCTGAAGTGTGGCACATCCGGCCACAAGGTCGATGAGTGCGACCGGGATCTCTACAGGTGCGGCCACTGTGGTGGCCCGCACCCAGCCTGGGATCGGATGTGCCCCGCATGGGAGTACCAAAAAAATAAGCTCAAAGCCAAGCTGGCGCCACCACCCCCGCCCCCACCGTTCCCGCCGAGTTCCTACTCGGAGTCAGGTGCCTCTGAATATCCGGCGCTCTCGCCCTCTCCACGCAGGGCCTCACTCACGGACACCGTACCGAGTCGCGAAAACCCGCCGGTCCAGAGTCGCACCCCGAAAGCCCCTGTCCGTCGACAGCTGAGCGCGCCCGAGGCTGTGGAGACCCCCGCGTCTGAGCCGGAGCGGGTGACTGAATCGCCCCTCAGCCCGGACGGAAAGCAGACGGAGATGCCGGCCGGTCCTCCGGCTGTCACCCCGGGACAGGCGCAGTGCGACCGCGGCGACGACGAATCGGTTCCAAACAGCACCGGCAACATGGTGATGGAGTCATGGGTCGACAGTATCGTGGACACAGGGGCGGACTCAGACGTTTCTGACACAGAGACCGTCTCTACAATCGTGGGTCCGGTGGCCTCTCCGCCCGCCGACTTAGAGACGGATGAGGCCGCCCCAGCGGCGAGCCAGCATGTAAACGCAGACACTCAGCATCCGCGAGCCACGACACGCGCCCCGTCCCCAACCCCGTCAGAGGGGATGAAGACCAGAGCCGCAGCGGCGGCTGCTCGTGAAAAATCTGTTTAACACTCAACACACATAAAACATGCATCGATCTGATGAATTCGTCCTCCAGTGGAACACTTCCTCTCTAGTGAGCCACTGGGGCGAATTCAAGAACTATATATTAAATAAAAAACCGTTGATAGCCGCCATTCAGGAGACCCATTTTCTGGACTCAGATTCCTCTAATTACAACTTTAACATACGTGGATATACTTTATATACAAATAACGTAAATGAAAAACCCCGCCGAGGCGGCTCGGCCCTTTATATTGCTAATAACCTCTTGCACCACGAAATTCAGCTCCGCACCACGCTTAACGCGGTCGCAGCTCAAGTCAAAATAGCGCAACATGACCTTGCCATCCTTTCCCTGTACCTTTCCCCAAGCCACCGCTTTTCCTCCTCTGAACTCCGCCAATTGTTTGTCCAGCTTCCCCACCCCTGCCTAATACTAGGAGATTTTAATGCCCACCACAGATCCTGGGGCTCAACAACGAACAACGCGCGCGGAACACTAATTGATAAGATAATGGATTCACTTGATCTCATTTGCATTAACAACCGCACACCCACTTTCACCAGACGCAACCAAGGTCAAGTCATACACTCCGTCATCGACTTGGCCTTCACAGACACTAACACCGCGACACTTTTTACTCAACACGTCGGAGATGATACATTGTTTAGCGACCATTATCCCATTCACTATCAACTTAATGTCCCTTCAGGACAAGCCAATTTTACATTTCTTCCTCGTTGGAACTTTAAGAAAGCTGATTGGGCCTCCTTTCAAAAACATATAGATGAACACACTCCCACCCCTCCCCCTGACATCAACACCTTTGTAAACGTGATTCTCGCTGCTGCTCACCAAAATATTCCCCATACCCACCCCCCACGTGAAAACAAAGCTGCCCCTTGGTGGAACGCTGACTGCAATCGAGCTGTAGCTCTGCGGAAGCGTGCCTTACGAGTCTTTAACAAATGTATTTGCGATTACCATGAAAATGCCCTCCGGAAGGCCCGATATGATGCTTCACAAATAATACTTAAAGCAAAACAAGAAGGATGACACTCCTTCTCTAACAGCTTTAATAGATTTACTCCCCTTTCTAAAATCTGGTCGCTAATTAGAGTTTTTTCGACAAGGCGCAGCACAACTTACAAAATTCCTCATCTCTACATTAACAACACCCACTACACCACTCCCCTTCAAGTTGCGACACAATTCGCCCAACATTACGCACGAATATCTTCTGCTCAACAATACACACAAGTACAACATGACAGCTTTAACACAACACTCGACACCCTCTCCTTCGACTCAGCAAATACTGAAAATTATAACAAGCACTTTGACTTGTTCGAACTTAGACACGCCATATCTCGATGTGGTGAAACGTCGGTAGGGCCGGATCAGATAGCCTATCCTTTCTTCAACAACCTTTCTGAATCCGGCCTTGAAAACCTTTTGATAGTAATCAATAATCTATGGGAAAACAATTTGTACCCCGAGAGCTGGAGAAACAGTACCATCGTCCCCATCCTTAAACCCTCCAAACCACCCTCCTCCCCCTCTAGTTATAGACCTATATCCCTAACCAGTTGCGCTGCTAAATTGACAGAACATATGGTCAATGGACGGATTAGGGCATATCTAGAAGGTAACTACCTCCTCTCTCCACATCAAACAGGATTTAGGTCCGGCCGCTCCACGGCAGACAATATAGTCCACCTCATTGATGACATCCAGAAGGGCTTCCAAAATGACATGTATACATTTGCAGTTTTCATTGATTTTCAAAACGCCTTTGATAAAGTAAATAAACAAGCCCTTCTGATCAAACTTCATAAGACAGGTATTCGCGGCCACATGGCCCATTATATCTCTAATTTCCTCAAAGATAGAACATTTAACGTACGATGCGGTAACACATTTTCTCCCAATCTTAATCAGGATCACGGCCTCCCTCAGGGCAGTGTCCTCTCCCCAACCCTTTTCCTTATTATGATTAACGACCTTTTTCAAAACCCACCTAGTAGCCTTAAGCATTCTATTTTTGCCGATGATGTGGCCATTTGGGTAACGCGAAGAAACATTGACTCGGCTTTTGCCTCCGTTCAAAACGCAATGGAGGATATTCATAGCTGGTGCGATAAATGGGGCCTAGTCTTGTCGCCCAGCAAAACAGTAGCACTTATATTCTCCCATAAGTCCCGTTTTAAATTTGATACCGAACTTAAAGTAAAGAACCAAACTATCAAATACGTTAAAACGTTCAAATACCTCGGCATCACACTAGATAGTAGACTCTCCTTTAAACATCACTTTGAAGACGTTAAAATGCGCTGCACTAGGCGCCTCAACATACTTAAGTGTATAGCAGGAAAGGATTGGGGTGCTGATCGCAGCACCCTCCTTAACCTATACACTTCCCTAATCCGTCCTATCCTGGATTACAACAGTTTTCTATTTGATGATATAGCTTCTAATCAGATCGAATCACTTCAAGTTATACAAAATAAAGCCCTGCGTATAGTTACAGGAGCCCAATGCACCACAAATATCAAGGCTCTCCACGCAGAATGTAATATTCCTCTTCTCTCTCACCGCCGTAAACTCCAACTCCTTCGCTTCTATGCGCGCACTTTCTTGTCCCCTTATTCGCCTTCGCACCGCATTGTCTCCAATCGATATACGGACGACCCTCCCACAACGGCCCAACTCAAATACCCGATAATCGCCTATCGCATAGAAAGGACACTCAGTGATTTCCAGTTGGATTTTCCATCTATTTTTCATCGGCCACCCATCTCTTCTTTCTTTCTGCCAGCCATAGAGAATATTGCATTCCTGTACGCAGAGGCAAAATCAAAAGTCACAAAAGAAGAAAGCATTCAACTTTTCTATGAGCATAAAGAAGAACATAAAGACTATGCATACATATATACAGATGGTTCAGTTTGTGACGGGAGGACGGCAGCCGCTATCACATCTGACCATCATAACAAAACAAGTAGGCTACACGACGACCATAGCATATTTAGTGCTGAGTTGATAGCCATTCACTCAGCACTCAAATATGTCTCATCGAAAAACATAGAAAAGGCTGTGATCTGCAATGTCCGTCAAGACAGCCCATATTCAGCCCAGATTCAGCCCGGATTCAGCCCAGATTCGGGACACCTCTGATCAAGCTGAAACTCGCACACAATGTAGGCCATGACATGCCCAATCCACAGTCAAAGTCATTCGGTGGCACTCCCAGCCGTTTGACCTACAGAGGTCAGCAAAGGTCACGTGGCCAAAATTTGCACAGCAGATTGTGGCCCACCCAGTAGAGCTAGAGCGCTAAAAATGGCACCAATCGACTCGTCAGCATCTAATCTTACTTTCCCAACACCCATTTGACCTCTCAAGGTCATGCGATGACCTAAGGTCATTTGTGGGCTATGTCGAAAATACACTTGCACAGCAGTTTTCGAGTAGATGGATTGACCGAATTCCAAATCAAAGCACATCATCGGGTAGCCCATAGGCCGTAGTAACTTTCTTTGAAAACCGCTTTTCGATATGTGACCCCGTTTGACCTCGGCAGGTCAAAATGTGCAAATAAACGACACTCAATACGTCGAAGCCCGGATTCAGCCCAGATTCGGGACACCTCCGATCAAGCTGAAACTCGCACACAATGTAGGCCATGACATGCCCAATCCACAGTCCAAGTCATTCGGTGGCACTCCCAGCCGTTTGACCTACAGAGGTCAGCAAAGGTCACGTGGCCAAAATTTGCACAGCAGATTGTGGCCCACCCAGTAGAGCTAGAGCGCTAAAAATGGCACCAATCGACTCGCCAGCATCTAATCTTACTTTGCCAACACTCATATGACCTCTCAAGGTCATGCGATGACCTAAGGTCATTTGTGGGCTATGTCGAAAATACACTTGCACAGCAGTTTTCGAGTAGATGGATTGACCGAATTCCAAAAAAAGCACATCATCGGGTAGCCCATAGCCCGTAGTAACTTTCCTTAAAAACCGCTTTTCGATATGTGACCCCGTTTGACCTCGGCAGGTCAAAATGTGCAAATAAACGACACTCAATACGTCGCAGCCCGGATTCAGCCCAGATTCGGAACACCTCAGATCAAGCTGAAACTCGCACACAATGTAGGCCATGACATGCCCAATCCACAGTCCAAGTCATTCGGTGGCACTCCCAGCCGTTTGACCTACAGAGGTCAGCAAAGGTCACGTGGCCCAAATTTGCACAGCAGATTGTGGCCCACCCAGTAGAGCTAGAGCGCTAAAAATGGCACCAATCGACTCGCCACCATCTAATCTTACTTTCCCAACACTCATTTGACCTCTCAAGGTCATGCGATGACCTAAGGTCATTTGTGGGCTGTGTCGAAATTACACTTGCACATCAGTTTTCGAGTAGATGGATTGACCGAATTCCAAATCAAGGCACATCATCGGGTAGCCCATAGCCCGTAGTAACTTTCCTTGAAAACCGCTTTTCGATATGTGACCCCGTTTGACCTCGGCAGGTCAAAATGTGCAAATAAACGACACTCAATACGTCGCAGCCCGGATTCAGCCCAGATTCGGGACACCTCCGATCAAGCTGAAACTCGCACACAATGTAGGCCATGACATGCCCAATCCACAGTCAAAGTCATTCGGTGGCACTCCCAGCCGTTTGACCTACAGAGGTCAGCAAAGGTCACGTGGCCAAAATTTGCACAGCAGATTGTGGCCCACCCAGTAGAGCTAGAGCGCTAAAAATGGCACCAATCGACTTGCCAGCATCTAATCTTACTTTCCCAACACTCATATGACCTCTCAAGGTCATGCGATGACCTAAGGTCATTTGTGGGCTATGTCGAAAATACACTTGCACAGCAGTTTTCGAGTAGATGGATTGACCGAATTCCAAATCAAAGCACATCATCGGTGGCACTCCCAGCCGACCTATGGGCTACCCGATGATGTGCTTTGATTTGGAATTCGGTCAATCCATCTACTCGAAAACTGCTGTGCAAGTGTATTTTCGACATAGCCCACAAATGACCTTAGGTCATCGCATGACCTTGAGAGGTCAAATGAGTGTTGGGAAAGTAAGATTAGATGCTTGCGAGTCGATTGGTGCCATTCTTAGCGCTCTAGCTCTACTGGGTGGGCCACAATCTGCTGTGCAAATTTGGGCCACGTGACTTTTGCTGACCTCTGTAGGTCAAACGGCTGGGAGTGCCACCGAATGACTTGGACTGTGGATTGGGCATGTCATGGCCTACATTGTGTGTGAGTTTCAGCTTGATTGGAGGTATCCCGAATCTGGGCTGAATCCGGGCTGCGACGTATTGAGTGTCGTTTATTTGCACATTTTGACCTGCCGAGGTCAAACGGGGTCACATATCGAAAAGCGGTTTTTAAGGAAAGTTACTACGGGCTATGGGCTACCCGATGATGTGCTTTGACTTGGAATTCGGTCAATCCATCTACTCGAAAACTGCTGTGCAAGTGTATTTTCGACATAGCCCACAAATGACCTTAGGTCGTCGCATGACCTTGAGAAATCATATGAGTGTTGGGAAAGTAAGATTAGATGCTGGCAAGTCGATTGGTGCCATTTTTAGCGCTCTAGCTCTACTGGGTGGGCCACAATCTGCTGTGCAAATTTGGGCCACGTGACCTTTGCTGACCTCTGTAGGTCAAACGGCTGGGAGTGCCACCGAATGACTTGGACTGTGGATTGGGCATGTCATGGCCTACATTGTGTGCGAGTTTCAGCTTGATCGGAGGTGTCCCGAATCTGGGCTGAATCCGGGCTGCGACGTATTGAGTGTCGTTTATTTGCACATTTTGACCTGCCGAGGTCAAACGGGGTCACATATCGAAAAGCGGTTTTCAAGGAAAGTTACTACGGGCTATGGGCTACCCGATGATGTGCCTTGATTTGGAATTCGGTCAATCCATCTACTCGAAAACTGCTGTGCAAGTGTAATTTCGACATAGCCCACAAATGACCTTAGGTCATCGCATGACCTTGAGAGGTCAAATGAAAGTTGGGAAAGTAAGATTAGATGGTGGCGAGTCGATTGGTGCCATTTTTAGCGCTCTAGCTCTACTGGGTGGGCCACAATCTGCTGTGCAAATTTGGGCCACGTGACCTTTGCTGACCTCTGTAGGTCAAACGGCTGGGAGTGCCACCGAATGACTTGGACTGTGGATTGGGCATGTCATGGCCTACATTGTGTGCGAGTTTCAGCTTGATCGGAGGTGTCCCGAATCTGGGCTGAATCCGGGCTTCGACGTATTGAGTGTCGTTTATTTGCACATTTTGACCTGCCGAGGTCAAACGGGGTCACATATCGAAAAGCGGTTTTCAAAGAAAGTTACTACGGCCTATGGGCCTATGATGTGCTTTGATTTGGAATTCGGTCAATCCATCTACTCGAAAACTGCTGTGCGAGTGTATTTTCGACATAGCCCACAAATGACCTTAGGTCATCGCATGACCTTGAGAGGTCATATGAGTGTTGGCAAAGTAAGATTAGATGCTGGCGAGTCGATTGGTGCCATTTTTAGCGCTCTAGCTCTACTGGGTGGGCCACAATCTGCTGTGCAAATTTGGGCCACGTGACCTTTGCTGACCTCTGTAGGTCAAACGGCTGGGAGTGCCACCGAATGACTTGGACTGTGGATTGGGCATGTCATGGCCTACATTGTGTGCGAGTTTCAGCTTGATCGGAGGTGTCCCGAATCTGGGCTGAATCCGGGCTTCGACGTATTGAGTGTCGTTTATTTGCACATTTTGACCTGCCGAGGTCAAACGGGGTCACATATCGAAAAGCGGTTTTCAAAAAAAGTTACTACGGCCTATGGGCTACCCGATTATGTGCTTTGATTTGGAATTTGGTCAATCCATCTACTCGAAAACTGCTGTGCAAGTGTATTTTCGACATAGCCCACAAATGACCTTAGGTCATCGCATGACGTTGAGAGGTCAAATGGGTGTTGGGAAAGTAAGATTAGATGCTGACGAGTCGATTGGTGCCATTTTTAGCGCTCTAGCTCTACTGGGTGGGCCACAATCTGCTGTGCAAATTTTGGCCACGTGACCTTTGCTGACCTGTGTAGGTCAAACGGCTGGGAGTGCCACCGAATGACTTTGACTGTGGATTGGGCATGTCATGGCCTACATTGTGTGCGAGTTGTAGCTTGATCAGAGGTGTCCCGAATCTGGGCTGAATCCGGGCTGCGACGTATTGAGTGTCGTTTATTTGCACATTTTGACCTGCCGAGGTCAAACGGGGTCACATATCGAAAAGCGGTTTTCATAGAAAGTTACTACGGCCTATGGGCTACCCGATGATGTGCTTTGATTTGGAATTCGGTCAATCCATCTACTCGAAAACTGCTGTGCAAGTGTATTTTCGACATAGCCCACAAATGACCTTAGGTCATCACATGACATTGAGAGGTCAAATGAGTGTTGGGAAAGTAAGATTAGATGCTGGCGAGTCGATCGGTGCCATTCTTAGCGCTCTAGCTCTACTGGGTGGGCCACAATCTGCTGTGCAAATTTTGGCCACGTGACATTTGCTGACCTCTGTAGGTCAAACGGCTGGGAGTGCCACCGAATGACTTGGTTTGTGGATTGAGGGCAGCATGTCATGGCCTACATTTTGTGTGAGTTTCAGCTTGATCGGAGGTGTCCCGAATCTGGGCTGAATCCGGGCTGCGACGTATTGAGTGTCGTTTATTTGCACATTTTGACCTGCCGAGGTCAAACGGGGTCACATATCGAAAAGCGGTTTTTAAGGAAAGTTGCTACGGGCTATGGGCTACCTGATGATGTGCTTTGATTTGGAATTCGGTCAATCCATCTACTCGAAAACTGCTGTGCAAGTGTATTTTCGACATAGCCCACAAATGACCTTAGGTCATCGCATGACCTTGAGAGGTCAAATGAGTGTTGGGAAAGTAAGATTAGATGCCGGCGAGTCGATTGGTGCCATTTTTAGCGCTCTAGCTCTACTGGGTGGGCCACAATCTGCTGTGCAAATTTGGGCCACGTGACCTTTGCTGACCTCTGTAGGTCAAACGGCTGGGAGTGCCACCGAATGACTTGGACTGTGGATTGGGCATGTCATGGCCTACATTGTGTGCGAGTTTCAGCTTGATCGGAGGTGTCCCGAATCTGGGCTGAATCCGGGCTGCGATGTATTGAGTGTCGTTTATTTGCACATTTTGACCTGCCGAGGTCAAACGGGGTCACATATCGAAAAGCGGTTTTTAAGGAAAGTTACTACGGGCTATGGGCTACCCGATGATGTGCTTTTTTTTTGGAATTCGGTCAATCCATCTACTCGAAAACTGCTGTGCAAGTGTATTTTCGACATAGCCCACAAATGACCTTAGGTCATCGCATGACCTTGAGAGGTCATATGAGTGTTGGGAAAGTAAGATTAGATGCTGGCGAGTCGATTGGTGCCATTTTAGCGCTCTAGCACTACTGGGTGGGCCACAATTTGATGTGCAAATTTGGGCCACGTGACCTTTGCTGACCTCTGTAGGTCAAACGGCTGGGAGTGCTACCGAATGACTTTGACTGTGGATTGGGCATGTTATGGCCTACATTGTGTGCGAGTTTCAGCTTGATCGGAGGTGTCCCGAATCTGGGCTGAATCCGGGCTGCGACGTATTGAGTGTCGTTTATTTGCATATTTTGACCTGCCGAGGTCAAACGGGGTCACATATCGAAAAGCGGTTTTCAAAGAAAGTTACTACGGCCTATGGGCTACCCGATGATGTGCTTTGATTTGGAATTCGGTCAATCCATCTACTCGAAAACTGCTGTGCAAGTGTATTTTCGACATAGCCCACAAATGACCTTAGATCATCGCATGACCTTGAGAGGTCAAATGAGTAGTGGAAAAGTAAGATTAGATGCTGGCGAGTCGATTGGTGCAATTTTTAGCGCTCTAACTCTACTGGGTGGGCCACAATCTGCTGTGCAAATTTTGGCCACGTGACCTTTGCTGACCTCTGTAGGTCAAACGGCTGGGAGTGCCACCGAATGACTTTGACTGTGGATTGGGCATGTCATGGCCTACATTGTGTGCGAGTTTCAGCTTGATCAGAGGTGTCCCGAATCTGGGCTGAATCCGGGCTGAATCTGGGCTGAATATGGGCTGTCTTGATCAACATGTGATCTGCACAGACTCAGCTTCATCGGTAAAGGCAATAGCTCACAGAAAAATGGAAAAAAACGAAATCGTTTATAAAATAAAAAAGATGATTATTGGCTTTACCGATGAAAACAAACACGTCATTCTCCTGTGGATTCCGTCCCACGTTGGAATACAGGGGAATAAAAAAGCGGACAAGCTAGCCAAAGAAGGTCTTCATCTCCCATCTCGAAATCATCTCGCTCTCCCCCTTCCGGATTTTCTGTCTTCGCTCTTCCGTGCCTTCCAGAGATACCGCCAAAAATGCTGGATAGATGATCATACACCACATCTCTTCTCCATTAAACCGAAACTTTGCCATTTCTACTCTTCCCATCAAAACACAAGGATCAAAGAGAGAGTCCTAGCCAGGCTCCGGCTCGGCCACACACAACTCACCCACAACTACATCCTGGACAGAGCACCTCCACCCATATGTCACCACTGCCGCGACCACCCACGCTACACCATCTCACACTTCCTCCTCCACTGCCCACACCTACACCAACACCGCAGACATATAGTACAATACATTAACACACATGGACTCTCTCTCGACCTTCCGACTCTCCTGGGCGACACTCATCCGGATATCCACGACCTTCTGTTCGTCTTTCTCGCCGACGCTCGGATCATCAAGAGCCTTTAGCGTGTTAGGGCCGCGGCTGCCGCCCCTAAAACGCTAATCAGAGCCCTCGTCTCCCGGCTCACCCCCAAACTCACACATTAATTAATCGCGGTTACAGGGCTTTTTCCCTCGCGCCGTTTTGGCTTAGGTGCGAGGTTTTTGCCCTTTGCGTTAGGCGTCGGGTTTTTTATTATTTAGGACTTTTTCTCCCGACCATTACACCCCACAACAAGGCCCCGCCGGGGGGCTGGAGCCTAGAAGGTCTTATACCTTCTGTCAGTGCGATGAAAGCTTCCCGGCTCCATTACACTGACACCAGCTCACAAGTGTTCATGTCTATTATGTATTGTTAATAAAAGTCATTCCCACTGTTGTGTTTGCGACTCCAGACATCTCGGCTCTTTGGCTATACACGTAAGTACCTCCCTTAGCTTTGATTCCACATTAAGATAGGATCCCACGTTGTTTTTGCTACCGGGTTCACATAAACCGGTTTAACGTAAGACTTGCTGCCCGGCGAAAATTGCCGGAGTAACTGCCCCCTGCTCATGCGCGTATAGTTACATCATATTCACATTCAGATTCACATTCAGATTCGTTCCGAATATCGATCATTTTCATCGATATTCAGATTCGTCCCGAATATCGATCATTTTCATCGATATTCGCGGCGCGCATGCGCACTGCCAATATCGATGACCTTGAATGCACATTCACATTCGCGTTCCGAATATCGATCAGTTTGATCGACATTCAGGTTGGCGGCGCGCATGCGCGCTGCGAATATCGATGACCTTGAATGCACATTCACATTCGCTGCGCGCATGCGCACTGCGAATATCGATGACCTTGAGTGCACATTCAGATTCAGTGGAGGGGGGAGGAGGGGGGGGGGGGGTATCAATTCCCGCGGCATAGGCGGCGGAACGGGGAGGGCACCGGGAGTTTCTTACATGCGCAGAGGCGTTTCCAGAGCCTAGTTCTTGGAGGCACTTTTCGCCAGACTTCGACTTTTCCGATATTTACCGGTAGAGAACGTTTTTAGCCGCCCGTTAGCAATGGTATTTTGCGGCACAATTCTGTTATCAATTTGAAATCCTTTGTATGTCTTCTAAACTACAAATGCATTCAAGCGATGACGTTTGATTTTGTTTGTTAATTTTTGTGGTAGGTAAATCAGGAGCTGCGTGCGGCCGCGAAACAGCTCGTTTTGTGTGCCTCCAGCACCTCGGTACATCTGGCTTCAATCAAAAGAAAGGAACTGCAACATAGTTACATATATTGTATTTATCATAGCACCGGACACAGCCGGCCAACAGGCGCGAGCAGCACACGCTCCCTAGCAACTTAATACTGGGTCAGCGGCGACAGAGCCGGCCGTGAGATCACGCAGCGTCGCCAGCCGCGCCAGGAACTCAACAGAACAGTGTACGGGGCCAGCAGCAGCCGCTCCGCCCCGCCCCGCCGCGCGGGTCGCAACTGTCCCACCCCGTGAGCACGTGGGGGCCTCCTCTGACGCCGCAGGGAACACACGATCCCTCCAAGACACAGGTGCAGACAGGCACTGGGGTATCCGCACGCTGTCCATGTGGACTCGAACGGGCATCCAAACTGGAGGTCCAGGCCGACCGACTCCAATCGCCCTGGCGACTACACGCGACATTGGATCCTGCCCGCCGCGCCGGTAGATGTTAGCAGCGGGCAGACTCCACCGCGCAACCCACTCTGTAGCCCAGGGGGCCCGGGGTTCGCCCCATGACCGGAGCACGCCGCCGTCACGAACTACAGCCGCGCGCTTCCGCCGCCGGAGGCGCTGGCGGCGGTGCGGCAGCCGTTAGAAGCTCTGCGCGACGTGACGGAGCGCCGATGACGACGACGGCGCGGTGTGCGTGATGAAGCAGATGAGACGGGTGGGCACTGGGCAGCACTCCGGCGTTCAGCTGGTAAAACTCCACCAGCTGGATGACGTCGTACAAGCGAGTCTTACCGCGTCCAGCACCGTGACCGGCGGCTGACTGGTGTCCTTTACATGTGGAGGGGAGAAAATGGTCAACTGAGGTCGGTGGGCGACCAGCAGGGGGCCAATGAGATGGCCGGATCGACACCGGATTAATCTTTATGCACGTATGATCGCTACTAATGATAGCACGACCGGTAAGTCATCGTCCAGGGAAATCTAAGTCTAAATGTAGTACAAACTGTCGGAAGACAACGGCTAATCGTCGCGAATCCCAAACCGTTTCGCAATAATCCATGACCTACGCCAACAATTGGCAACAGAACTCGGCCAAAGTCTACTAATATCGAGCCAGCTGGCCTCTTCTCCTCCCTTCCAGAGCCTTCCTGGGCATTTCACAACTGCTACCCTACCAGCTAGATGCACGTTCGTCGCTCATTCATCATGTCTAGTTCATGAGCGTCAGTTTCTTTTGAAATGTGAGCTGCCGACCAGCGTCCCAGATTAAACTTTGCATCTCGAATGGGCCGAGCGGGGAAAACAACCGCGGCTCTGAGAGGGTCCCGAAAGGCTAAGCGCTAGACGGGGCTAACTCACCTGGAGAATAAAACGCCGGGACCAGAAAGCGGTCTCATTTCCAGCACTGGTGGGCAGCACTCTGGCGTTCAGCTGGTAAAACTCCACCAGCTGGATGACGTCGTACAAGCGAGTCTTGCCGCCGTCCAGCACCGTGACCGGCGGCTGACTGGTGTCCTTTACCTGTGGAGGGGAGAAAATGGTCAACTGAGGTCGGTGGGCGACCAGCAGGGGGCCAATGAGATGGCCGGATCGACACCGGATTAAAGGTAGTGTGCCAGCTTTCCTGGACCGTATGGAGTTAATGGCCCAGATAAGGAGAACCGGACTTTTAGAACTTATCCATACCTTCAAAACTCATGGAAACGTCTTAAATTCTTCAAATTTTGAGTACCCCAGTGCGAAATTCGCCCCGACGGGTTGTCGGTCGTACCCCAAACCACATTTCACACCACTATGAACAATAAATGCACACACTGAAATCGCTTTTACCGATATGCTCATCCAATCAAGTTTCGATAAACCCGTTCATCATCAGCTCCTGCGGTTTCGAACACGCCTGTTAGGTGGTGCGGTAGGCCGCGCCCAAAGCCAGGGCCCCGGTAACGTGAGGTAGCCGAGTCAGGGCAGCGTGCGCTGACCCAAGCCGGAGCCGCGCGTCCTCCCGGTGTCATGGGATAGCCCGGGGGGATGCGGTAGACCGCGCCCAAAGCTGCGGCCCCGGCTTGGGTCAGCGCACGCTGCCCCGACTCGGCTACCTCACGTTACCGGGGCCCTGGCTTTGGGCGCGGGCGCGCGGCTTCTGCTCATACTTTGTGGTGCGGTGGTGGTGCGTAGGGCTGCGCGCTCTGACTTCGGCCAAGAAAAATGCGTCAGCTGATCATTGTCATTTCTGCCACTTGCGTGTGGTGAAATGGGGTCATAACTTATGAGACGGCTTTTTCATATCAATTATTTTACATAAAATCATATTTCAAACCATAAATAATGTTCGACAGCCAAATAAAAGAAACAATATCAATACAGGCTTACAGTTTAAGGCTCGACATTGTGTTGTCTACGATTAGACAGCTGATAACTCATTTCCGTACGTCGTAACACTATAATGACCTTTGCTTATTGTCACATGTGCGCCGCATTCGCGATTGTTGGCGACGCCTGTTTGCAGGTGAGCCCACTACAGTTGTTATACATATCGAAAAACCGATAAACTTTTAGGCGAAAAAGGCACTATTCCAGGCAACGTCACCAACTGAACGACCTGGAAAATTTACAGGAGACCAAAAACCGTTACTTCGGATTGTGACTTAGCCCCCGCATGTGTGCGGCGTTTGCCACCGTAATGTGTACGGCGGGGGGGGGGGGGGGTCCGTTGAACCCGCCTGCCGTTCGGCCCCTGATCGAGCTAGAGGTTCGCGGAAAAAACGAGCGTGTTGCCCGTGATGAGAGGAAGCCGATGATACCCAATTTTAAGGTCCTAGGTAATTGGTTGACCTTCCAGGTCAGGTCAATGACCCAAAAGTCGAAAAAATCGGGACCTGTTAGAATTTCGTAAAGTGAAGCTGTTGTGGCTTTTTTTGGTGTGCTGATCACGAATTTCATATTACTTTTGATTACAGATTGTCAGATGATGTACAGATGATGTCTTCATGCATTTAGGCCAGGTCGGGTCAGGTCAGGTCAGGTCGACCAGTAGGCGTCCTGACGGCTATCCATAGTAGGTGTCAACTACCACTGACGGCGTCGTAACATGTTACGAAGGCACTAAACTACTTCGCAAATGTTCAAATGGATGCTAAATTCGAAATCAGCCCGAAAAACTACCCTTGAAACATGTAATATACGAAAAAGTGAACCGAGGTCATCTAAGGTCAATGACCTGACCTTCAGGTGACGTTGACACCCACCGTAATTCGTGGGACGAACATCATTTCACATGTTTCGACGTTTATAATCACAAAAAGACTGGAAACGCGCGGATAATGTGAGCTGACATACGCCAAATCGCGATTCCGGCCGAACATGGTCTCGAGAATCAGGTCACAGGTCAAAGGTCATTTCGGTCAGGGTCATGCAATTTTCAGGGTAACTGTAAAGTTGATCAACTCGAGGGTACTGAAAGTTTTGTCGCGATCAGCCGCAGTTTGCGCGAGTTATTTGGGAACAAACCATGGAGGGGTCCATCCGACCCCTCCCCCGGCCCCTACACATGCGAGGGTTAAGGTAGATTTTGTATCGATTACCAATGGTGGCACCTTGTTGTCGAAACGTCTAAAATACAAAAAGATTTAGATTTTAATTATCATTTTGGTTTGCAACCATTAGTCACCATATTTCATAAAATCACAGAGCAAAGCGACATCGGCATTCGCCCATCCCGCTCCGTCCGTCGTCAAAACACATACCTTAGAGCCTCTTTAGCGGGTGTGTTCTCCTGGGATGGTGACTTTCTGCCAGCTCGATGGCCCTGGCCTCGACTGGGTCGCTAAACACGCTGCCGCAGCTGCCGGTGAAATCCATGGCGACCAGAGAACGAAAACTTTGCTGCAGAGGGAGAGAGAGAGAGGGGGGGGGGGCAGTCAGAAGTTCGGTAAAGGAAGGGCAGGGGGTAGATAGCAGACCTAGAATCTACATCGGACACCGCCGCACACGGAGGGTGTCAGGGTGCTCAGACGAGGCACAAAACACCCGACAGCCGGGCAACTACAAGCCATACACAATCTCAGGAAACGTAACGGACTCAGGGACCGTCCCGCTCACAAAACATGGTCGCGTGCCAGCCGTCGGTGAAACGTCGTCTCAAAGCTCCCACCCCATCCCTCTGCCCTGCTCCATCCCTCTCTCCTCGGCATTGGCATCGGCGAGCTGGCGACCACCAGCAGACGAATCGCGGCCAGAATCGCCAGGCAGCGCATCAGGTCGCAGAGCATTGACAGCAAAGCTGCTCCAGAAGTGCAACGCAGCTTGTGACACGGATGAGGATCTCTTGTGGGCACGCACGTGAGTTGGGAACTCCCGTCCTCAACCGACACTGTGGGCACTGTTGTCCTCAACCGACGCGATGTTGCCACCAGACTGGTTATTGATTCGCCTTTTTTGGATCAATTCAATCATTGACTCATTTGATTATTTTTCAAAGATTCAATCACCGTTCAATTCCTTAAAAAATGGTGAATCGATTCCTTTTGATTCAGAGATTAAAAAAGGAATGATGCACTTTTGATTGGGCCAAAAAATAATTGAACGATTCTTTTTCCGATTCAATTTAAAAAAGATCCCTGATTTAGGGATACTATTGCATCTGTTGTGTTCTTCTCGTCAGTGTTATGCAATTATCATCCCATGACACTGGAAGTATTGTTGATGATGAACTATCTGTACAGTTCAAATTTTCTTAAATTCATGAAGCATACACTTCTTTGATTCAATCAACCCTGATTCCCAATTCGTTTGATTCAATCATGACTTGTGAATCGAAAAATCCTGACGGTGAACCAACCTTTTTGATTCAACAAATTTTGTTTTATACGGTCCAATCGATTCAATCACGGGTTAATCGAACACCAGTTTGGTTGCCACTCAGTGTGCTGAATATCACTGCACTGAATTGCACTGACCAACCAATTGAAACTACGTTAACACACAGACGTCTGGGGGGGGGGGGGTTGTGGATGGTGATCCCACACGCAGCTGGAGTATGACTAATCCTTCCACACGCAAAGCAAGCCAACTTCTTGAAAGGATAGTGCGTCGGCTGGTGGGACGTTCCCAGACATCTATCGCACTTGGTGGACTGGCCGGACAGAACCACATACCTACTTCTTTGGCAACTGCTTAGACTGACAGGTAGACTCAGCGTGTCTCGCCTTTGAACAATTGAAGCAAAATTGGGTCCTGAAAGGACACTGACTGGCCTGTTGCCTCCGACTGTTACACCTTGGACACCTGTCGCAAGGCTTTGTTCAAAGGACTATTGCTACAAGCGCGTATGGCCTTGTTCAGGTGCGTGCGGCCCGCTGCAGATCCGGGTTATTAATTCAACGACTGACCGGTTCTGCAGAGGTTTCCGCGTCGTTCCTCGAATAAGCTTATGCGCTTGCCGCATGACGCTCCTTATATGATCGCGCTGTGCGTGCAAGATCCTGTATAAAAGCGTGCGTGAATTATCAAATACAGAGAGTGCTCGAGACAGGCTTTGGGGACGCATCGGCACACCGAACCTCCAGTAAGTCGGCGATTCCACCGGCCGACATAATGGTGGCAGCGGTAGGATTATGTGCCCTACTGTGTGTCCCCCTGCGTGTCCCCTATGTGTGACTTACATGCCCGTTTAGGATTATATAGGGTGTATTTTTCTGGTCCCAATTTTTTTTCCCGGTGCATTTTAGATACTAACCATGCCAGACGACCATATTCAGCCTCTCCCTAACACCCTCAACATTCATCAATTCGGTACTTTTATCCCCAACTTCGACGGTTCGTTCCCCATTCAAGATTTTTTCCGGGACGTCAGAGAAGCCGCATCCCTAGGAAATTGGCCTGACGTGGTCTCTATCAAAGTTGCCAAATCTAAAATGCAAGGTCATGTCGCTGACATTGTCCGCACTCGTGTGGCTCTGTCCAATGCAGAAACGTTGAATGACTTTGAAACTCTTTTAACGAACGCTCTTCATACGGATCGACCTATCTCCTCCCGTCTGCAAGATCTTATGACGTGTATACAACATCCCTCCGAGTCTGTAGACGCATTCGCCTGCCGCCTCAGAACTAAAGCAAAGTCATTGACAGAGTGGGACGCTACCCCAGATACCCAACAACTCAAAAACCGTACCGTGGCCGCCACCTTTGTGAAAGGGTTAAAGCCTTCCATCCGTCAGTACGTGCTTCCACAGAACCCTGCCGATTTCGATTCCGCGGTGACTCTAGCTCGGACACATGAACTTAACAGCTCTTTGCTGCCCGATGCTACTTCCACCCTCGCCGCATCTTCAACCCAGGCACAGTCTAGTGGCGCAATGGACGATCTCCAGCGCCGTGTGGCCAGCCTCGAGCTTGCCACGTGTCAGCAGGCCACCCGTGGCCGTGGTCGCTCTTCACAACGCCGACCCAGAGGTGGTTATCCACAGCGTGGCCGTGGCCGTGGTTTCTCCACACCACCCACCACCAATTACCACCAATCATCATACCGCCGATACCAGTCATCTTCCTCCCAGCCCCGCCGTGCATATTCGCCCGATCAGTATCGCCATTCCTGTTGCGATTACCGTGCACGCTCGCCCTACCGCCACTATCGCGACTCATCTCGTGACCGCCACTACCATCGCAGCTCGTCACGTCCGTCCTCCCGAGATCGGCGCGGACGTTCGTACTCAAGGTCGCCATCGCGCTCACCTGACAGGTCCCGTTCGGACCGGTTCCGCCATTCGCGTTCCCCAAACGCTCACCGCTCGCAACGCTAGACGATGGTCCTGCGTTTGCGAGCATTGCATCCAACACTGCTAGTGCTGAACATCGTTCTCCTCCACCCATTCTTCAGGATGTCTCCATCTCTAAGCGAAAGGGTACTGCTTTATACGACACAGGTTCCAGTGTTTGCCTCGTCACTCGTGATTTTCTATTATCATGCGATATTACAGGTTCTCTCAAAACTCCATCTGTGTCAGTTCTCGGTGTAACCGGTTCTACGATTCGCATTGTTGGTGAAATTGACATAGATATCCAGATTCTTGACCGTACTATCAAACATAAATTCTACGTCACAGAGAAATCTCTTTCATTTGGATGTGACATCATTCTTGGTATCGACTTCATCATTCAGCATCAGTTGATGTACAGTCCTGCAACAATGGCAATTACATTTCTTCAACCCTGTGCAACGTCATCCATCCGGTCCAAGTCAACAAACCGCCTGAGTCCAAAACGTAGGAAACGAGTGAAGTTCTTGCTAGGCACAACCGATAGCCCTAGCCCGATTGATTCGGACAATCCCTTGTTCGCTACGGACGAAAGCAATGCATTTACCATAGATGATGAGACAACGTTTCCTCTTTTTGTGTCACAGTCAGTTGAAATTCCAGCATTCTCAGAAATGTTCGTTCGGATGAAGCTCCCTCGCTACTTCACCCCAGGTGAAACTCCGTATTTCATTCAGGGTCATGTTGAACAATCTTTGGCTGGAATCCAGGTAGCTCGTGCTATTGCATTTGTCAATCGTCCACAAGTGTCTATTCGCGTTGCCAATGTGACTGATGCACCGATTCTGCTCCGCAAAAACGTCCGTCTTGCGCAATTCAGTCCCGCTGCAGCTGCACCATCTGATGAGCCCGGCTCCGTGCAGCCCGACCTTGACCATGTCGCACACTCTGCAGCGACTTCCTCTGAAAATCAAGTTACCATAAAAGACTTCAAGATAGACCACATCCCAGAGCCCTATCAATCTCAGTTACGCGATATGCTGGTGAAACACGTCTCTGCTTTCGGCAATGATTTAAAAGATATTAAATTTACTAACGTATATGAGCATCACATTGAACTTTCGGATACGACTCCTGCATTTAAACATCCTTATCGACTGCCTTTCGCTCACCGTGACATAGTCAAATCAGAAGTGGATAAGTTGCTTGCAAGTGGTATAATTGAGCCCGCTGTTTCTCCATACAACGCCCCGATTATTTTGGTGAAAAAGTCATCAGGTGGATATAGATTAGTTTCCGATTTACGTCTCCTCAATCAGAAAATCAAAGATGATAGATATCCCTCTTCTTTCGCTGCCGATGCCATTGACCAGTTGTCAGGATGCTCAGTTTTTTCGACATTAGATCTTCTCAGTTCCTTTCACCAAGTTCCACTCGCACCTTCTTCTAGGCCGTATACCGCATTTACTGCAAACAATGAACATTTTCAATGGAAAGCTTGTCCTTTTGGTCTCAAAAGCTCTGGCAGTGGATTAAACCGAGCCTTACAGATAGCTCTTTCAGGTCTTCAAGGTATTGATGCATTCTTGTACGTAGACGACATTCTTATCGCTAGTAGAGATTATTCGGAACATTTAGAGAAATTAGAAAGAGTTCTTGTTCGTCTTGAAAAAACCCAATTCGTTCTCAAGCCATCCAAGTGTTCTTTTATGCACCGACAAATTCGGTATTTGGGTCATATTGTTGATGAGCATGGCATTCGACCTGATCCTTCCAAGATTCAAGCAGTTCAGGACTTCCCTACCCCGACCTCAGTCAAAGAAGTGCGATCTTTCTTAGGGTTTACAAACTATTATCGGAGACATATCCCCAATATGTCTGAGTTAGCTGCTCCTCTGATCAATCTCACTCGCAAGAACGTTTCATTCGATTGGTCCGAGAAGTGTGAGGAAAATTTTCAAGCTATCAAACGCGCACTGCTACATTTTCCGGTTTTGCGATTTCCCGACTTCACGAAAGATTTCTATATGTCTACTGACGCAAGTGATTTTGCAATATCCGCTGTTTTAGAACAGAAACATGGAAACGATCTTCACCCCGTCGCGTTTATCAGTCGTCAGCTCAACAAAGCTGAGCGAAATTATTCTACTACAGAAAAAGAATGTCTCGCTATTTATTGGGCATTTGAGAACTTGCGTTGTTATCTCCTTGGTCATTTTACACATGTCTTCACAGATCACCTACCATTGCGTGGTATATTCAAAGGTACAAATCCAGGTGGTCGTTTGACTAGATGGTCTCAGAAGCTTAGTGTTTTCGACTTTGAAATTCATTATTTGCCAGGTCGACAAAACGTGAAAGCCGATGTTCTCTCTCGTACCAGAGTAGATTCACAGTCTAAAACAGATTTTCTTGGTTATGTGTCTAGCACTACCTTCGAAAACGAAGGATGGACCCGTGAGAAAATTAAGACCGAACAACGAAAAGATCCAGCTCTTGTGCCCATCATAGATCAATTATCAGGAAAAACAAACGTTCGCAACGATTTACAGTTACATGAAGAGTTGTCTGCTTACTTCCTCAGTTCCGATGGTTTGCTATATCATGTTTCCCCACAAAAGAATAAAACTCGTCCCTTTCTCGATCAAATGGTTGTTCCAAAGCCGATGCAGTTAAGTATCGTTCAAAAATATCATGACACGATTTGGTCTGGTCATTTGAAGTTCGAAAAGACATTACAAAAGATTCGGTTGTCATTCTTTTGGAAGGGTATGTACACCGACGTGAAAAAGTATGTAGAGTCCTGCCGTCTTTGTATGGAAAGACACGCCCACAAACACATCAAACGTGCTCCTTTGCAGCGAACTCTTGTTCCAGAATACCCCATGCACATCGCATCTTTTGATATCGTCGGACCTCTGAAAGAAAGTTATCGTGGCAACACTCACTATCTTAGTTGGATTGATCATTTTAGTCGGTATCCCGAAGCTGTTCCCTTATCAGAAACTACCACAGAAGCGGTAGCCAAAGCATTTGTAGAACAGATCATTTCTCGTCATGGCATTAGCAAAATTTTGCTTAGTGATCGTGGGTCAAATTTTACGTCCAAACTCATGCAAGCTATCTGCAAATTATTAGGCATCAAACGCATCTTGTCCTCTCCACGTCACCCGCAAGCAAACGGTCGTGTCGAAAGACTCCATTCCACAATTGGCAATATTTTGTCCCAGTTTGTCGATTCTTCGCAAAGAAATTGGGACGAAGTACTGCCTCTCGCTCTGTTTGCGATTCGTTCTTCCGTAAATCGTTCGACTGGAGACACTCCAGCCCAAATCTTCACAGGCCGAGATCCGATCCTCCCTTTAGATGTAGACGCACAGGTTCCATTCGATCCGTTCTCATCCATCGATTCTTACCGCGACGTCCTTCACAAACATTTGGATTCTCTTCACTCCGTCGTGCGTGCAAACAACGAATCCGCTATTTTGGCACAAGAACAGTCTCACGCGACACAAGACCAAACCCCATCCTTTCCTCCCAACTCCCTTGTGTTCCTTCACAATCCTCAGTTCAAGCCCGGTTTGACTCGCAAATTCCAAAAAGTCAACCGTGGCCCATACCGTGTGCTGCACATGACGAGCCCCGTGAATGCTCGTATACAGCACACCTCAAACCCTGACGACGTGCAGCTCGTCCACGTCGACCGGCTGAGGCGTTTTACTGAGCACCCACAGCTCAAAGCCTCAGAAGATCCTTCTCGCAGTTGCGAACCTGACGGTGATTCCGTAGGCCAGGCCACTCAGCGCAGTAATACTGATGCACACCCGCTCATTACACTGCCGGTCACGCCAGGGATTTCTGCAGGACCCCGCTCTGCTGAAGAAGCAGATCTTGCGGCACCAGAAGTGCCTGAATACAATTTAGCTCTATTAGAGGAACTATGGCAAGTTCCCGCGGCCCCTGCGGTAGACCCAGGTCCCCGACAGGACGAGCCGGCCTACAATCTGAGGCCGCGCCATCATATACGGCCGCCAGATAGATTCCGCCAGTGAGCGGACATGAAAAGGCATGCTAGATTAAGGAACGCGTTCCCTTGTACATATCCCCGTAGGATAAGATGATGATTCGTCACTGACGACAATGATTACAATTGCCAATGTTCACGATATATCATATATCTGTTGAATAATTTTTGAAATGATTTGTACGCCGTACGTTCAACCGATAACATTAAAAGACCCGTTCTTTTTCAGGTGCTTGGAGAAAACCGTGGTACAATCATGCAGCACCCACTTCCAAAATTATTCATTGTACTTCAGTATATCTCGTTCTCTTTAGGCCTATACCATATATGTTACTATCATCGTACCACCGAATGGTGCGCAATCGGAGATTTCGACCCTCCCGTGCTGGAACTGCCCGACAACATTTGTGCCGTGGAACAATGCCCAGAACACCAAACTTGTTTAATGTGCTCCGACTGCCCCGTCGTTAATTGGGTAACTTTCGCTCAACATAAAGGCACGCTGTATGCCCCGACACATTTTCTCTCTCAACCGCATTTCGAAACCAATGGGACCCATGCTGCCTATGATTGTACCAGACGGTTAGACGACGACCGCCGACGCCAGGCAGAGGTCTGCAATTGTCCTGAGACGCAGCCCTGCCACGGCGACGAAGCATTTTGTAATAAGCTTCCCTGTGATAATCAGTCTTCATGCTCTTGTGTTACCCGCTTTGCTAGTTTCCATTCTTATCTGCAAATTTCCCATGATTTTGGATTCGAAGACCCTCTTCTAGTGTCATTCAAAGCTTGTTTTTACCAAAGCCCAATCAACTTGGCACCCGCTAGAAAACTTCTAAGCGTAGACACTGCTAACTTTCAAAACGATTTCGCCGAAATTATTTTTCATGATCCTGTTTTTACTTTCAATACTTCAGGAACGTTCATCGCCAGGAAAGATGGCCTCGAAATTATCCATACTGTTTCAGATACCGATCGCCAATTTGTTCTTCCAACTGAACTACGTTACACAGAAGGCACGTTATCGTTTACGTTTGTTTCTCCCGATGGTAACGTTTTGTCTGGCTCAGTTTTGATCCCCAGTTCTACTCGATGCTCTAGAATCTCCTGTACTTTTTGCAAAGAAATGTTGTTGAATCTTTCATGCCTACCCCACACCATTCAGTACTTAGTTTATGGATTTATCATCGTTGTTTCTGGTCTAGTTATTATCTACGTTCGATCTGCCTGTAACGCTATTTTCAGTATACTTCGTACTATTTGCTACATTATCTTTGGCATTTACCGTCTTGTCCGTTCTTGCTTCCGCCTTTCTCTACGAACGGGCGCTGTAGCTGGCCATACATCCCGCCGCCAGATTTCTACAGCCTTCTCTAAAATCTCAAAATTTGCCGATTCACCCAATCAGGTACAGACACCACCCGCTCCTAAATCTATGCAGCTTAAGTATAGTGTGGTTATTCTTATTTGTTTTTTACCGCTCATTCTGGCTTCTTCTATTCACGATGACTGCAATGAACTCAAAATAATATCTTCTCGTATATCGCAGTGTCAAACACTGCCCACAGGTAAGCAATCCTGTGTTATCTCAGGACAGGCACAGCTTAGTCTGAGTAACATAGGTTCTACGACTTGCATGTTCTTTTCGGACGACAGTGGCGCCAATGTTTATTACATTCGGATTAAATTTGAAGACGTCTTTTGCCAATGGACCACAATTCACCAATATTATACTTTTCCGGTTTCCGTTGAAATTTCTTCCAAGTTGATATGCCCTAACTTTGAGTATTGCAGCTGGGGAGCCAAATGTGTTCCTCGGCGAGAATACTTTCCGGAAATCACCAAAGAATCACTTTCATGGCCCGGCATCACGTCATGCATTTCTATTCCGGCAAAAACTAGATTTTGTGGCGTCATTCATTATGATCCCTGCCTTCATTTCCGCTGGTACCTACTCCCACAGTACAATGCCACCTATCGTGTTGACAAGATTACAGGGCATACCTGTCAACCGATCATTACCATTTCGGAAGCTATCGACAATCGTTTAGTCAATACCACGACATCCGATCAAGTTATTACAAATTCTGGCATTGAACTGAATGTCTTAGGTACCTATGACCAGCCCCTATCCCTGCCATCCCCATACCTCGTCCAAAACGTCCATGACTTTTCTGACTCACATCTGGAATCCGCTTCTTCTCCATCTCAGCCTACCCCAGGTCAATTGGGTGACATTCAGGCCCCCAAACCGCTGTCTACCGATTTTATTTTTAGCCCCCTCATGGTTGACTGCACTAACTACGAAACAACCCTTCGATGCCATATCCCTCAAAGTTACATTTCGGTTATCCAGAATCAGCGTCCTAATATCCTTCCTCGCGCCGTTCATAACCACCACCTTTACATTAATTCGGACGGTGTTTTGCAATCTAAACTACTTCGGAGTGCCCCAGTAAATATTCACATACGCTTCAATGACATGTCCCTTGCCATATCCCATTACAAAATTTGTCCTCGTATTGAATCGATTGATTCAGTCACTGGGTGTCATTCATGTCCAGTGGCTGCCAAAATTATCATACGAGCCAAATCCATCTGCTCTCCAGGTACGGTATCCGTATCCTTCAATAATATCCCACTTTCATCCCGTGCAGTGGCCTTATCCACTGACAGCTCCCTCGTGACAATTCAGTTCGTTACGTCGGTCCCCTGTCACGAGGAAAGACTGTGTCTTTACTATAACGAAATTAAAAGCTGTGAACCCGTCTCTTTCTGTTTAGATACCCCGACTATTTCCCTTACCCAGCGCAATGAGACGGTCGCCCAGTCCACAGCCGTCATTCACTCTAGTGGTCTCTTTGATTCTTTTCTTTCGACCACTTCTTCATTGGGAACTACACTACAGCAGGGGCTCTACTGGTTCTTCGCTATTATCGCCGCTATCTTCATCTTTTCGATGGTAATCAATCTATGCCGTCGATAGCCCCTATACATACATCTTGGCTATATCATTTCTCCGGCTGCTCGTCAAGACCTTCATTTTCGGTTGTATCACCATGTACTTACGGCTAATGTCATGGCGGTCTGGCGGCAACTATCTTGATGTGTTGCCCCACATGTTTCATATGCATACCTACTTGCATCCACTTCAACCAGATCGCCATAAAAAAAATCATGTATAGTTTTTAAGAATTGTATATGTCTGTTCGTTTGTCTCGTGTACGTATGTGCCATTGACGAAAGATTTTGTATGTTGCAGACAGCCGATCATACTCGCATCGCCTGTTGCTGCATGCCGACTCACTCCTCATGGGCCACAATGGACTGTCAAATACACACGGCTGACCGATCTTCACGTCTCCGCTGCCTGGCCAAGGGCCCGGCCGGCAGCCGGGACGTCGAGTACCCGCCGAGTCAACCACACCGCCACTGGTACCTGACTCCATGGCGATTATCCGGCGTCGCATTCACGGGACCACATTACCCGAGTGCGGTCAAAATCGCCCTACAAGTACAATCGCCACACAACCATGGTCCGGTACCAGTGCATCGACTCGAGACGTCCCCGTCGACTTCTGCTCGCGCACCATCCAGAGGTCCCCTCCACCAACGGCCGTCGCTGTCGACTCCAGCCAGTTGCCACCACAATCACTGGCCGCCAGCAGTCGACAGTACCGCCCGCTCCAGCCGGCCGCGCCTTCTGTCACTGTCCACTGACGGTGACCTCATCGGCGCGGCCCTGTCATGGGCCGGGACCTCGGACATCAAGATCCGGAGGACCTACACATCTCCGCGCTGCGAGCAAGTCACCCACCAGCTCGGGACGTCTACTTCTTCACTCGGTCGTGTGTTGTTCTGACGCCTCCTATTGTCGGCTCATGGGGGAGGGGAGGTAATGTCGCAAGGCTTTGTTCAAAGGACTATTGCTACAAGCGCGTATGGCCTTGTTCAGGTGCGTGCGGCCCGCTGCAGATCCGGGTTATTAATTCAACGACTGACCGGTTCTGCAGAGGTTTCCGCGTCGTTCCTCGAATAAGCTTATGCGCTTGCCGCATGACGCTCCTTATATGATCGCGCTGTGCGTGCAAGATCCTGTATAAAAGCGTGCGTGAATTATCAAATACAGAGAGTGCTCGAGACAGGCTTTGGGGACGCATCGGCACACCGAACCTCCAGTAAGTCGGCGATTCCACCGGCCGACACACCTCACCGTGGCTGCCGACCGGGCGAGATGCAGTTGTTGTGGTGCCACCTGGCTGAAAAGAAGTCCTGGCCTGTTGAGGTCACCCAGCTGGGTTCTGGTCACCTCCAGGCGTTGGGCCATTTCCACAGCCTTTTGAAGCGTCAGGTGTGGATCTGCAAAAAAACTTCTGCAACTCCGGGTCCTTACACCTGGCAACAGCACATTCCAGCACAACAGTTTCTCTGGCTACAATATAGCCACAGCGATCCGCCTGCAGTCTCAAGTAAGGCCGCGAGATATGAATGCGTCAAACCGCTCCCCCTCCTTCCTGTACATTGTACAAATCATGTAATATAGACATTTCGTATGTGACATTCACTTGTGGTTGAAAAAAGGCTTTCACCTTTTCTGTAAGAAGCTTGTACTTATCTGCAGAACGTGACACTCCAGCAGGTTAGGGGAGAGTGCGTACAATTTCCTGGACTTCTAGTACCATAAGCGTTTGACGAACAACGGCACAATGCAAAGTGAAGCATTGGGCCTTGCAAGGAGTGCATACACTCACGATTTAAGATAGTTTTAGATCATCCACGAAGCCAAAATAATACTGAACTAGGAGCCTCATCCCCTATTGTCTGTCAGTTATGGGACTACGCTCGCAACACCGAAGTGGGAGCCTCATCCCCAACTGTCTGTCAGTCATGACACTATCCCTATTGTCTGTCAGTCATGGGACTACGCTCACAATACCGAAGTAGGAGCCTCATTCCCTAGTGTCAGTCATGGGACTATCCTCTACGGTGTCTCAGTCATGGGACTACGCTCACAATACCCCCTACTGTCTGTCAGTCATGGCACTATACCTACCGTCTGTCAGTCATGGGACTACGCTCACAATACCGAAGTAGGAGCCTCATCCCCTACTGTCTGTCAGTCATGGCACTATACCTACCGTCTGTCAGTCATGGGACTACGCTCACAATACCGAAGTAGGAGCCTCATCCCCTACTGTCAGTCAGTCATGGCACAATAACTACTGTCTGTCAGTCATGGGACTACGCTCACAATACCGAAGTAGGAGCCTCATCCCCTACTGTCTGTCAGTCATGGCACTGTCCCTACTGTCTGTCAGTCTTGAGACTACGCTCACAATACCGAGGTAGGAGCCTCATCCCCTACTGTCAGTCATGGGACTGTCCTTAACGGTCTGTCAGTCATGGGACTACGCTCACAATACCGAAGTAGGAGCCTCATCCCCTACTGTCTGTCAGTCATGGCACTGTCCCTACTGTCTGTCAGTCTTGGGACTACGCTCACAATACCGAAGTAGGAGCCTCATCCCCTACTGTCTGTCAGTCATAGCACTATCCCTACTGTCTGTCAGTCATGGGACTACGGTCACAATACCGAAGTAGGAGCCTCATCCCCTACTGTCAGTCATGGGACTGTCCTCTACGGTGTCTCAGTCATGGGACTACGCTCACAATACCGAAGTAGGAGCCTCATCCCCTACTGTCTGTCGGTCATGGCACTGTCCCTACTGTCTGTCAGTCTTGGGACTACGCTCACAATACCGAAGTAGGAGCCTCATCCCCTACTGTCAGTCATGGGACTGTCCTTAACGGTCTGTCAGTCATGGGACTACGCTCACAATACCGAAGTAGGAGCCTCATCCCCTAACGTCTGTCAGTCATGGGACTGTCCTCTACGGTGTCTCAGTCATGGGACTACGCTCACAATACCGAAGTAGGAGCCTCATCCCCTACTGTCTGTCAGTCATGGCACTATACCTACCGTCTGTCAGTCATGGGACTACGCTCGCAATACCGAAGTAGGAGCCTCATCCCCTACTGTCAGTCATGGAACTGTCCTCTACGGTGTCTCAGTCATGGGACTACGCTCACAATACCGAAGTAGGAGCCTCATCCCCTACTGTCTGTCAGTCATGGCACTGTCTCTACCGTCTGTCAGTCATGGGACTACGCTCACAATACCGAAGTAGGAGCCTCATCCCCTACTGTCTGTCAGTCATGGCACTGTCCCTACTGTCTGTCAGTCTTGGGACTACGCTCACAATACCGAAGTAGGAGCCTCATCCCCTACTGTCTGTCAGTCATGGCACTATCCCTACCGTCTGTCAGTCATGGGACTACGCTCACAATACCGAAGTAGGAGCCTCATCCCCTACTGTCAGTCATGGGACTGTCCTCTACGGTGTCTCAGTCATGGGACTACGCTCACAATACCGAAGTAGGAGCCTCATCCCCTACTGTCAGTCATGGGACTGTCCTCTACAGTGTCTCAGTCATGGGACTACGCTCACAATACCGAAGTAGGAGCCTCATCCCCTACTGTCTGTCAGTCATGGCACTATACCTACCGTCTGTCAGTCATGGGACTACGCTCACAATACCGAAGTAGGAGCCTCATCCCCTACTGTCAGTCATGGAACTGTCCTCTACGGTGTCTCAGTCATGGGACTACGCTGACAATACCGAAGTAGGAGCCTCATCCCCTACTGTCTGTCAGTCATGGCACTGTCTCTACCGTCTGTCAGTCATGGGACTACGCTCACAATACCGAAGTAGGAGCCTCATCCCCTACTGTCTGTCAGTCATGGCACTGTCCCTACTGTCTGTCAGTCTTGGGACTACGCTCACAATACCGAAGTAGGAGCCTCATCCCCTACTGTCTGTCAGTCATAGCACTATTCCTACTGTCTGTCAGTCATGGGACTACGCTCACAATACCGAAGTAGGAGCCTCATCCCCTACTGTCAGTCATGGGACTGTCCTTAACGGTCTGTCAGTCATGGGACTACGCTCACAATACCGAAGTAGGAGCCTCATCCCCTAACGTCTGTCAGTCATGGGACTGTCCTCTACGGTGTCTCAGTCATGGGACTACGCTCACAATACCGAAGTAGGAGCCTCATCCCCTACTGTCAGTCATGGGACTGTCCTCTACGGTGTGTCAGTCATGGGACTACGCTCACAATACCGAAGTAGGAGCCTCATCCCCTACTGTCAGTCATGGGACTGTCCTCTACGGTGTCTCAGTCATGGGACTACGCTCACAATACCGAAGTAGGAGCCTCATCCCCTACTGTCTGTCGGTCATGGCACTGTCCCTACTGTCTGTCAGTCTTGGGACTACGCTCATAATACCGAAGTAGGAGCCTCATCCCCTACTGTCAGTCATGGGACTGTCCTTAACGGTCTGTCAGTCATGGGACTACGCTCACAATACCGAAGTAGGAGCCTCATCCCCTAACGTCTGTCAGTCATGGGACTGTCCTCTACGGTGTCTCAGTCATGGGACTACGCTCACAATACCGAAGTAGGAGCCTCATCCCCTACTGTCAGTCATGGGACTGTCCTCTACGGTGTGTCAGTCATGGGACTACGCTCACAATACCGAAGTAGGAGCCTCATCCCCTAACGTCTGTCAGTCATGGGACTGTCCTCTACGGTGTCTCAGTCATGGGACTACGCTCACAATACCGAAGTAGGAGCCTCATCCCCTAACATCTGTCAGTCATGGGACTGTCCTCTACGGTGTCTCAGTCATGGGACTACGCTCACAATACCGAAGTAGGAGCCTCATCCCCTACTGTCAGTCATGGGACTGTCCTCTACGGTGACTCAGTCATGGGACTACGCTCACAATACCGAAGTAGGAGCCTCATCCCCTACTGTCTGTCGGTCATGGCACTGTCCCTACTGTCTGTCAGTCTTGGGACTACGCTCACAATACCGAAGTAGGAGCCTCATCCCCTACTGTCAGTCATGGGACTGTCCTTAACGGTCTGTCAGTCATGGGACTACGCTCACAATACCGAAGTAGGAGCCTCATCCCCTAACGTCTGTCAGTCATGGGACTGTCCTCTACGGTGTCTCAGTCATGGGACTACGCTCGCAATACCGAAGTAGGAGCCTCATCCCCTACTGTCTGTCAGTCATGGCACTGTCTCTACCATCTGTCAGTCATGGGACTACGCTCACAATACCGAGGTAGGAGCCTCATCCCCTACTGTCAGTCATGGGACTGTCCTTAACGGTCTGTCAGTCATGGGACTACGCTCACAATACCGAAGTAGGAGCCTCATCCCCTACTGTCAGTCATGGGACTTTCCTCTACGGTGTCTCAGTCATGGGACTACGCTCACAATACCGAAGTAGGAGCCTCATCCCCTACCGTCTGTCAGTCATATGACTGTCCCCTACGGTCTCTCAGTCATGAGACTACGCTCGCAATACCGAAGTAGAAGCCTCATCCCCTACTGTCTGTCAGTCATGGCACCATCCCTATTGTCTGTCAGTCATGGGACTACGCTCACAATACCGAAGTAGGAGCCTCATCCCCTACCGTCTGTCAGTCATGGGACTGTCCCCTACGGTCTCTCAGTCATGGGACTACGCTCACAATACCGAAGTAGGAGCCTCATCGCCTACTGTCTGTCAGTCATGGCACTATCCCTACTGTCTGTCAGGCATGGGACTACGCTCACAATACCGAAGTAGGAGTCTCATCCCCTACTGTCTGGTAGTCATGGGACTACGCTCACAATACCGAAGTACGGAGCCTGATCTCTTAAGTACCTAGGAAGGAACTTTAGTGATGATATAGTAAATCACCAGATGACACTAATACATGACTGATTCATATTTGACATACGTATGTTGTACATGCAATGCATATGTCGTAAGCAGGGATGCGGAGCCGTGGAAATTTCAGACGGCTCCGGCTCCGGCTCCGGCTCCGGAGAAAAAAATCGGCTCCGGCTCCGGCTCCGGCTCCAGGTGAAATGTTATGGCGGCTCCGGCTCCGGCTCCGAGTAAAATGGTCCGGCTCCGGCGGCTCAAGCTCCGACTCAGTACATCCCCTACGCAATCAATTAAATACGGGTGGAAGAAAAATTGGATTGGTTATACGCGTTACTCTTTGCCATGACCGGCTCACCGTGTCCCCGCACAAACGCACCTCGGAGAGAACTGGCAGAACAAAGGGCTAGGAAGCGATGGCATTGGAAACGCAGTCGCCGCGAATCGGAGTTCAGTGAACCATCGTAAGCTGACACCCGTCTCGGCTGCATTGGGGGGTGAGGGGTGGGGGGGGTGTGTGGGATGAGACGGTGCTGGGAGTCTCAGTCCACTGCACTGGTTTGAAAACAATGGCCGTCACCTGATGACTGGTCCTCATGTTCTGGGGATGCAGTAGACGTGGGGGGGGGGAGAGCACACAGGAAGTTGTTTGCGTACTGTGGAATACTGGGGATATTCGGATTTTTTCATTCACTTGATGGCCCATGACGTAAGTACCATATGTTTTACTGCCTTGTACTGTCAAACCGAACTAGGTCAATTATTTTTTTTCCTCTTCAAAAAATAAAAAGGAGCCGGAGTCGCACCCTTTTTTGGCGGCTCCGGCTCCGGCTCCGGGCTATATTGTTTCACGGCTCCGGCTCCGGCTCCGGGCAAAATATGCCGGCTCCGGCGGCTCCGGCTCCGGCTCCGACTCCGGCTCCGGCTCCGCATCCCTGGTCGTAAGCATTGGCTGAAATCCGGCATTTAACGAAATGTCTAGGCAAATGCCAGGTGGAGACCAGGCAGTCGCTGAAATATGGTCGAAATTGACTGAGTACACTCATTACCTAGGCATTACATGAAATGCCTAAGTGACGTTCGACACTTTCTGTAACGATTACCGCCGATGGAAAATATCACCGATGGAATAGGATGATGGTGTATGATACCAAACATTGAACTCCATAGTCCATGGCGAGATGGCTGGTGCAAATCCCGTCGGGCCTATCCTAGCCTAGCGTAACCTAGCCTAACACAACCTTACTTATAACCTATAGCCATAGGTGCAGGAACGTTTTCGAAAGTGTGGGGCGGGGGGCAGGCTCCCAGAGGCACAAAACCTCACCTACCCCCAAAATCCATTTTCTCCTCGGATTTCGGCCACTTTATTTTCGCAAGCATGCTCATTAATCGGTAAAAAAGTGACAAGAAAAAAATCGACCAAAATCTCAGGGAGACTCCCGTCCAGATATTAAATCTCATGGACGCGTCCCCCTGGCCTCCGCAGCCGCGTTGGCACCAGGAGCGGGTCCAGGAAAACTCCAAGGGGAGGGTCATGAATCGAAGTAGTGCCCCTACCTATACCCAAAAGTAAAACCTGAACGGATTTCGGCCACTTAATTTTGGTGGTGCCCTATTTTCATTTTTTTCCCTGACAGGCCTGTGGTGTCCCTTGCGGGCCTGTGGTGCCCCTGCTAGGCCGCAGGTGCCCCTGGCAGGTTTGTGGTGCCCCTGGAAGGACTGTGGTGCTTCTTACGAGCCAAAAGTGCCAGCGACAGGCCCATGGTGCCTCTGCGAGGCCGGTGGTGCCCCTGCAAGGCCGTGGTGCCCCTGCTAGGCCGCTGGTGCCCCTGGGCCCTGACAGGACTGTGGTGCTGCTGACAAGCCTGAAGTGTCCCCGACAGGCACGTGATGCCCCTGACAGTCCCAGGGTGCCCCTGCGAGGCCAGTGGGTGCCCCTGGCAAGCCTGTGGTGCCCCTGACAGGCCTGTGGTGCTCCTGAAAGGACTATGGTGCCCCTGGGCCCTGACAAGCCTGAGGTGCTCCTGACAGGTCCGTGGTGCCCTTGACAGGCCCAAGGTGCCCATGCGAGGCCGGTGGTGCCCCTGGAAGGCCTTTGGTGCCCCTGGAAGACCTGTGGTGCCCCTGTCAGGTCTGTGGTGCCCCTGGCAGACCTGTGGTGCTCTTGCTAGGCCGGTGGTGCTCCTGACAGGCCGGTGGTGCCCCTGTCAGGTCTGTGGTGCCCCTGTCAGGTCTGTGGTGCCCCTGATAGGTCGGTGGTGCCCCTGGTAGGCCTGTAGTGCCCCCGGACCCCAAGGGGGCATGGCCCATGTGACCCCACCTTGGATCCGCCACTGGTTGGCACACATGCGAATTCCAGAAGCATCCAAAAACATTCTTATTACGAGCGAGCGTGAAACGTGAGAAGTGAAAAGTCAGCAAAAGGTGTGTGTGTGTGGGGGGGGGGGGGGCAGTTAACATTGCTGGCCCCCCATTCGAAAGTGGGGGACCATGGCCCCCTGCCCCCTGTTCCTACGCCTATGCCAGTAACCGATCAACCAATGGAAGGCTGCCTAACATAAATTGTTAGTTTACGCCGTTTACGCATTCTGCTGCGCCAGTATTGTCTCTCTTTGCAGCACGCGCTGCCCTCTAAGCTGCCACTTATTGCTTCTGACAAAATTTCCTTTCATTGGGTGGAGGAAAATTGCACTCAATAACGATAAAGCACAGATGGAAATCGTCATGGAAGGGCAGGCCGGAGAACCGTCAAGTTTGTTCTTCGGGGTGGTACCTACAAATACATTAATGTTTGGCAAAAACTGGTGGGGGGGGGGGGCAGTTAACATTACTGGCCCCCCCACTATGAAAAGTGGGGGGGCCACCGGCCTTCCCGTCCCCCCTGTTCCTACACCTATGGCTATGCCTAGAGCCTACTTTCACCGCCATAACACAGCAAACCTAACCTAACGTGGTTTGTGAAGGGTAGATAGTGTCTTAGACGAATATTCGAGTTACCAGGTACTTTTTTACTTACGGTAGCTTTCGAAAGCACGTAGTCTTTTTTCCTCAGCCTAGAGTTAGACGATTAAACGCACATAGAAACAAGCTAACATTACAATCTAGTCGAAACATTAGACATGAAAAAATTAAGCATAAACAACCTTTAACATGATCCCTTCCCAGGTGACAGTTGAGACAGTCCTCACCGCGACCGCTCGGGCGATGCTTCACAACTACCAGGCGGGCTGGTGGAGGTGCCGTCTTGCTCCCCGGCGCCATCGGGCTGCATTTCTGGTCCGGGTCGTGTCCGAGAGCTTAACGCTGCGGTGACCTGTAAAACGAATTTTAACCCTCGCATGTGTGCGGCGTTTGCCAGCTTCTAATGTGTAGGGGGGGGGGGTCGGTTGGACGGTTGGACCCCCCCCTTGCCGTTTGGCCCCTGATCGAGCTAGAGCTTCGCGGAAAAAACGAGCGTGTTGCCCGTGACGAGAGGAAGCCGATGGCACCCAATTTTAAGGTCCTAGGTCATTGGTTGACCTTCCAGGTCAGGTCAATGACCCAAAGTCGGGAAAATCGGGACCTGTTAGAAAGTCGTAAAGTGTGGCTACTAAGGGGTTTTTCGGGGTGCTGATCACGAATATCGTGTTAGTTTTGATCACAGATGCTGTCTTGAAGCATTTAGACCGGGTCGGGTCAGGTCAGGTCAGGTCAACCAGTAGGCGTCGTGACGGGTATTCGTAGTACGTGTCAACCGCCTCTGACAGCTTCGTAACATGTTACGAAGTCGCCAAAACTACTTCGTAAATGTTCAAATGGTTGCTAAATTCGAATTCAGCTCCAAAAACTAGCCTAGAAACATGTAAAACTCGAAAAAGTGAACAGAGGTCACCCGAGGTCACCAAAGGTCAATGACCTGACCTGACCTTCAGGTGACCTTGACACACACGGGAGTAACATCAAATCACATGTTTGAACGTTTGAAACCACGAAAAGCTTGCAAACACGCGGCTAGTGCGAGCCGACATACGCGAAATCGCGATTCCGGCCAAACATGCCACATGGTCTCGGAAAAGAGGTCACAGGTCAAAGGTCATTTTGGTCAGGGTCATGAAATTTTCAGGGTAGGTGTAAAATCGATCAATGCGAGGGTTCTGAAAGTTTCGTCGCGATCGGCCGCTTTTTACGCGAGTTATTCGCGAAAAACCATGGGGGGGGGTCCATCCGACCCCCCCCTTCACATGCGAGGGTTAACATTCAGGCTTCAGCTATCCCCAATACCTTCTAACCACCATCCCTTCTCAGTGACTAGCAAGGGCCAAGGCACTTCAGTGATTACAATTTCACCGCCATAACACAGCAAACCTAACCTAACGTGGTTCGTGAAAGGTTGATAGTGTCGTAGATGAATATTCAAGGTACCAGGTACTTCTTTTTTACTTACGGTAGCTTTCGAAAGCACGTTGTCTTTTTTCCTCAGCCTAGAGTTAGACGATTAAACGCACATACATGTAGAAACAAGCTAACATTACAATCTAGTCGAAACATTAGACATGAAAAAATTAAGCATAAACAACCTTTAACATGATCCCTTCCCAGGTGACAGTTGAGACAGTCCTCACCGCGACCGCTCGGGCGATGCTTCACCACTACCAGGCGGGCTGGTGAAGGTGCCGTCTTGCTCCCCGGCGCCATCGGGCTGCATTTCTGGTCCGGGTCGTGTCCGAGAGCTTAACGCTGCGGTGACCTGTAAAACGAATTTTAACATTCACGCTTCAGCTATCCCCAATACCTTCTAACCACCATCCCTTCTCGGTGACTAGCAAGGGCCAAGGCACTTCAGTGATTACAAAGTAACTCACCAGATGTAAATCACCAGGTCGCTCCACCATGGACCAACCACTTTTGGTGTAAAACGACTCTAGTCACTAAGACGGGGATGAAGCTGTTGACGTCATCACGTTTAACTTCCCCAAGGCCTTTGACGTAGTATCCCACCCTATTCTGCTAGCCAAGTTACAATTGCAAGTGATCAACATTCAACACCCCACTCATCCGCTGGATTGAGGAATTCCTGGTTGGTCGCCTCATAGGGCTACTGTTAAAATGCCAAAATCAAGGGGGCATGGTGCTCTGGAGCCCCCCCCCCGTTCCGCAGCCTATGATCTTGCAAACACTCAGGTTGGTCGCCTCATAGGGCTACTGTTAAAATGCCCAAATCAAGGGGGCATGGTGCTCCAGAGCCCCCCCCCGTTCCGCAACCTATGATCTTGCGAACACTCAATCGTGAACATCTTTTTTCAAGGCGGAGCATTTCACATAGGCGCGGGAGCCGGGGGCAGTGGGGGCAGCTTGCCCCCCAACTCTGGGGCCGTGGGGGCGGGCCCCCACAGCTTTGAGGCGGAATACCACACTTTTTTGCAAATGTTTTCTTTTTTTGTTGAAAAAGCCGAGGGGTGAAAAATAAGTGGCCTAAAACTGGTGAGAAGGTAAAACTTCAGTTTTTTACATTAAAGAAACACAATTTTGATGATCATTTCTCCTTCTCGATGGCCAATTACATCAAAAACAGTTTCAAAACACTTAACTTCGCACTACTTACCGAAATATAATAAAGAAATCACCCCATCTTTGATGCGCTACGCACACACTGGGCTCTCTCTATCGCCTGGATAAAAATAGGCCCCGCCCATCCCAATCAGCTGCTGCATGACGAGTTGATGACGACAACCACTACTTACCAGCAACCAATCTAGGGATAGCGTACGTGACAGTAATGGTGCAGCGGTTGCAAAATATTACATTGTTATTCAAACGGTTTTTGCTATTAGGGCCTTGTTAGATGAGGATGAGGTTAGATTAGATGAGGTGTTGATGAAGGCAGGTATTTTTTAAAAATATTTTTTTGACAATTTTTTGCCCTTGTTTTACTTAATAGCTGAACCCGGGACCACCTGAAGTCTAAACCTTATTTTATATAACATGTCAATGCTGATGCTGTCTTGAAATCAAAATGTGAAATTTAGACAATGGTAATAGGAATAATGAATAGCAATTTCACCAACAACATTTTAATCTCTAGGAAGTGCAATTAAAATTGAAATCACTGTCTGCCACACTGCTCCATCCTGGTCATGCAACCAACGTTCATGGGTGGTGTTTCACGGCAGAGCACGCACTGCAGTGCTCAGCACTGCAGTGCGCTGCGTGTGTCAGAGCATTGGGTTTCCATGGCAGTGTCAACAAACTTCACTGTGACGCTAAGCTATGACAGCATCCCAGAACGCTAGCACGCTGCGGTACCAGCACCAGCAGCATGCTAGCAGTATTTGAACTCAAACCTCTGTTCTTGGTACGGTTTTTCAGAACCTCTCACTCTGTTCCAAACGCGATTGATCATAAACTAAGAGGTCACATGCAACGTCATTTGAGTGATGCTATGGTATGCCGTAGCTACCAGTGCACACAGTGTCTGGATGGTGAAACAGGGCCATTATTAATCACATTTGCTTTGCTTTGTTTCAGCAGAAACCTGTCTGCACATGGGAGGAGCGCAACAAAAGCCCATCAAGTTCATGCATGGCAGTGGATCTCAACAGGAGAAAACCAGAAAGAACATGGATGCTTGTAGATTGCAGTTGTACACTGCTGTTATCACCTGATGTGCGTGGCTGGCATTGCTCCTGGCAAGAACCACCTGCAAGTGATGAGATGGTGCCTCAGTCGTTGAGTGTGCTGCAGTGTGAGAGGCGCCCTGATCTCTACTTTGTGATGGGTTTCCATTGGAGGTTCAACTGAGAAGTGAGAACTGACTGTGACCATGCTTGAGCATGCCAGTGGAGCTTTACATGCTTAGGGCAGCTTTTGAACAGATGCTGACCATGGCATGTCCCATCCAGTTATCACGTGCACAGAATGGTGGGGGGGAGGGCAACTCTGGGCTCTTGAGTCAGCCCTACTGCACAGGGGGTACAGATGGCCGCTTACGTTTGGTGTGTCCTGCACTGCATTATCAAGCCCAGTCTGCGCCACAGGCAATGGGTCGGGCTGCACTATGTTAAAGGCAGACTATCTTGCAAAGGAGGCTGGCATCCTCTCCCATAATGACACACCAATTGGCAATCATCGCTGCGATGATCACGAGGGTGTCCGCTTATCTAACATGGTGAGGTGGAGAGCCAGTTCAAGCTGGCCTGAGGGATGGTTTTACTTCATCTGAGGCCCCCTTTCCCCGCCTGCCAGGTCCGGTCAAACGACCGCTTCACAGTGAACGACTTGCAGTGGATGCCGTCCCACAGCGCAACGAGCTCGCCGACCAGAGGCGGCGGCCAAGAGGCGGCCGCGCTCCCCCAGTCGACGGTCCCGGTGGACGTCGGCAACGCCCACCGCGCGACCATCAGATCGGCTCGCGACAGCGCCGTCGCCGACTGACCGCATGACTGGTATCTGTTCTTGATGTGGGACCGACTGCCACCGCCGGTCGCGGAAGGGCATCGCTCATCGGCCATCGACGTCCGCCAGCTTCGCGTGGGTCACTGTTCGGGCTGCCACCAATACACCGAATCGGATGGAACCCTGTCGGCGAATGCCGGCGGTGCCCCGACATCGACTGCGCGGCGGCCAGTGCATCGCGTGCCGGGAGGAGGCTGGCACCCCCGATCGGTCATTGGTCACAAACCGTGTCCCAGCTCATGACTGCATCCAGCGCAGCTCTGTGAGATGTTCTGCAGCTGCTGCAGTCTGCCGCGTGTGTTGAAAGAAGAATGAACATGAGAAAACCTCAAAACTTTATGCCTATTCGTAATTGACCAGTATTGGAATAAGTTTGGATTTTGAGAATTTGTGTCCCTGTGCTTGTGCCTGTGTGGAAAGGCATGCTTTACGGTGTACCATCTCAATGTCAAATCCCGGCTGCGCTGTGCGGATTTGTGCGGCTGCTGACAGGCCACCTGGGTGCCAACGTATGTGCGAATCCGCGAATACGTTGTGTTTCGTCAGTCAGTATCGTTCTGAAAATATTGACTAGGCTATATAATAGGCTATATAGCGTATGACGGTTCAGCCCAGCAGTAATAACTGACCATTGATTGGGCGAATTTTGTGTGGTGGTTCGCTAATACATAACCTAAAGAGTGTTTTGCCGGAATCGTTTAGTAGCAGAACTGACCGGAATATAAGTAGAATGCAACGGTTTGAATCGTTAATTTGTTGAAACGATTGTTCTCTGAGACCACTGTGTAACTTTTGACCTGAGAATCACCAATTATAACGACAATGGGGAAGCAGTAGGCTGTACTGTAGAGTGTAGGCAGGCAACACTATATAGTTGGCACACTTACGAAAGCACACGACTTACGCAGTGGACATCTGCATCATGCATGTTAAGGTTTACTGGGAAGAGTGAGAAATTAGTCAGAATATAACTGACTAAGGAAAATAGGCGATATTTCCTATTGAGCTGGGGCGGAGAGGGGGAGGGGACGTGTGGTCAGCTATGCTAATAATTCATTCTCTTTATGCAGCTGTGTAAAAGGGCGTCCGTTTTTGGGTGAGACCTTCCCCATCGGCCATTTCCAAGTTAAATCGTGGTGGAGAGTCTGGAGACCTCAGCCTCGGTAGTCGGTACCCTGCGCGCTGCGCCACCTTGCGAAACATAAAGCAGCAGTCCTGACATCTACAGGCGTGACTTTTCATGAAAGCGCGGATGTGTTCGCGCTTATGCGAAGAAAGTTCTTCCGAGTATGGTTGATAATGAGATTAATTGTTGTCATTTATTTATTAATTCATTGGCAAAAGTACCCTAATAAATCGGTAAAATAGCTTGAACTGTATCGTATTTCCTTCGGAAAAAATGACGAACTCATCCTAAGACATCCAGATTATTGGATGCGTTCGTCAGTTGTAAGTAGTTCAAGTTTTTGGGAAAATTTGCTTGTGGAAAATCATAATATTTCAAAGATATGCCTATTTTCGAATAATTTATGCATTTATCTGCATTGAAAAATGATTGTAAAGCAAAAGTGCAAAAGATTATTGTCAACTTATTTTCTCAAATCACGATTTACGAACGCACAAAACTCCAGCTTTTAATTTAGTGCGTGTGCGAATTGCGGTCAAGAAAAAATATTTAAACTGTCTATATTCCTCTTAAAACAATGAAGGATGAATGAAGAAAACGCTGTTTTGAACAATTGTATATTTATTTTTTCTTAATTAAGCAAAAGTACAAAATTTTCAACTATTATTACATTTGCTCTCACAAAAACCATCACTTTTTAGCATGACGTCATGTCAGCCAAATTTACTAGCGCCATCTCTGGAGAGCATCTTTCGAAACCTCCAGACGATAGAGAGAGCCACACACTGCAGAGACGCAAAATGGCGACATTGTTTTGCCTCTGATGCGCCAGATATGTAATTTAAAAGAATTGGATGCGACTACTAAATACAATATCCTGAAACAAGAACTATATTCATCCTAGGGGACACTGGGAAATCGGGGTTTTTGGGTGGGGGAGGGGGGTTTTAGATTCAAACTAAATCTAACCTAACCTAACCTAACCTAACCTTACCAAACCTAACCTAACCTAACCTAACCTAACCTAACCTAACCTAACCTAACCTAACCTAACCTAACCTAACCTAACCTACCACGTTTCCAGGGGTTTGTGCGCTAGGGACGAAAAGGAGTATATCTTAGGTAAGGGTAAATGGAAAAATGTTAGGTTAAAGAGTTCTGGAATAGGCTCCAGGCCGGCCTTCGGCCGGCCTGGAGACAATTCCAGAACTCTTTAACCTAACATTTTTCCATTTACCCTTACCTAAGATATCCCCTATTTGTGGCCAAGGCCACATCATTGGTTCGTGTCGCTAGCAAACACGTTTCTCAATCACCTTCACATCACCCGAAAACCCCGATTTCCCAGTGTCCCCTAGGAGGAAAATAGTCTATTATCGTCATATTGTATTTAGTAGTCGTATCCAATTATTTAAGGTTACATATCTGGCGCATCAGAGGCAAAACAGCGTCGCCATTTTGCGTCCTGGCAGTTGACGTAGCGTGCTGAAGATAGGGTGGTTTCTTTATTATATTTCGGTAAATGTTGCGAATCAAAGTGTTTTGAGGCTGTTTTTTATGTAATTGACCAAGGAGAAACAGTGAAGATTCATCAAAATTGTGCTACCTCAATGTAAAAAACTGATGTATCGCCGGTGAGAAAACTAGATTTGGGGGTACCCTAGGTTGATCTCTATTATGGTGTCCCCCCCCCCCCCAGTCGGAAAGTAGTTCCCGCGCCCCTGGCATTTCAGGTTCTGCTAAAATGCATTACTCCAGACCAGATGTACGACAGAACAGACAAGAGTAATGTGTCACGCTTTCCAAAGTAGATGCTTACCAAAGTAGAAAGGAACGAGGCATAGAGAGCAGGTTGCTCATGGGATGCAGCAGCCTGATATCATATATTTTACTTTGAACGTTTATGAAAAGGTAGCTCTAGCATTCACGGTAATATTAACATTTAAAACAACCAATAAACAATATCAAATAACCCTAGACGCTACCTACCCTTCCTCGCCGCGTAGTTTTCCCGCGCGCGAATGTGCATTCAAGGTCATCGATATTCGCAGTGCGCATGCGCGCAGCGAATGTGAATGTGCATTCAAGGTCATCGATATTCGCAGCGCGCATGCGCGCCGCCAACCTGAATGTCGATCAAACTGATCGATATTCGGAACGCGAATGTGAATGTGCATTCAAGGTCATCGATATTCGCAGTGCGCATGCGCGCCGCCAATGTGAATGTCGATGAAACTGATCGATATTCGGAACGAATGTGAATGTGCGTTCAAGGTCATCGATATTGGCAGTGCGCATGCGCGCCGCGAATATCGATGAAAATGATCGATATTCGGGACGAATCTGAATATCGATGAAAATGATCGATATTCGGAACGAATCTGAATGTGAATCTGAATGTGAATATGATGCAACTATACGCGCATCCCCTGCTCGCATATTTACGTCTGGACAACGAGTTGCGGGGAAAAGTGCTGATTTTGTTGCAGTTTTAGGAGCCGGTGATTAGGCTGGATTTTTGGGTTACTTTTTCGTTCCGATTCATGTATTTCATAGTGTTTGGCTTTTGAATATTTTAGTTCTTTCAGATAAATATTACTTGCCTTACAACGTTTGTAAAAACGTTTCATTTTTTTATAAGCCGACGTTCAGAGTCCTAAAAATACATCAGCACTACAATCATTGTAAACAAACAAATGGAGCACCACTTGGCTCTGTTCCAAGGCCATTTTTAGTTTATCTGGTGGTTTTCTTACTCTTGTACGTCGTTTTGTTGGATGTTTTGAATCCCTTAAGATTGACTTATATCATATATAAGAAGCATGTTGACTGAAAACAATCTGAAGTATCCAGGAGGCTGACAGAGGTCCTGACTCCTGAGGCGCACCTCCTGAGCAATATCAATATTGATATCAAGTCAAAGTTGAACAGGTTATGAAATTTTGGTTGATAAACGAAAGTTGATCGGGCTCATATATCAGCAAGAAAAAGTTAAATTAAAAGAGCTTATTGGCCAAAAACAAGCTATAATATTGCAGACCTTGGAGCAATACTGAAGAGCACGCTGAGCAGGATCATGCCAGAAAATGTTGACTGATGAGCGCATATTCATGTATTGGTATGAATATTGAATGATAACTTACAACAGCAAGATAAATTAGTGCTAACTATCAAGTTAGAAATCTAGAATGAATGGACTTGGGCAGTTTTACTATGCAGTATGCTTAGATGCTATGCAGATTGTATAATGTGCATCAGGTACTCTGGCTGGCAAATGAAACATGCGATCATTCCATTGCTACTGGAGGAGAAAGCTTGGATCACTAAATCCACTTTATGTTGATTTTGATGTTAATCATCACTGTATTTCTTGAAAAAGGATTGTAGTAAAATTGTCAATGTGACAATCCATGCAACGATGTGATCATATAATGTGTTCATACTTCATAGTCATTCGTGATAGTGATTATTGGTCCAATATACAATGGCAAAGCTCTCAGCCTCAGCGTTTCTTCCTGTGGATGGCAAGTACTGACTCAGAGCTTAGAAGTATTAGTTTTCATCACAGGGTTGGGATAAAAAGTACTGATGGTAATCTTCCACCAAGGAACTCTACTTTGACATGGTATGAGATGTAGGCACAAGTAGGTAGGTGCTTAGTTCCTATAGTCAGTAGTTGTGTATGTTTAGTCAGGTTAGCTTAGATTAGATTGTTAGTTTTTTTTTAATTTGCCAAGTGTCCATAAAAATGTGACCTGAGCAATGAGCATACCTGACTAACCTGACAGCTGACCTAACCTCAATCATCACGTACATATTTGCAGCCTACCCAAGACCTGCATAGCAGTAGCACCCAGTTATAGATAGGTACTCAGTACTCACCCTAACTCAATCTTACCTGCTAACCTTCAACTTGCCAAAAGTTAGCTCACATTGCCAAGCTGCATCCAGGGAAACAGTCAACTGAGGAATTGGCTCATTGGGTGGCTAGTGTGAGTCTGTGCATTTAAAGTGTTTCTTCTCTGAAGCTGCTCAGCACTGCTGTATGTCATGTTAGATGCTCAGAAAATGTGGAAATGATTACTAAGCTACTTAAGTGCTTTGTTAATGCTCGAGACATGAACAAGTACAGATCCTGCAGGGTACAGCTATGAGTTAGGTGCTAGGTGAGTATGTTATGTGAATGTGCTGTTCCCTGTTTGACGATAGTAAGTATACAAACAAGCACAGTGTCAGTTATATTCAATCTCCACATAAACATACAACAAAAATGGCCATATAGCCTAACTCCAAAGTCCGAACACACCACAGATAACTTAAGCCTTTGCAGGCACAAAAATGTTTTGATTAACAGGACAGGTATACAATATATCCTCTGCCCTTGGGGATCTTGCTGCTAAGTTGAGGTACGATGACTGAACTTCAGGATTGATCAACCTTTTCTTAGCCACTGCTTATATACAAGAAAGACCAAATGCTTGTTTGTTTTGATTTACAGGACATGTATACAATATATTATATCCTCTGTCCTTGGGGATCTTGCTGCTAAGTTGAGGTACGATGACTGAACTTCAGGATTGATCAACCTTTTCTTAGCCACTGCTTATGTACGAGAAAGACCAAATGCTTGTTTGTAAACTGCGTTGAAAATTTAATGATCCACCTTCAATACTGACATGAAGGCACAAATGAAATAGTGAACAATATTGATATTGATATACACTGACGCTTTTCGCTTCATATTTTGTAACAAACGCGCTAAAACTGCAATATGACAGCACTATATGCTTCTTGACAAAATAAGAAAGTAGTAAAAAATTAGCCCTGATGGCATTCATTCTTGGTGGAAACGTAATTACAAAATGTTTTGTAGTAATTATTAAATTCCGGCCGAAAACAGTGCACGGTTTAAAAAAGAATCATTCCAATGACGGTCCATTCTTGCGGTCCTGAAATCGCCACTATTTCCGGCCTCTCCAACGCAACTCGTTGTCCAGACGTAAATATGCCCCCTGCTCGGGTGCATATTTACGTCTGGACAACGAGTTGCGTTGGAGAGGCCGGAAATAGTGGCGATTTCAGGACCGCAAGAATGGACCCTCATTAGAGTGATTCTTTTCTAAATCGTGCACTGTTTTAAGCCGGAATTTAATAGTTACTACAAAATATTTTGTTGTTACATTTTGGCTAAGAACGAATACCATCAGGGCTAAGTTTTAACTACCATTATATTTTTCCCAGAAGCATATAGTGCTGTTATATTGCAGTTTTTGCGCGTTTGTTACAAAATATGACGCGAACATGCAAAATGCTCCAAAGGCATATCGCAAAATATCATATTTACCTGAAGTTTATCTGTTACATGATTGACTAGACAGATTTATACATTCCAAGTTTATCTGGGATCAGAGGTGTCAGTGTAATTCATCAGTGTCAGAGGTTAACTTGAGGGAAAGCTATGATAAATGCTCTGGTCCATCCACTAAGAAGAAGTTAAAGTTATTAAATATTTTGCTTTTCGAGCACAGTGCATATAAATAGCTTTGTGTACCTACTCCAAGATGAGAGGGAACTATTTTCTTTGTGCATTCATGTCAGAATTGAAGATTGATCATTACATTTTCAAGGCAGTTTATCAACCAAGCATTAAGTCTTTCTCGTAATAAGCAGTGGCTAAGAAGAAAAAGATGGTCAATCCTAAAGTTCAGTCATCTTACTTCAATTTGGCAGCAAGAAGATCCCCAAAGACAAAGGATAACTTGTATACCTGTCCTGTAAATCAAAACATTTTTGTGCCCGCCTGGCTCAAGTTATTTGTTGTGCGTTTGGAGTAAGGCCATGTGCGTTTTTGTTGTACGTTTATGTGGATATTGAATATAATTGTGACCCTGTGTTTGTTTGTATATTTGCTACAGTCAAACAGCACATACACATAACATACTCACCTAGCTCATAGCTGTACCCCGCAGGATTTGTACTTGCTGATGTCTCGAGCGACGAGCATGAACAAAGCAATAAAGTAGCTTAGTGTTAGTTTAGTGATCATTTCCAACATTTTTTTCTGAGCATCTAGCATGACATACAGCAGTGCAGAGCAGCTTCAGAGAAGAAACGCTTAAAATGCACAGACTCACACCAGCCACCCAATGAGCCAGTTCCTCTGTCCTCATTCTGTTTCCCTGCAGATGCAGCTTGGCAAGGTGAGCTAACTGTTGGCAAGTTGAAGGTTAGCAGCTAAGATTGATTTAGGGAGAGTACCACTACCAACTTATAACTGGGTGCTACTGCTATGCAGGTCTTGAGTAGGTCGCAAATATGTGTGATCACATTTCACTCAGGTCACATTTTTTATGGACACTTGGAAAATTAAAAAAACTAACATTACCTAATCTAAACTAACCCAACTAATCCTACACAACTACTAACAATAGAGGTACTAAGCACCTACCTACTTGTACCTACATCTCATACCAAGTCAAAGTTCCTTGCTGAGAGATTACCCTCAGTACTTTTTATCCCAGCCCTGTGAAGACAACACTTCTACGCTCTGAGTCACTTCTGGCCATCCACAGAAAGAAATGCTGAGAGCTTTTCCATTGTATATTGGACCAATAATCACTATCACGAATGACTATGAACACATCATATGATCACATTGTTGCATATGGATGGTCACATCGACAATTTTACTACAATCCTCTTTTTAAGAAATGCAGTGTAATGATTAACATCAAATTCAACATCAAGCTGATTTAGTGATCCAAGCTTTCTCCTCCAGTAGCTATGGAATGATTGCATGTTTCATTTGCCAGACACTGAGTAATACGCATTATTTGCATAGCAAAGTAATGCTACCCAAGTTCGTTCATTCTATATTTTTCACTTGATAGTAAGTACTAATTAATCTTGCTTTTGTCAGTTATAATTCAATATTCATACCAATGCAGCATAAATATACTGGTGAATGCATAATGCATGTATAGCGTTCATCAGCCAACATTTTCTGGCCTGCTCAGCGTGCTCTTCAGTATTGATCTCCTGCAATTTATAGCTTGTTTTCGCCAATAAGCTCTTTTAATTTTACTTTTTCTTGCTGATATGTGACTCGTGAGCCAGATCAACTTGCGCTTATCAACCAACATTTCCTAACTTCAACTTGATATCGCTTAGGAGTCAGGATCTCTGTTAGCCTCCTGGATACTTGGGATTATTTTCAGTCCACATAATTCTCTAATATGATATAAGTAAATCACAAGGGATTCAAAACTTCCAAAAAAGCGACGTACAAGAGTACGAAAACCATCCAAATGAACTTGAAAAGAGCCTTGGAACAGAGCCAGGTGGTGCTCCATTTGTTTGTTTACAATAATTGTAGTGCTGACGTATTTTTTTAGGACTCGAGTGGTCGGCTTATAAAAATGAAACGTTTTTACGAAATTTTTAAAGCAAGTAATGTTTATCTGAAAGAACTAAAATATTCAAAATCCAAACACTATGAAATACAGGAATCGGAACGATAAAGTAACCCAAAAATCCAGCCAAATCACCGGCTCCTAAAACTGCGACAAAATCAGCACTTTTCCCCGCAACTCGTTGTCCAGACGTAAATATGCTGCTCGGGTATGGCACTAGGCCGACCGAGCAAAAAAAAAAAAAAGTTTTCATGATATCCAAGGTTGCTTTGGTGACGTCATGGTCACTCAAAGTTTTAACGACACTTTGCTCTGCACCTGCAGGCAGCTGAGGAATGATGAATAGGCACAAAAAAGTTTAGAAATGAAAATATGGTTTCATTTGGTTTAACTTCATTGTTTTGCGCCTTACATGCAAAAGTATTAGTCATGTATCAGTACATTTTATTAAAAATCTTTGACGTCAAATATTTTAGAAAATTTTCATAGCGTTCGACCATGTGCCGATTGCTGGGAGAGGAGACGGCGGCAATTGAAAATCTGCATTTGGGGAGTAAGCGAAGTTCTATAGAAGGCCCTATATTCAAGTGAGGAGGGGTGAGTGGGTCGGTTGAGTGTTTTATGCGTTTTATGAATGCATATAAGCGAAGTTCTATAGAAGGCCCTATATTATATATGTTAATTCCCCGTAAATTTTACACCCCAGGCGGCGGCGAGCGAGAGAAGTTTGCCCTTCACTCAATATACCCTGGTTTGCCCTATCTCACAACATAGGCGACCCTCTCCGCTGAACGTGTTCAGCGGAGAGCCACTCGTTTAGTCAGCTCTATCAGACACCTGCCATATGAGGAACGACTAGAGGCACTGAAGCTTCCATCACTATTCTACCGAAGACGTCGCGGGGATATGATCCAAGTGTACCAGGTTCTCCACGGCGGAATGGACCTGCTTCCAGAGGACTTCTTCACTCCTGCAGCAGTCCAGCGCACCCGCGGTCACCCGTGGAAACTCCTGAAGCCGAGGGCCGAATCAAGACCGAGAAGACAAGCGTTCGGTGCGCGGGTAGTGAACGACTGGAATAGTCTCCCCCTCTCGGTCGTGAGCGCTGCCTCTGTAGACCTCTTCAAATCCAGGCTGGACGCCCACTGGGCAAACATCAGGTACTCAGTGCCTGACTGAGTTTTGACATTCAAGTTGCCTTGAGCTCGATGAGAACGGTACCCCACAGGCCAAAGAGCCTTTCAAAATTCTGATCAAAGTAAGGTAAGTAAGGTAAGGTATATATTTTGCCAAGTGAAAACGAGTCGCCAAGCAAGTTAGGCAGAAAGCCAATACACGCCTGCACTACTGACTGCCGAGTAGGGTGTGTCACTAATCGCAATGCAAGGTGCTCCATCGATTTTATTGTGCTCCACTCATGTGGAAAGGGCGTGGCATTGTTAATTCCCCGTAAATTTTAAACCCCAGGCGGCGCCGAGCGAGAGAAGTTTGCCCTTCACTCAATATACCCTGGTTTGCCCTATCTCACAACATAGGCGACCCTAGCGCCCCTGGCGGCTGTTTGCGAAACTAACAGGCCGTTGACTGTTTGGGCTTATCCCTGCTTTCTGTAAGCGCATCTAGGGACAAACATGGGCGTAGGAACGGCTGGAACATTGTGGGTGCATGGGTGCAGAAATCCAGCCATGGCCGGTGAAGCGGGGCAGGGGGGGGGGGGCCCACGGGCGAAGGCTCGTTACGAGCTTTGAGGGTGTACCATGTCGAAAAGGTACCAACGGATAAGTGCATTTGGAAGCATTGACCCTCGCATGTGTAGGGGGGTCGGATGAACCCCCCATGGTTGTTCGCAAATAACTCGCGCAAAAAGCGGCCGATCGCGACGAAACTTTTAGTACCCTCGAGTTGATCAGTTTTACACCTACTCTAAAATTTCATGACCCTGACCCAAAAGACATTTGACCTGTGACCTGATTCTCGAGACCATGTGTTCGGCCGGAATCGCGATTTGGCGTATGTCAGCTCACATTATCCGCGCGTTTCCAGTCTTTTTGTGATTGTAGACGTCCAAACATGTGAAATGATGTTCTTCCCATGCATCACGGTGGGTGTGAAGATAACCTGAAGGCATAGGTGGGCACCGTTCCCCAAAATTGTAACTTCGTTACTCGTTCCTCCGTTCCCTCAAAACGTGACTTCCGTTACTCGTTCCTCCGTTCCTCTGTATATAATGTAACGGAAGTTCTTTTAGTCCGTTACTCCGTTACAGCAAAATAAAAAACGTTAAAATGTTGGGTATTTCAAACATTTTTGAGACCATTCTGACACAAACTAAACCTACCGAGAAAGCGGAATGCCCACCAAATCTACCAAGACAGTGGGCACTGATTGGACACTAAACCTTGGAACGTCTGGTGGTACTGATGCGCATCACTTGTCCCCGGCCAGATGCCGGTTGCACTTCACGAACACTAGACGTTCCAGGTTGGCATCTGCGAGCATAGGCGGCGGAACGGGGGGGGGGGGGCACCGGCGCACCGTGCCCCCTTTGATTTTGGCATTTTAACATTAGCCCTATGTGCGTTGCATGGAAAGAATGGAACAAAAAGTCGGCAGTGCCCCCCCCCCCCTCCCTTAATTGAAGATGTTCCGCTGCCACTTTCTGAGAGGGTAGCCCTTTTTGCACGTAGCACATCTTTTCCCATTGAGAACATGCGCTCTACTGAGGCGCTTGAAGGGACGCCCGTGTTGAACTTTGCGAACACATATATACTGCAACGCCGGCTCATTGCGGAAGGCCAGTACACTGTACACTGAGGCCATCTCCCGTCTTCAAGTCAGGGCTGCTCAATAATCCACTATTCCGCTGCTGCATTAATGTCTGTGGGTTAGCTGAAAGATCAACCCGCTCGGACAACGAAAAGTAACGGAGGAACGAAGGAACGGACTAAACTGTTAACTTGTAACGGAGGAACGAACAACCAATGTAACGGAAGTTACTTGGTCCGTTACCCTTTTTAAAATGTAACGAGTCCGTTCCTCCGTTCCTAAAAATTGTAACGGCGTTCCGGAACGGAGGAACGGAGGAACGGATCGTGCCCACCTATGCCTGAAGGTCAGGTCAGGTCATTGACCTTTGATGACCTCGGTTCACTTTTTCGAGTTGTACATGTTTCTAGGGTAGTTTATAGGGCTGATTTCGAATTTACCATCCATTTGAACGTTTACGAAGTAGTTTTAGTGCTTTCGTGACATGCTACGAAGCCGTCAGTGGTAGTTGACACCTACTATGGATAGCCGGTAGGACGCCTAATGGTTGACCTGACCTGACCTGACCCGATCTGGCCTAAATGCACGAAGAAATCATCTGTGATCAAAACTAACATCAGATATTTGTGATCAGCACCCCGAAAAACTGTAGATTCTGTATTCCTCAGCGCGCACCCTCACACCGTCAGTCCATCTCGCTCACTGACTCACCGCCTGCCCGGACACAGCTTGGCCCCGGCGGCAGCGACCTGACACCGCCTGAGCGAAGTCCATCCGACTCGCATCGCGGAAAGCATCACTTAGCATCGAAAAGCATCACTGAAACTACACTCCACCCTTGATCTCGAAGGATCAACCCATCGATTGGAAATACTGGGCCTGTCTACGTTCCCGCTCGCTTCTACGTGGAATCTGTCGCTCCTCCTCACCCACAATCTCAGCTGACTCTCCCTCCACGACTTCCGGCCCACTGTTCCCCTCTGAGCCCGCATCATTCACCACCGGCACGGTAATGACCAGACTCTCACCGTCCCTCTCTCCCTCACTGTCGCCCTCACTAACGGGCCCCTCCTCGACGGCGGCATTCCGTCGGCGTAAATTTCTCACGTGCCACGGCACTCCATCGACTTCTACGACCTGCTCAGAAACGACATCAGACACCGTGCCGGGACGCGACGCATCAACACACCGAGTTCCCCGACGACGTACCCAGACAGGGTCGCCAACACGATACGCGGCTGCCTCACTGTTCACTGGTACGGGGTTGGGCGCCGGCGGTGCAGCAGCGGGCCGCACATTGTCCCTCACATTGTACCGGAACACGACACTCGCGGGTGCAGATCCACCCTCGCGCGGCGTTACATTGTACAGGTGGACTGCCTCGGCCACCGAGCATTGTTTTCGCGCAGCAATGACCTTGATCGTGCGATGGTTCCGCTCAACTATCGAATTGCCAGCCGGCTCATGAACCGCCCTAAATCGAAGACGCACGCCCCACCTCGCTGCAAAAGCCGCAAAACTCCGACTGCGAAAGATGGTGTCATTATCACAAAGCAGCTCCTCAGGTGCCCCGCGCTCGAAGAAGATCTGTTCGAGCTGAGCGATCGTGACATCAGCGTCCGGACGACTCAGGTGTCGCCACAGACAGAACCGCGAGGGTCCACAGTCCACAACCGAGAGAAACGACTGGCCCCGGTAGTGCGTTACATCAATTGCCAGTCGCTTCCATACGTCAGACACTTCCAACGAGCCATGCCTCCACTTCATTGGCGCCGGATCGATTGAGCGGCATGCGTCACACTGGCTCACCACATTTTGCACTTGAGCTCGCGTCACGTCCTTTGAAATGTCACGCCGTGCAAAGTACAGTGTCCGACGAACCCCGGGATGTCCTGCGCGGTCATGCACTCCTGCGATGGCCTCCGCAATATCAGCAGAGCCTCCTGGTGCAAGCTGATCCTCCGTCCGGTCCTCTGCCGCGCCGGCCGAGTCTCCCCGCGGCGTCATCCGATCCACCTCAGCGCTGCTACCACCTGCAGCTGCGACTTGATCGCCTCCTCTCAGTACTGCCGAACCCGATGAATCGTCATCAGAGTTAGGCAATGCCAGCCCATTGGCCGCAGCCTCGCAGCCGGCCATCGTCTCAGTAGCTGCAGGCGATGACTCATCACGCACCCAGTCTTTCGGCACTCGGGTCAGCTCGTCTGCTCGATTCGCTGCGCTCCGCACTAGAGTTACAGACAGCGACAGCTCGAGCTCATCCACCAGCTGTCGAATCATGTCGACCCTGCGTCTGATCAACATCTCTCCGTGTGCCTTGGTGCGCAGCCGAGTGCGGCCGCTCAATGCATCGTTGATCCAACGGTGCACTGTGACCGAGTCCGTGCGCAGATCGATGACACGCATGTCCCAAGCGACGGCCACGTTGATGCCTCTCACGGCCGCATTTAGCTCCGCAACATTTATGTGTGTGGATTCATCCTTCCTCAGCCAGCATCCGTCTTCAATGACGTCGCCGTCAGGTGACTCCACCACCACACCCGCTGCTACGGAGCTCGCATCCACCCAAACCACAGCGCGGTCACTCCGCACGCTCCACAGACCGTGTGCCGGATCGTGACTGGCTACCCGAGCCGCGACATGACTAATCTGCTTCTGCAGAACTCCGTCGTAGGTGATGTCATCCCATCCTTGTGTGACGTCATTCACGCGTCGTTTCAGCCAGGCCACGGCAGGGCGGAGCCAACCACACGCGGGCATGTGAGCGATCAGGCGTCCGCACCACGAGAACACTCCACGGCGCGTGAGCACAGCCGGTGGTGGTCCGACTGGGTTGTCTCTGCTCCACACCAGCCTGCCAAGCTCCCGTGAGACTCGCAGACCGAGCAGACGCGCACCGCCTGCCGCCCGCTCTGGAGGCTTGCACTCGAGACCAAAGTTCGCCAGATGAGCCACCACTCGCTCTGCGCTAACAATGTCCTCGTTCACCAGCAGATCGTCCACGTACGGAAGCACTGCCCGGTTTACGTCCGCGTCACGTTCCAGAACCGTCCGAATCACCGCCTTCATGACGAGCGGAGCCACGCACAATCCATAACCGAGCCGTGTCAAACAATGTCTCTGGTTTTCGATCATCACCGTCTGAAACGGCCACAGCTGGCGGTCAACCTGAATCTGCAAATACGCGTGACGTAGATCTACGACCGCAACGTTTTCGCCATGTCGTCGCCACTTCCTCAGTTGGTCCGCACAGACGTCTGCGTCAGCTGTGTGAGCTGTCAAGTAATTGTTCAGTTCACGATAGTCAAGCACAGGTCTCACTTTCGATTTGTTCTTTTGTTGAACTGCCATTAAAGGCACCAGACCCTTTGGTGGGCCAAGCTCTGACTCGTTGTAGGGAATAAGCCAGCCCTGCTCCACCCAACGTTTGAGTTCATCGTCAAATTCACGGCGAGCGTCACACGGCACCCTGTACTGTGCGACAGTGTTCTGCAAGCACTCCGGCTCTGCTCCGTCAGTCCACTTCCATTTCATTCTCCACGCCTTAGATGTCGGATCAAAGTACACGGCATAATCTGGTGCATCCACAACTGGTGCCCGGTCCGGGTGCAGGTCGGTCGGTGTCGGTTCGGGTTGCGCCGCCGTCTCATTGCAGCCCGGATGCAGCGATGAGGCTGCTCCATCCGAGACGCCACTGGCAGCCGCTGCAACTGGAGCGGCCGGCACAGCTGAGTCCACTCCAAAGTTCACTTCACTGGATGCACTAACGAACACGCCCTGCAGAGCAGTCACACCGTTCATTCCCAGAATGAATGAAAAGTTCAAAGGCTTTCTAGCAGACACCAGCACTTCCAACTCAACTCGAGCACCAAACATGGTCTGCACTGACACGTAACCTCTGCCTTCGCATGCGTATCGTTCTCCACTCAGTGTCACAACGTTGATTCGCTCCGCAGACCAGCGGCGGCAAACGGAGGAGTGCGCGACGCTCACGGTGCATCCGGTATCCACGAGGGCTCGACACATCACTCCGTCCACCGACAGGCGCGTGGTCGGCAGAGCGCCACTCACTGGTGAGCCGGAGAGGAGGCTGGCGCTGAGGCCACCTCTCCGCCGCCGTTTTCCGGGCAGGTAGCTGCCACGTGGCCGGGTCGGCTGCACCGGAAGCAGAGCCTGCTTCCGCCCAAACCACCTCGACGTCCACGGCCACCTCGACCACGAAGACAATCGCGGGCCAAGTGGTTGGGCTGTCCGCACGCATAGCAAACGGTGGCTTCCTGACGGCGCGGACCGCGGTGGTCTGCCGCTGCAGCTACCCCCAGAACGCTATCTCGACAGAGGATAGCACGGGCCCGGTCCACCATCTCCGACAGAGACAGGGACTCCATGCGGGCGCCTGTCTGGAGAGCGTGCCGCACGGACTCGGGCAGTCCTGCCACAAATGCGCAGCTCAATCCCTCTTCGTTAATGCCTCCGAAGATCGACGACAGTCTTTGTAGGTCCGCCAGAAACACATCGACGGACTCGTCGACCCGCAGCTGGCGATCTCGGAACTCTTCGTAGGCTTTAAACTTGTCGACTGCAAACGCACGCTGCAAAGCCGCCTTCACTTTCCCTGCGTCCGCCTTGTCGGCTTCACTCAGTTGGCGATAAACAGCCGAGGCACCCCCTGTCAGTCTCAACGGCACCACCACGGCCAAGTCCACTGCCGGTTTTTGCAGGCCACACACCAGTTCCACCTTCTCATACCAACACGAAAAGTCACTAGTGCCATCATACTCCGGGATAAGTTTCAAGTCGAAGTTCGCCATGATTGCCGAAATAGCTTGTAGATTCTGTATTCCTCAGCGCGCACCCTCACACCGTCAGTCCATCTCGCTCACTGACTCACCGCCTGCCCGGACACAGCTTGGCCCCGGCGGCAGCGACCTGACACCGCCTGAGCGAAGTCCATCCGACTCGCATCGCGGAAAGCATCACTTAGCATCGAAAAGCATCACTGAAACTACAAAAACCCGATAACAGCTTCACTTAACGCAGTTCTAGCAGGTCCCGATTTTCCCGACTTTTGGAATATTGACCTGACTTGGAAGGTCAACCAATGAAGTAGGACCTTAAACTTGGGTATCATCGGCTTCCTCTCGTCACGGGCAACACCCTCGTTTTTTCCGCGAAGCTCTAGCTCGATCAGGGGCCGAACGGCAGGGGGTCCGACCGACCCCCCTCCCCCTCCCCCCACACATTAGAAGCTGGAAAACGCTGCACACATTCGAGGGCTAATATTGTCAATACCTATTGACTACCGCAAAAAGTAAAAGCGGCCAACTTGGCCATTTTCGAAGATATCGGGCTAAAATTTTTGACAGTGGGTCATCGGTTCGGTATGTGTTCAATCACATTCTCCATTTCCCTTTTTCAGCACAAATGTAAGTTTTGAAGACCATCACATCACTGATCACAGTAGCAAATGCTTCGAAAGATGGATAGTAGGCAACATATCCTGAATTTGCCGTGCTGCATGGGAAGTAGTGTTGATGAAAAAGGGGTTTTTGGTTCAGATTATTGTGGGTGCAGAATACATTGTCTGCACCCACTGGATAAATATTGTGGGTGCAGCTGCACCCTTGCACCCATGGTTCCTACGCTTATGGGGACAAATAATAGTGTGGGCAGATTGCAGAGAGTGCAAGCTAATGACGAATACCTATAATGAATGCAATATATTGTCACAGGGGCCCAGGAACATTCTTCAAGTTGGGGTGCAAGCCCAAAATGCCTGACATGACGCGTATGAAATCGTAGCGTAGTCAGGGGGTCCCAGGAGGCACGTGCCATCTAGTCCCCCCCTATCGCATTCAGAGGACCCCTCGGGTCGGAGGGGCTCTGTGGCACCAGTTTACCGCTCAGGGTCTATGCTGGCCATATTTCGATTCAGAAAGAATAGGGCTCGTAACAGCACCTCGTGAGTCCAAAGAAGCCTCACTAAATTGTCCATGAGGGTTACACGCCGACTTCTGAAGGCTACTGGCGGCCTCTGAGGGCCCTTTACCGGCCTCTTATGGCCGCTAGCGTGCCTCTGAGAGTCCTTTCCGGCCCAAGAGGGGCCATATCTAGGGCCTTACGCCAACCTGTAATGAGTAATGGCCTCACACCAATGTCTCGGACGGCCCCATTACGACGACTGTGAGACTGAGGGCCCTCACTGGTGCTTCTGAGAGCCCACCCGGCCATAAAGACCCCTGCGGTACCAACTGACCTCTGAGGGTCCACGCTGTGTGTGAAAAAGTGTGTGATTGTGTGAAAAATTAACCCTTGCCCGCACATGGGGGGGGGGGGGTGGTTGCCACCCCCTTAGGTAGTCTTTCTGCTCTGCACTCAACATTTTTAGAGCTAGGAGGCTGATTTTTGGTAAAGCTGCTCCTCTATCCTTTCTTGATGTCCACTGAAAATTTCAAGTTTCTGTGGTTTTTGGTTTCGGAGATATGACCTTGTTTTTCAGGTCATGACATGACCTGAAAAACAAGGTCACAAAGTCATGACATGACCGTCATGTCATGACCCAAATGGCCAGTTCTCAATATCTGGCGTTGGCTATGGGCCTTGTGAGCTTTTGACACCTTGATTTCGGCCTTTTTTGCCAGTCTTACCTCCCACCTATCATGGAACATGTTGTTCAACGATGTACAGATGTCAAGGTCAAGGTCAAGGTCAACCTAGGTCATCTAAGATAATTGCGTTTTGGGCAAGCGAAATTTACTTTTTGTGAAGTTTTTTGACTGCATTTTTGGTAAAAGCTTCTCAGATCATGATTTCATGTCACCTATGGACACATAAACAATCGGTGCACACATCAGTATACACACAGACACACACAGACATACAAACACATATAATTGACCTTGACCTAACTTGACCTGAACTGACCTCAGCAGCAAAAACCTGGTCGGGTAGTGTGACAAAGAGGTTCTAGCTGGCTTGGCACCAGAAAACGGCATCGTCATCGGTATATGATAAGCAGCGCACTTGATATCCAACTGTGACCCAAAACAGCACCATTTTTTTTTTGTTTGACCTGACCTGGAAGGTCAATGACTGACCTGAGAAGGTAAAACTGGGTATCATTGGATTCGTCTCTTCCCAAAGAATCTTTTTGGTCTTTACCGCTAAGCTCTATCTCCAACAGGAACAAAATGGCGCGGGGGGTGGCAACCCCCCCATGTGCGTTCTAGGATGGGAAAATGGCATGTGCGGGCGAGGGTTAAGCGCGGTGTTCGGCTAACTACAGGCTCCAAAATTTTGGGGAACTCAAACTGATTAATGAAGAAATTAAGGTGCAAACAGATGATTTCAGGAATTTGGGAGCGTAACGAGACCTAGGCCGGATTTGATGTCTCCCAGACAACAAAGATCGTAAGCTAGTACCTGCAATCTGCATTCAAATTCAAATTTCAAATCATAAACTAGAGTTGATCATGGGTCTACTACTGTTCAACTGAGGCTACCCGGCCCAGAGCCCCAGATCAGACTGGAAAAATACACGTTATGCTGAATATGTCCGGCGTAGTGGCGGGATTGTGCTGAAAATTTCAGTGCACGTCCGGCGTAATTTTGCATGCGCCGAATTCAGCGCATGGCGGCGGGCCGGCGGCTGAATTTTTCGGCGCTTGGCGGTCGCGTGCTTTTTTTGATGAAAGACAGTCACTAAATTTAGTCTGCCGGAAACCCCGAGTCCGCGCGCCGGCGCCGCCAGAGGCGTCGCCAGTCCACGGGCAGGTTGGGGCAGCGCAGCTCGCGCTCACGACACTACACCCTGCCGCCCTTGAAATTGAGAACGGAACACAGCCACGAGCGCGATAACAAATACGGATACAAAACATTGCGGTACAAAACATTGCCGCCCTTCACACGGAAACACATTTCACACTTCGGCGATAAGCCGCCTCGGGCCCCTCCGGCGCCGAGCGGAACGGCGTTGCGGGTGGCCCTCAGTGCCAGCGCCGCCCCCGCCGTCGCCGTCGCCGTCACCGTCACCGATATCACCGCCACCGACACCGCCGGTGTGGCTGTCGCCTCTGGGGCCACTGGCATCACCGCCGTCGCCAGAGTCACCTGTCCCACCGGCCTCACCTCCACCGTCCGCACGAGCGCGACCAGCCCGATACAGATCCGCTCGCTGGGGGTGTCACCACTCGGCTGTCTCCACCGTCGCCTCCGCTGGCGCCGGCACCGGCCCCGCCGATCGACCCCGGTACAGCCGTCCTGGCGCCCTCGCTGGAGACCCCGCCGGCACCACCGGGCGACGCCCGCACGGCCGTCCTCGCGCCGCCGCTGGCGCCAGCACCGGCCTCGCCGAGCGCCACCGGCACGACCGTCCCAGCGGCCGCCTCCCGCTGATTCCGGACCTGCTCCGTCGGATCAGTCCGATCTGCGCCGCTGCAGACTCCGCTCCCGGCGCCGCCACGGTCCCGACGGACCCGGCTCCCGGTGCCGCTGGCGTCCCGCCGTCTCCCGGCGCCGCTGGCGTCCCGCCGGACTGGCCTCCCGGCACCACTGGCGTCCCGCCGGACTGGTCTCCCGGCGCCGCTGGTGTCCCGCCGGACTGGTCTCCCGGCGCCGCTGGCGTCCCACCACCTACCAGCGCGCTGGCGCCCACCAGCGTCCCAGCACTCGCCAACGACCCGGCGCCCGCGGACTACCGTATCCCGGCGCCCGCTGCTCCTGCCAGCGTCCCGGCGCCCGCGCCCAGCCGCATCCCGGAGCCCACATACTTCAGCGTTCCGGCGGCCTCCGTCGGCGTCCCGGCGCCCGCCGGCCTCAGGGCTCCGGGGCCCGCCGCGCCGCTATCACCGGCGTCCTGGCACCCGCTGCTCGCTCTGCTGGTCTCCAGGCGCCCACCGGCTCCTTCTCTGTCGACATGGATTAGGTATTCCTGGATGGGACACTCCGCCGATTTGCCGACCACCCGGCGGCGGCGGCGGATTTCCCGACGGCGAGGGCGCTGGCGCCATTTTAGCATTGCGGGCTATGGGCGGAGCGTGTCTTTTGGTATACTTTTGTCGTTTATTACTTACCTATAACCGATTTTGATGAAAATTTTTGTGAAACTGGTAGAACAGGAATTGAGGAATGTCATGGAAATATTCTTTTCCCAGTTTTGATTTAAGAAGTTGCTTAAATTCTGCTGACAAGTGAGGGTTCGTGATTACAGCCGAAGAGCCAATGTTAGGATAAAGTTAAGTTTTGTGCGATAACATGAAAATAAGTTGATATTTGTATTAAATCATCAATAGGAACTTGTTTGACTGCCGAGGAACGATGATATTTGATGATAGATTGCATCGGCAAGTCAAGAATACCGGCTCAGTTTATGGGCATCAGGTAATGATTCCGTATGTGATAGTGACTAAATGGAGCCATAATAATTATAAGAATAAAGAAAGGACTAAAAATTATGTTTAAAGTGTCTAAAATTGTGTGTTATGAGCTTAAGTTCGCTAATTTCGCCCTCCATTACCGCGTTTTTAGCACGCAAGCCGGTGCGGCGGCCGCCGGCGCACTCGCCGCCGATGTTTCGGACCTCCGCCACCAGGGCGGCCGCTTGGTCGCCGGCGCTAGTGTTGGGGGAATAGGGAGTGTCCAATCCAGGAATACTTCATCCATGCTGTCGATTTTCTCTCGTTCGACACCCGAGCACGGTCTGGCCAGGCGCGACAGACAGTCGGCCATGTGCATGTGCTCGGACTGACGCAGCTCCACTGCGTAGCTGTACGCCGCCAGTTGCAGCGCGTACCACTGGAGGCGGGCGGCCGCCAGGCTCGGCAGGTCTCTGTCCGGGATCCGGGATAGAGCCCTATTATCCACCACGAGCGTGAAAGGCCGCCTGTACAGGAACCGATGGAAGCGGGTTATCCCGAATGACACCGCCGCCGCCTCGCGCTCGACTTGTGGGTAATTCCTTTCTGTGGGCGTCAGCGTCCGTGACGCATACATCACCGGCCTCTCCGCCCCGTCCGGTGTCACGTGAACCAGCGCCGCGCCGACACCCACACTGCTGGCATCTGTCACGAGCCTCAGCGGCAGGTCCGGGTTATACCGCATCAACACCGGCGGGCTAGTCAGCATCCGTTTCACCTTCTCTACCGCCTTGGCGCACTGCTCTGTCCATGCCCACGGCACGCCCTTCTTGGTCAGCTGATAGAGCGGCGCCAGCACTGTCGACAGATCGGGTAGCAGACGCCCGAAGTAGGTGATGGAGCCCAGGAGCGACCTCAGTTGGCTGACGTCCGTCGGCTCCGGTGCCTGCAGCACTGCTGCTACACCGCCGTCAGTCGGTGCGATGCCCTCAGCCGTCACCTTCCACCCCAGGAACTCGACTTCTGGCACCGCTAGCTGGCATTTCTGCGCCGCCAGCCGCAGGTCCTGTCGCTCCAGTCTTCCGAGGATCTCGTCCAGCCGCTGCAGCAGCTGTTGCTCATCCGCTCCGAACACCAGTAGGTCATCCAGGTAACACCGGCATCCCTCCTGTCCTTCCAGGACCCGGTCCATGGCCTCCTGGAAGAGGGCGCCGGAACTGGCGACCCCGAACGGCAGTCTCTTCATGATGAATTCGCCCTTGTGAGTGCTGACGGTCGTCATTGCTCGAGACTCCTCACCGAGCGGCATCTGCTGGTACGCATGCTTTAGGTCCAGCTTGCAGAACAGCATGCCACTCACCCCTGCGAACACATCTTCCGGCTTCGGCAGCGGGTGGTGGTTGACGATCAGCTGCGGGTTCACTGTGAGGTTGTAGCTCGCACAGAGCCTCACTCCGCCTCCCGGCTTCGGCACCGGAACCAGTGGCGTGCCCCAGCCTGTACTGGTTTCGGACGGGTCGACCTTTCTTGCTATCCCGTCTCTGACCCACCGGTCCAGCTCGGCCTCCACTTGCGGCAGCAGCGCGTACGGTACTGGTCGCGGTGGTAGCCGCCGCGGCACCGCGCCCGGCTTTAGGGTCAGGTGCGCGCGCTGCTCCATCGTGCCGAGGCCCCCTGCAAACACTGGCGCTCACTGAGCTCAGCGTCCGCCCGCCGCTCACTTTGCTGGCCTCGCTGACCTGCAGCAGCGACCGCCAGTCCAAACGTATTTCACGCAGCCAGTCGCGCCCCAGCAGCGGGTGGTGTCGGAGCTGACCGCTGACAACCACGTTCAGCCGCTTCCGCTGGCCGTCATACTCCGTCTGCACGGTCGCCTCGCCGTGGACCGGCACCGGCTGACCCGTGAACGAGCGTAGCTGCATCTTGGACGGTCTCAGCTTCAGTCCCGGGATGCTGCCGTCCGCCACGATCGACACCGGTGACCCGGTGTCCACCAGCATCTCAGTCTCCCGGCCGTTGACAGACAGAGTTACCAGTGGCAGCCGGTCCTGGCTCGTCAGCTGCGCCACCGTCATCACGACATCCTCCTCCACGGACGCCACCTGTCCGATTCCTGGACAGTCCCGCTTCAGGTGTCCAGTTCTGCCACATTTGAAGCACCTCCTCTTCTCGAGCGGTCCGCCGCGTCTGCTGTCTCGCCGACCGCCGTCTGCCGGGCCGGGCGGGCGAGACACTCCGCGCTGCTGCACCGCTCCTGCCGCCGGAGGGCGCGCCCTCTGCGGCGCCGAGTCCGCCCTGGCCGTCGGACAGTCCCGCCGCCAGTGTCCCCGGCCTCCGCAGCCGAAGCACGAGCCCGGTCCCGGGCGCTCGGCCGGCCTGGCCGTCTCCGCCCGCCGCGGGCGTCTCACCGGTGTCCGGACAAATTGCCGAAAGGCGATTTACCGAATGTCATTTTGCCGAATGCATTTCGCCGAATGTCATTTTGCCGGTGTGCTTTTTGCCGACGTGTCAAAAGTCGAAATGCCATTTGCCGACATGCCTTTTTGCCGAAATGCCAATTTGCCGAAATGCTTATTAGTTGAAATGTCAATTTGCCGAAATATAAATTTGCCGAAATGTCAATTTGCCGAAATGTCAATTTGCCGAAATGTCAATCTGCCGAATTGGCAGTTTGCCGAAATGTCAATTAGTTGAAATATTACTTTGCCGAAATGCCAATCTGCAAACCGAGGTTAGATTAGGTTAGGTTAGGTGGTGTTTATTTACTTAGGACCGATCACCAATTTACTTTTGGTGCAATCCCCAAGTAAGAAGCAAATCACAAGGTGGGCGGTGGGCGCGTGCCTTCCGCCGGACATCCTCCAGGGTGAGGTCGTCGCCCTTCAGCGCCGCTTCCCTCACCAGCTTCCGCTGCAGCTCGCCTCGGCTGCCCAGGACGCAGCGGTCTCGCAGCTCCCGGTTCACCTGCGCCGGCTCGTAGCCGCAGCGCAGGATTTGGGTCCGTAGCCTGGCCAGGAACTCCTCCAGGCTTTCCTCCGGCTCCATTGTCATTCCGTGGAATTTCCCTCGTTCAGCCACGACGTTATTCCTTGGCACCAGGTACCGTACCAACTTCCTTTTTAGCCGGGTGAACTCGTCTTCCTCCGGTCCTTCTGCCTCCTCTTCCGGCAGGGAGTCGCTGACATCGGCTATGTCAGGCCCCACCAGGTGTAGCAGCACGGCACACCGCCTGGTAGGCCCTTGGATGTCCATGGCGACCATGTAGCGCTCCAACGCTCGCAGCCATTTCTCGAAGTCCGTGCCTGCCTGGTACGGCCCTGCATGCCCGTTGGATCCATCACGCTGCCGTGCTCTCACCAGCGCGTCGTTCTCCGGCCGGCCCGCCGCCGCTCCACCGGTCGGCCCGCAGCCGCTCCACCGTCGGCTCGCTCCGGGCGTCACCGCTCACACCGGCCGGTCACCGCACACGCCGGTCGGCCACCGCTCACGCCGACCGTCACCGCTCACCCGGTCGTCACCGCTCACCGCGCCGCCCTGCGCCCGTCTTGGCGCTGCCGGCTGCGGTTTCCCGCGATTTACTCGACGGGGGCGTCACGTGGTAGTGACGTCACACGCACGTCACCGCGCGCGCATGCGCACTCGTCCCGAACCGCCCGGCCGCACGCCAGCTTCCCGCCGAAATTATCCGCTTGGGGACCAGGCACCTCAAACCGCATTGAGGCCTGTTGTGTCGTGAGATTTGTCCGTGTTACTTCATAGCTGAGACTTTATCTTGGGTTAGAGCTTGTATTGCGCAGTCAGTCGCACTACGTCGGACACACACCCTTGACAACAACCAGCCATATATGGGCAACAGAGAGGCCCCGTGAAAAAGGAAGACAACAACTGACACGTCCTCTAAAACACTGCAATAGCTAAAGTACTGCCGGCCAGCTTGGTCAAGGCAAATACACAACACTCCTCCCCACTAAATTAAGCTCCAGCTTTTGAAATCACACGAAACCAATTTTTAGAAGCAGATCACATACATACATCTACATAAGCTTCGGCTACAGGTTGAGGCGTTTCACTGGTACCCGTGTCCGGGTGGAGCGCCTCAGCATCACTTCAGGCTCCGGCGCCGGCTGTCGGGTTGATAGCGGCGCTGGACGTCTGGGCGAGTCAGCGGCCTGTTCAGCAGCAGCTCCTTCGCGCACGGGCGTCGGCTCGCGTGCTGGTTCTTGTTGAGCTTCCGGGGGAGATGACAATGGTTCCTGCTCTGCAGACAGCGACTCAGGGCGGGCCGTCTCCGGAACAACGATTTCCCGTCGGATGCCTTCGTCGTCGTCTTCTTGCATAGCCGGACGCAGAT